>NW_028324304.1:17453216-18053216 GCF_058129835.1 Hydra viridissima
TGGTGCTTTGCACTGGTATTTCATTAAATACCATTGCTTGTCTACAAGCGCAAGTATAAATGACGCTAAAGAAATTTATAGGTTAAAAATTGGCTAAAATTTAAAGTTAATATTCTGCACTGTTAGAGAAAATAAAAACTCAAGATCTCATTATTTCGTTTCTTAAAATTGATGTGTATCTTTGCAACATATCGAGTATAAATAATGTAGTGAAATCTTGTTTAAAACTCTTTTCGTGAGATCCTCACTAAAACTCGTCTGAAGCAGTTGTATAACAGTTGGAATAAAAATAGCAATAAAAGTAAAGAAGTGGTTGATATTAATAGCAATGTTAAGTGCTAATCTTTAACTATATCGAATAGATTTGTTTTGGCTCGTGTCGAACTAAAAACTTCATAAAAACTAAGTTCAAAAATAGAAAGTTTATTATTTCTGAATAATAATTTTTGTAAATATAGAATTAAAAAGGCAAATGTTTATAATAATTTTTTAAACAAACGCTTTTTTGTTTGTCAATTTGCTCATTAGTTTGACTCCTTACAAAAAAAACTGTAAATTAAACAAACGTGTAAACGTAAACAAAATAACTGTCGAACAAAGTAAGCGTCTCACATGAAACCTCAAACAAACCAAACTTCTTTTCAAACACATTTTATCATAAGTGAGAGATTGTTTTTGCTCTTTTTTAGGAAGTCTTTCTATATTATTTAGTAAGGTCGATGACTTTCTAAATGCTGATGAATCTGAGTGCCTGGTAAAAGTATCAGTCTCTACTATATTGTTATTGTCTGGCAAGCTGTTTTCGGAATTAGTTTAACAGTTCTTTATGTTTTTAAAATTTATTAAAGTTGTCAATTTATTGAACAAATAACAAAATGTCGCCTTAGCGACATTTTTGTAAAACATTCCAAACATTTCTGATTTTAAGAGTACGATGATTGTATGAAGTTAAATTCCAAACGACAGGGGGAAGGTAATAGGCTTTAGGTATAAATACTCACATGTTTCTTTTAATCTCTTTAGTTTGACTCCTGCGAATTTTTTTTTATGTGTTTTAAAAATCTTTTTATTGGTAAAAAAAATTTTTTTGAACTCTTTGTTTATTCCAACCTACAAACATTTTTCTGTTTATTTAAGATAATATTCCAGCCTCCCGGTAATTTAAAGCCCTTACCCACCCATCCCTCTTGTTATTTGAGAATCAAGAGTACAGAATGTATGCTTTAGATAAATTGATATTTTATTTGATTTAACTCTCAAAATTTGATAATTTCTTAATAATAAAGCTTTTTAATGATCGTCGTGTACAGTGATACGGTCTTTAGTTGAACAAATAGCGAAGGTATTAAATTTACAAGGAACTTGCATCAAACTTGCATTAAATTAAATTTTAATAATTTTAGTTTTTTTTTATTTCTTAATAATAAAATATTTAATAAATAAATTTAATCTTCCTCGACATTCAGGGTTAAAGTATTTGAAAAAGCAAAGCAGGTTTTTAACTTAGAATATTAAGTTTTCAATCAAGATTGCTTCTTCAAAATGACAACAAAACTTTTTTGTTTCGCTTAACTTTTCACATTAGTGACCAGGGCCGTTTTCTAGACACCATGGCGGCCCTTGACAAAAAAAAACAATTGGGATCCCCCTTTGGAGAGGAGTGCGACTGCGCGAGTATTACTCAGTCATTTTAATGCAGTTATGTGCTCGACGTTCTGGATCCCCCTTTAGTTTGGGGCCCTTGGCAAATGTCCAGCTTGTCCGCAGTATACTGATGGCTCTATTAATCTTAATTTTATTATTTTATGTTATTACTTTTATAATAAATATTTTTGTTTTTATCTTTGTAATTATCATTTACTACTATTCTTATTAAAGTTATGATTTTTTTTTATTATTATCGTTATTATCTTTATCTTTCAGATATAAAAAATAAAAATCACACACGCCCACCCACACACACACCCACACACACCCACACACACACATACACACACACACATGTGTGTGTGTGTAGGTGTGTGAAAGAATGTTATGACGAAAAAAGAATGTTGTATAAGACAAAACGTAAAAAAATAAAACATAAATAGGAACGACTCCGTTTTTAAAGAGTGCATTTTAAACTTTTAATTTAAACTATCAAAAAATCAAAAAGCGAGCTAAACTTTTTAATTTTATATTCATATTTTGAATATCTACATGTAAATAACCTTTTGTGAATATGGTATTTGGCATTACTTTGAAACCACATGAGGTTCTTTTTTAGTTTTTTTTTTCCCTAGTTTCAAGCTGTCTGACCATTAATTTCTAATGCTAAAGTTGTTTTTGATTAATAATGAATAATAGCACTATGTGAAATATTTTTTTCTTTGTTTTGTCATTGGGTTGAAAGTGTGTTTTTCTACCCCGTTTTGACAAAAACAAATGGAAAATAGCTGTTGTTCCACAAAAACTTTGCTTCTGTAACCGAGACAGCGATAATTTGAAATTTGTGAGTTTTCAAGAAAGTCCTCGATTCGTATTGAATAATGAGTATTTTGCTAGAATATTCTTGGACTGCTTATATTGTTCAGATGATCCAAGGTTTTTTCAGAATATTCTACAATTTCAAGAAGCCTTTAAAACATTCAAAAAACTTTTAGAACTTTCATGGAACATTCGAAACTTTCTAGAACATTCTCGTCCGGCAGACGCATTTTGATACGTCTGTGGCGAGTTTATCAAAACTAGAGCTAAAAAGTACACTGTGAAAAGATGTCCGAAAATGCGTGAAGCCTACAAAGCATATTTTGGCACGCCTGTCAGGGATTAGGACAAACTTTTGGCATCTCATTTCGCCTGCAAAGTCTGCAGAAGAACTATGGAAGGTAAAACACATATACAAACAATATATATATATATATAATGTTAATAACTATGTTTCATTCTGCTTTTTTTACTGGTTCGTACAGGTAGTACAGAGGTAAAAACAGAGCTTTGAGATTTACAACCCCCTGATTTTGGAGGAAGTCAATTGATCACTCAACCAATTGCTTCTTCTACATAGTAGACTCTTCCAAACGTCGAGCAGGCAAAAGTGCACCTGCTATAATACAACCTGACCTTCTGTCATCTGTTGCGCCAGTGCCACACTGCTCTTAGCTGCCCTTACCCACTCCTACAAAGAGAGAGTAACAGTGTTAACAAAGGAAAATGTATTTCAGAAGAAGATGAAGACACTGATTCATACTTCAAAGACATAACTGAGCAGAGAAATCTATGTTACCCCAGCTAAGAAGACATCAATGAGTTGATTAGAGATTTAGGTCTCATGAAGTCAAATGGCGAACTTTTAATGTCAAGACTCAAGCAGTGGAATTTGCTAGATAAAAGTGTGAATATCTCAAGTCAGAGAAGGCGCTATCAGCGTTATTTAAACATTTTTACGCGTTAAGATGAGCTTTGCTTTTGCCACAATGTCATAGGTCTGTTTGAGGCAATTGGAATTACTCTCAACCCCAATTAGTGGCGGCTCTTTATAGATAGCTCAAACAGAAGCCTCAAAGCAGTGCTGCTTCATAACGGGAATAAGAAACCATTTCTTTCCCTCGCTCTTACTCCTCTGTCCAGCTCACTCTGTTAAGCTCATAAAGGAATCTACCACAATATATTGAACTTTGAACTCCGCTCCTAAGGGTCTTTACTGAAAACATTATGGGGGTCTATAATTGGAGTTCTTGAAAGTAATCTACAATATAAGCCGAAATTTAGAAAAACTACTCATTTCTAATGTTTTTATTTTATCACTTGTGTATTTTTTGAATAAATAAATGTTACTATTGCATTTATGTCGTTTTGTATCTAATTTGTGCATATCATATTTTTTTATTCAAAACACTTTAATAAAATCAAACTTTAAATTTGCCACTTTTCCCTATGATTATAGTAAATTTCATAAATATGATTATCCTGGAAAAAAAAAAAGCAAAATTAGAAATGAATAGAAGAATTTTTTCATGTTTTCTAGACATAAGGAAATAGAAAATAACAGTTTCAACTCAAGGACAAAACCTTTGTTACACGGTGAAATTTATCAATTCGGAAAGCGTTTCATATATAGAGCAATTTTTGTAGATTAAAGGGTGTATCTAGGAGGGGCTAATGTTACAGAGGTTAGTGTTACTAATGTGACCGTCTAATGTTACATGTCCCGTCTAATGTTAAATTCTTAAAACTGTCACGGCTTATATATTCTAACCCGATAATTTATTTAAACATTTACATTCTGGTCTTTTCACTTTAAGCATTGTTTCCCAACGTCCAACGGAAGGGTAATTTGAATTTTAAAGGGGGCAGTAACAATGTCATTTATGTTTCTTCTGAGAATAATTCAATTTTTAAATATTAAAATTTATGTTACATAGTGAGAAAAAAATTTTAGAAAGACAAATAGATTTAAAAAAAAAAATTTGGAAAAATTGACTAAAAGTGAACAAATATTGTTATATGCACATTAAAATGGTTCAGAAAAAATACCTGGTCACTTGTGACAAACTGCTCGCTGGCGAAGTTTCAAATAAAATGTATCTTAAGTTAGTTTGACCAAGTTTTTTTTTTAACAATAAAATATTTATATGAAATATCTCAGCTCATACAGATCCACACAATATCATCTGAAAAATTGGTTCAAAAGAAAGTTTAATTTGGCTAAGCATAATATTAAGAAATTGTAAATACTTTTGCTGAATTTCTTATGATTTTTGTAACTCAAAAATTTAAACTATTTTTTATCCACATACCAGTATTGTGTCAACATTAAGAGAACCATCTTGTTACATTAGTCAATTGATTCGAGGCTGAAAGTTTTGTAATGCCCTGATTGTCATGGTATCGGTAAAGGGAAGTTTCGCAAACACTTCTGTAATATTAAATATTCTGTAATATTATGTATTCATCTTATGAATGTGGAATATAAAATCTTTCGTTATAAAACTTCAGGATAATTTTTGGTGGCAGTTTTACAACAACCGGTGGAGGTGTTTATAGTATCGGTATTATTTGACACGCTACCCAGGCCTCAATATAAATCTCGATGTTATTTTATATTTTTGTACCAATAACTTTCTAGCAACGACAAGAAACGTTTTTCAGCCGAATTGTTGGCATTTTTTCAGCCAATTTGTAGGCATTTTTTATACCTTTTGTAATAAGATACAAAAAAACTGATTTTTGAGTAGTGTAACAGTATGCCTAAGCACCAAAGACTTTCCTAATTAAATATTTTCTAACAGTATTTAAAGAAACACGATTTTCACAGTTTTTCCTGAAGGATTTCGCAAATTCATGATAACAAAACCTTGAACTGGCTCTTATATGCCAAAATGTAGTTCTTCTTCTTCTTCTTCTTCTTCTTCTTCTTCTTTTTTTTTTTTTTTTGATTTCCCAGATACTGGATGACTTTGATGCCATCTATCGTTTTTTAAATGTTTTCAAAGTATTAAAGTATAAAATGTTTCTCAAACCAAATTCTCAGAAACCTACTTATTATATCTCTGTTGCTGAGGCTTTCTTCATACCCTTTAACTTATATTTTATTATATTATATTATATTATATTACATTATATTATATTATATTATATTATATTATATTATATTATATTATATTATATTATATTATATTATATTATATTGTATTATATTATATTGTATTATATTATATTATATTATATTATATTATATTATATTATATTATATTATATTGTATTATATTATATTATATTATATTATATTATATTATATTATATTATATTGTATTATATTATATTATATTATATTATATTATATTATATTATATTATATTATATTATATTATATTATATTATATTATGTTATATTACATTATATTATATTATATTATATTATATTATATTATATTATATTATATTATATTATATTATATTATATTATATTATATTATATTATATTATATTATATTATATTATATTATATTATATTATATTATATTATATTATATTATATTATATTATATTATATTATATTATATTATATTATATTATATTGTATTATATTATATTATATTATATTATATTATATTATATTATATTATATTATATTATATTATATTATATTATATTGTATTATATTATATTATATTATATTATATTATATTATATTATATTATATTATATTATATTATATTATATTATATTATGTTATATTACATTATATTATATTATATTATATTATATTATATTATATTATATTATATTATATTATATTATATTATATTATATTATATTATATTATATTATATTATATTATATTATATTATATTATATTATATTATATTATATTATATTATATTATATTATATTATATTATATTATATTATATTATATTATATTATATTATATTATATTATATTATATTGTATTATATTATATTATATTATATTATATTATATTATATTATATTATATTATATTATATTATATTATATTGTATTATATTATATTATATTATATTATATTATATTATATTATATTATATTATGTTATATTATATTATATTATATTATATTATATTATATTATATTATATTATATTGTATTATATTATATTATATTATATTATATTATATTATATTATATTATATTATATTATATTATATTATATTATATTATATTATATTATATTATATTGTATTATATTATATTATATTATATTATATTATATTATATTATATTATATTATATTATATTATATTATATTGTATTATATTATATTATATTATATTGTATTATATTATATTATATTATATTATATTATATTATATTATATTATATTATATTATATTATATTATATTATATTATATTATATTGTATTATATTATATTATATTATATTATATTATATTATATTATATTATATTATATTATATTATATTATATTATATTATATTATATTGTATTATATTATATTATATTATATTATATTATATTATATTATATTATATTATATTATATTATATTATATTATATTATATTATATTATATTATATTATATTATATTATATTATATTATATTATATTATATTATATTATATTATATTATATTATATTATATTATATTATATTGTATTATATTATATTATATTATATTATATTATATTATATTATATTATATTATATTATATTGTATTATATTATATTATATTATATTATATTATATTATATTATATTATATTATATTGTATTATATTATATTATATTATATTATATTGTATTATATTATATTATATTATATTATATTATATTATATTATATTGTATTATATTATATTATATTATATTATATTATATTATATTATATTATATTATATTATATTATATTATATTATATTATATTATATTATATTATATTATATTATATTATATTATATTATATTGTATTATATTATATTATATTATATTATATTATATTATATTATATTATATTATATTATATTATATTATATTATATTATATTATATTATATTATATTATATTATATTATATTATATTATATTATATTATATTATATTACATCATATTATATTATATATTAACTTATACACCTTGTACAGAAAGTTTAAACGCACTAGTTTTTTTAACGTGTATAGTTTTTTTAAGAAACGATAACCCGATAAATCGATGAGATGTGGTCCACATTTTTTATGTTTATTTATACTAATGGTTTAATTTAATGATTTAGAGAAGAAAAAAAATGTAAGGATACCATAAAGGAGGTGGAGAGTGGTCAGAAAAATAACGGAGCAATTAAGTCCTTTTCAATTTTTTGAAATAAAGTTTAAACGCACTTTGATTGGAAAACTTGTAACTCTTGTTAATTGATTGATTTTTTTTTTTGCAGTCGCATTTTCATCACTCAACAGCCTGCTTTCGTTAGCATATTGTATTTGCATCTTTATTCTTTTTTTATTTTTCAAAAAAAACTGAGTCTACAATTTGATTCAACCTTCAGCAATTTTTAACTGATAAAACTTTATCAAAAGGTCATATTTTCATGGGTAAAAGAGCTTTCTCATCGAAAAATAAATGGCAAGTCATTGGCATGCATAAAATGAAAATAAGCAATCGAGAAATCGGCAAACACTTGAATATTTCTGAATTTAGCGTTCGTACAACAATAAAAAATTACTTATCGACTGGTAGTGTCAATGATAAACCTCGAATTGGGCGCCCAAAAAAACTGTCTGCTCGCGATGAAAACATGCTTTACACGCTTAGCAGACGCAACCCAAAAGCAGGAGTATCAGATTTGAGTGCAGAAATTGATAGTTCGCTTGTGGAGAAAACAGTTAGTCGTACGACAATAAGTAAGTTATTACGCAAAAAAGAATTAAATTCGTTTCATGCTGTAAGAAAGCCTATGTTGTCGTTAACCGATCGTCTAAAACGAAAAAAATGGTGCAAAGAGCGTTTAAATTATTCAGTGGAACAATCAAAAATGAGTATCTTTAGCGATAAGTCAAATTTTGAAATTATTAACAGAAAAAACAAGAGATTTGTTTGTCGCAAAAATACGGAAAAATAATTGAAGTAACACATACAAATCTGTATTCAAAAAAGTGGTGGCTCTGTCGGCATTTAGGGATGCATATCAAGGCTCAGGCTTTGGTTATATTTTATATACGAAGGAAGATTGAACCAATATGGGTATCGCGACATTTTGGAAAACTCGCTTATCCCTAGTTGCGATTTATTCCAGGCTGATCAAAACTGGTTATTTCAACAAGACAATTCTCCATGTCATACAGCACATTCAACTACCAATTATTTTGTTGAAAATAATATTCGACTCATGACATGGCCAGCACGATCACCTGACTTAAACCCGATTAAAAATTTTTGGAGCTGGATGGATTAACAACTATCAAAAAGCAAATAACTAGTCATGAACTGCTTAAAAAAGAACTAACAAATTTGTGACTTGAAATACCAATCAAGATGATTGAAAATCTTATTGAATCAATGGCAAGGCGATTACAAGCATGTATCAAAATCAACGGGGGTCATATCCCATATTAACATATTTCCATGACAAAAAATTAATAAGTGTGTTTAAACTTTATTGCACTTTCTTCTCATCAATTTTTTGATTATTTCTATTTGATATTACATTTCAAAAAAGATTTTGTGTTTTTTTCTTTCAAAGTTGCGTTTTTTTCCTAATTAATAATTGGCTAAGAAAAAAAAAAAACAAAAAACGAAGACCTTGCATCAGATTTTCTCTTTGCACCAGTCCAAATTTACCATAACATACAAAAAAACAAGTGCGTTTAAACTTTCTGTACAAGGTGTATATTAACTTACATATACAAAATCTCAAAAAAAATCTTTTATATAACTAAACTGGTCATCATTAACAATATTTGTGCAACCTTTTATAGAAAATGATCCAATATCAGCAAAACAGTTATGAATAACAGTTGGTTTAAGAAGAAAATAGAAATCGATTTTAAACTATTTACTTTTTTCGATAGTAAAATTAGTTACAATCTTTGTTTACGACTTTTTTTTTATAATATATTCTGTATAAATATGTTAAATTGAATATATTTAGGTCAGGTGGGGTTTTATTGCCGCTGGCAAAGTCATAGCAACAGTACCATTACCTTTTCTTACGGATTTCTTTTCAAAAGACGTACGAACTCGCACAATATTTGCAATTAATTATAAGTTAAATATTATTGGTCCAAACTACATAAAAGAAATTTTGCAAATAGTCTATTAATTTGATTTAATTGCTAATATTAAACACATTACAATGAAAATTGACATAATGTACTCAACAATGCGACAGAATTGACTATTTACACAAACATAATGAATTATACAAACAAAATTCTCCTAAATTCATATTTTGGGGCATAAAACTAGTAGCCTCACTTGTTTAGAAAATCCAAATGTAAAATAAGGTTTTTAGACTTTTTTCAAAAAATCGATTTTTGTTTAATTTGAATTTTCATTCGAAAACTACCCTATATTCTCATAATGTGTATTTAAGCAGTCATAACGATGTACAATAAATTTTTTCTCCCACGGTTTTTTACTCCCCGGTAAAAATTTCATATTAGTTTTTAAAATTTTAAAAATCTTATATCAGTTTTTACCCCCATTATGAGATTTTTACTCCACAAATCAAAATGTATTTTATCAATACTTTTAGTCGTTTTAAAAATTGTGGTTTCTTCAAATCAATAAAGAAGCGATTCCATTTAATATAAATATTATTTAGACCTTTTCTAATATTTTAGTTCAGTGATATATAATTATTATAAATTAAAGGACGCGCACTGAACTTCCCGACAATTAGATTTTTTAAAGATAAAAGACAGCAAAAAGGAAAGTTGATAAATCTATTTTTAGGAGAAAAACAAAGCAATATATAACTGAAAATAATGTTTTGTAATTAGCAAACCAGGGAATAGATAAAAACCAGGGAAAATCTGGCGGTAAGTTAAACAGTTTATATATTTATAGTTGTTTATACTACTTAGATTTATTTTATATTTCTAATTGAATTGCACTTTTATAATTGTGTGATACTCGTTTGATTTGGCCGATACTTTTATTGTGTGGTGCAAGTCATAACTTGAAAAAAAAAATTTTAAGATTTTAAATGAACCTATTTCTTACTTTTTTTTTAAGAAAAAAGTTATTTGGTGTAAAGAATAGCAACATCTCACAATTAAGTCTATTCATAATGATAATGATATTTCCAAGGAGACGAATTCATTATCTGGTCACATAGGCATCATTTCAACTGCAGAATGGTAAAGAAAATTATCAGCGATGTTTCAGAACGTATTAACTGTATAAAAGCAAACTTTGGACGGTTGACTGTTATTTTTTATATTTGATTTTTTGTTATTTAACTTTTTTGTAATAACCTGTTTTTTTAACATTTAAATAATGTTTTGTTTGATTTAAATTTGCATACGATTACATTTTTTAAAATAAGTTTAGTGAGCTTTAAGAAAAGCTGCGTTTCGTTTATTAAACATATTTCTTTAAATTTATCTCAGCTTGCTATGTATATTATAAGCTATATATTATATTATTGTAATATAAATATTATAAACTAGAGGATGTTTTGTATGATAGTATATTTTAAATTGATTATTTAATTTTGATAAAATATATTTCAAATACTTTATAAAATCACAATTTTTTGTCTAATTTGTTTTGAGGGCCCAGTTATTTTTGTTGGTTAGGGCTCCCTCTCGATCTGCCACTGAATCTGTGTCATTAATATTGTATAAACAAGTGCGAAGGCATGGCTGTTTTAAAATTCAGAATAACTCCAGGATTGTGAATTTGCGAATGAGCTGTCTGATAAACTTCTCAAAAAAAAACTGGTATTCATCAACGTATGACGAGTGCATACCATCAACAAGCAAATAGTTTACAAGAACGTCAAAACTGATCAAAAAAACGCACATTGGTAAAAGTGCTAAAAGATGCTGCTTATGAACGGTCATTTATCATTGATGGTGTTTTGTTTTCAATGCGAATTAGACCAACTAGAATTTCGCCCTTTTACATTACTTTATCAAAGAGAAGATACACTGCCTACTGATATAAATCAGACCGCGATCGAATTAAATTATAGTGCTATTCTGAAAATCGATAAGTCAAATAACGAAAATGCAGATTTGGAAAACTTTCAATAAAATGAAATGAAAAAAAAAATGAAATAAAAAAAAAAGAAATGAAAAAGTTTATTTTTGACGAAGTTCACTGAAACATTCAAAAGTCACCAACAAAAGTAAAAAAGGTGACTATGACAAGAGAATCAACCCAAACAATAGTATTCCAATTGGAACAAACGTTTTATTACGAAATCATAAACGTGCTGATAGGAAAAACAGAAAGCTTGTAAATGCATGAATAGGACCATATATAGAGGCGACTCCATAGAAGCGACTCCATAGAGGTGACTCCATTGAAGCGACTCCATAGAGGCTAAAGAAAAATGGAAACTGCTTTTTCGAGTTTCTTTTATCAAAACTATGAAATGAAGATGAACACAAATCAATTAGAGATAATTAATTATAATAATTATAATAATTATAATAATTACAATTATAATAAAATGTGCAACGAAATACCCGATGACTATTCAAATATGACAATTAGGACGCATCTTTGTGAAACTAAAATACTCCAAGATGCAATATTGACGCGGCGGTAATTGGATCAGCTTTATTCATGGGGGTAGATATCCAAATATTTTGTAAATATAGAGCAAAAGTAAAATTGATGACCTACTCATGCAGCTTAAGGCTTAACAAGTTAAATATCCTTTATTTGTAGAGAAATCAATTGGAACCGCTTTGATGTTGCGCCCCACGGAAGTACCACAGTCTCGAGAATGTCGCGTCGGTAGACTTCTTGGTTGATTTTGACTCCTTGATCCACGAAAACGAGGGGGGTCTTACCGCTAGCGCAGATTCCGCCCCAGACCATGATGGACTGCGGATTTTGGCGGTGTTCGACAATGGCCAACGTGCCGGGAACCTCAGCGGACCAGCTCCTGTAGTTTTGGTGGTTGTGCGCCTGATCGACGGTGAACAGCTTCTCGTCCGTGAACAGGATGCGCTCCCATCGCTGAGCAGCGGCCCGACGCTTGAGTTGGCAACATCTCTGAAGCCGCACACGTTTGTTTTCATCGGTGAGCAATTAAACTTTTTGGAGCTTGTAAGGCATGAGGTTAAGCTCCCTTTTTGCCATTTGTCGCACCGATTCACGTTTCATTCCGGTTTCACGGGCGATTTTTCGCATAGAGACCCTCGAATTTCGCTTGACTCGCTTCCTGATGATCTGGCGGTTGGCGGACGTGTTGACGGTGCGTCTTCTACCACTTCCTGGACGGCAACCATCGTGGCTGAGCTCCTTGAAACGATTGACGGCCTCGGATACAGTTTGCTTAGGCACATTAAGCAAGCGAACAATATCACATTGACGCATTCCTTTACTAAACAACTCCAAAATTGCACTACGTTTATTTGACATTCTAAAAATATAATATATTTTAGAGATATCAAACGACATAACATATATATACTAAACATAAAAACATGGAGAATCCGAAAACCAATAAAATTAATTGGATATCGTAAAAAACTTTATTATCAGGACATATTAAATTTTGTCTCCGTTTTTTATAGTCACTCTGTATTAAAAAGAAGAGATAATCAATGGTCATGAATTCTGCCGAAACAAATTATATTTATAAACGAAATATTTAGGGAAACAACCAGACTCAAATTACCATTCTGACTAAAATCGAAACTTGTCAAATATCACGTGGTTAAAGGAGCTAGTTGTACGAAAGTCTTTTTTGCCATCATAAGCTAATCATTCGCAAGGTTCCCCCACGTAATAGATCAACTTAAAACCGCAAACCTTCGTCCCATAAAAAAAAAGATTTGAGAAGAAAACTTAATCCAGACCTAAGCTGCGTTGATGGCTCAACATGGATAGTAGTGATTCTCGATGCTTGTCTCCGTTTACTGAAGGTGAATGGGAAGTTTTAGGATCTCACTTTTCAAATAAAGGTGCTGAAGATTTTGATTTTGAGAACAAATCAAAACAAGTAAAAGTCTATGACTATTTATTGTTCGTTTTGAAAATGTTTTTTTTTTTTTTTTTTTTTTGTTATGTATATGTACATACAAGACAGAATATACAGGTGTGTGTGTGTGTGCGCGTGTGTTTGTAAGTTTTAATAATTTCTTAATTAAGTTTAACATTTTATAAAAAGCTTCTAACTTTAGGACAATAACAAGCGATTATGTGGATATCTGTTAAAACTTGGTGGTATGTTGTATAGTCTTGATATTTAAAATTTATGAAATCTACATAAAAGTACTTTCATCATAAATAATGTAGCACTGTTAGAGTTATTTATTCTATATAGATATAATGATAATTCTAATTTTATTCTTTAGCCAAAGGCATAATTAAAGGGTGGAAGCATAGATGGTAAGTTATTTGGATCTAAACTGCTTTTTTTCCCACACTTTATGATTTCTGAAATGGTTTCTTTAATAAAAATTTTTTAATCTTTAATTTTTTTTGTAACTGACTATGTTCTCTATTCTTTTCTTCTTGTTTTTTTTTTTATTCTTTATTTTCTTCTGTCTAATTAACTTTTTTTATATTTAAAATTTGTTAAAAATTTCTAGGTTTGTTTATGACCATCGAAGATGTATGTTGTATTACTATAGGAAACCGCAGGACTCAGAGCCGCTTGGGTATGTTCATCTTTATATAATATATAATAGTAGCTAAATATTTGATTTTATTTGGTGCAAAAATTTTTATTATTTTTTTTTTCTGCTGTGATATAGTAACATTGACATCTCAAGTTGCACATTTTCATTTTCTGCTGATGAAAAAGCTCTTTTTCAAATAAGGTAAGTTTTTCTGTTATATGGCTGGAAATTTTCTGTTATATGGCAAAAAAGGGCAAAAACACCCAAGGCTAAAACTTTGGTTCTTATGTCTTACCTTGAATGATAGTTGAGTTTCTTGATAAATTTTGTTCCCATTAGTCAATTACCTGAATATTTCAAGCATCTTATAATAGCATTGAGGTTCAAATTCTTCTGTAAACAAAAGCTTGATGTGTTTTATAGAAACGAGTTCAAGTTTCTGTTTTTTCTGTATACATATCAAGTTTCTATATTGATGAAATACCAGAAGAATTCAGAGTAATTGCAAAGAAGTTTTTCATCAAATACATAGTAAAGAGCTGAATGAGTGCTCCTCAAAGACTTCATATTGGATTTATTATTTTAATTAAGTTGTAAAATACTATGTTTTTGCAGTACAAATGACAGAGCATATCATCTACAAGCAGATGACAGAAATGCCATGATGTTTTGGCTACAAGAATTGCAGGTCAGTTTGAAGTCTTTCATAAAAAATTCTTTCATAAAAAAATTCAACAAATAAGTCATAAAGAAAAGAATATTTTTATTTAAAAGGCAAGAAGAAGAGAATTCAACAGCCAACTAAAGTCATCTGCTATCAGCGCAGTATGAATCTTTTTAAGTTCGTTTTTTATTTTGGTGATTGAATGAAATGGTTTTGTATGGTATTTGAATCAATAAGATTCTGTTTTCTTTTTTTTTTTATTTGGTTTTTGAACCAATAAGTTTCTTTGAAAAAAAAAAAGTTCAAACTTTAAAAATTAAAATCAAAAAATTAAAATCTTTAAAAGAGGATTTACCTTTAGAAAAACTCAAGTGGGTTACTTGCAGATTTGCAGATTGACAACTCAAATGGTAATTTTTGTTTATTTTTAAATTGAATACACATTGGTACAAAATGATTAAGGTTCTGGGAGATATTTGGGTTGCATACAAATATATGAAATTATATGAAACCATTACAGCTCAACTGATACTTTTGTAAAGTTTTCAATTTTCTGATATAGATTTTCAGTAGTATTTGTATGAGATGGAATTATGTTTTTAAAATTATTTACATTATTTTGATATATATATATAATATATATATATATATAAATATTGATTTAAAATTTAAATGTACATATACAGCTATACTATTAAGTTAAGCATTTTTTTCATTTCAGATTCAAATAAGTTCAAATAATACTTTATATTTTTTAGAAGAGAAATACTTTAAAAAGATATATATTTTATTTAAAAATTATATTTACTGTAAAAACAAAAAGTTGCAAACATAAGTATTTAGATAAGGTTAAAAAAAAAGAAGAAATAAAGAAATAAGTTAAGCATCAAAATTTCAAATTTAAATATCAACTTCAAAATCAAAAAAAAAAAAAAATATGAAGAAAGATCAAAATGAGTAACTAATAAAACTTCCCTTTCTTCTATTTATATATTTTCTATTTTTGTAATGATATTTGTCTATGCAATATGGCATACTATCAACCAAGTTATGAACAATAATTTGAGGAACAATTTATTGAGATGCAAGCTGTTGGTCCGACCAAAACCACAAATTTTCAATGCAGTTGAGATCAGGCCAAATTCTTGTGTTAATTTTTTTTTTTTGTTTTAACCTCGAATGTTTAATCTCGAATGTTTATTGCTTGATGACATAAGGGCTTTATATTAGTGAAAAACCAGGTCTTTAATTGGTCTAATAATATAATGGCAGAGATAATCACCAATAATTTTAACATACAATTGGATTATGACCTTGCTTTATTTGTTTGGCACTCAATCTAGTTTAAAGTCTTTTGAATTTTGTGTTTAGCGAATTGCAATCCAGTTCTAAGTTACTTTTTTGTAAGTCTTGGTTTTTTGATTGCAGCACACCAGTTGTAATCAAAAATCAGAAAAATTTAAATTGAACATTAGAAGAACATTAGAATTTAATATGCACATTAGAAGCAGACGAGTTTCATTAACTAAAATACTTGCTGCTAGGTTATTTGATAGTGCTTGTTTATCTTTTTTTTCATGCTACAGTTCAAATTTCAAACTGTTCCAGTTTTCTTTCACTTGCAAACTGACCCTGTCTCTTAATAATGTTTTAAAAGATGAACCACATGATTGGTTAACACCAATAGCTTAACCTATATTTCTAGTTAGACCCTAGTCAGACATGGTTGCTCCCTTGATTCTTGACTCTTGACTGAACTTTTTTGTGGCATGCATTTGGTTTGCTTGCATTTAATGCTTTACTTAGTTTATGTTGCATTTTTAATTTAAAAACTGATTTTTGTTTGCATTCTTTAGTTAGTCACAAAATTTTATGTCTAACTTGAGATATTTGTATGTATGTATGTATGTATGTATGTATGTATGTATGTATGTATGTATGTATGTATGTATGTATGTATGTATGTATGTATGTATGTATGTATGTATGTATGTATGTATGTTTGTATGTATGTATGTATGTATGTATGTATGTATGTATGTATGTATGTATGTATGTATGTATGTATGTATGTATGTATGTATGTATGTATGTATGTATGCATATATAATAGTATTTAACATGACTTTATAAAGTGTAATTCGTGTGTATCTTAGTAAAAACGTTTTTTTTTTTATTTTCAAGTTTTTATCTTTTATTATTAAGAGATTTTTACTTAAAAACAACTGAATTTTTTTTTTTTACCTCTATTTTAAGATGACACCATTACTGAATTAAATGAACCTGTTCAAAAGCCAGCTACTGTTGGTGATCATATAGCTTCACAAAAGCTTGATAGTAGCATTTCTTCTTGGAATCTTTCCTTCACAAACTTGAACAAGGAATTTAAAAATTGGAGGTTTTCTTACTTAAATTTTTGTGATTAATTTGATTATTATCTAATTATATTGTACTAAGAAAACAAAACTAGTTTAATTTTTGCTTATATAACTTTATATTTCTAAAGCTCCTTATAAAATTCTAGTTTTTGCAATTCTTTCTGAAAAAAAAATTGCATTTTCAGACTTGAGTATTGTTCTGTTTTTAATATTAAGACAACTAATATTTTATTATTTGTAAGAGTTGAAATTTTAATGATTATAAGAGTTTAAGTTTTTATTAATTTTTTAAGGA
Organism: Hydra viridissima; assembly: GCF_058129835.1. Taxonomy (NCBI): domain Eukaryota; kingdom Metazoa; phylum Cnidaria; class Hydrozoa; order Anthoathecata; family Hydridae; genus Hydra; species Hydra viridissima. The sequence goes on from NW_028324304.1 coordinate 17,470,836, forward strand.
AATCAGCATCATCTACCAGTGGGCAACAAACTCCTGAAAAAAAGTATTTTTTTCAATTTTCTTAGTATTAATTTAGGTATAAATCTTAGTATAAAAAGACTTTCCTTTAGTTTCGCACAGGCATACATACACACACAGATGCTCACATTCACATATACACAAACCCACTCAAACCCATGTACACACCCTTATACACATGTGCACACACATTTTTTTGATGTGTTGATAAAAAATAGTTTCTAAACTTTAGTCTATTAAACCCTCAAAAAATTGCTGAGCCTGCAGAGTTAGAAACTTCATCAAGTAAGTAAAATGCTTCATAAAGTTTTCTGGGTTATTTTTTAACAATTCTGCATTATTTCTGGAATTGACATGTTTCTTGATGAATTTAATTGTTTGTTTTTGAAATTAAAAGTTTTTTTAATAGAATTTTGAAATGTATTTTATATATATATATATATATATATATATATATATATATATATATATATATATATATATATATATATATATATATATATATATATATATATATTTAGATATTCCAATCAATGAAAACAGAAAAGTGATGGGGTACTGATGATCCTATTTTAAATAGATGTTGTTCATAAGAATATAAAAATATAATATATAATTTTAAATTTTTAGAATAGTAATATAATATATAATTTTGTGGCAATAGTTTTAATTTTTGAACATTAAAACTATTCATCAATTCGTTATAAGTTTATATTATTTTTTATAGGACTGATTTAGGGTTCTCAAAATTAGTTGGTAACATCAAGTGAGTATTTTTAACTAAATAATTTACTTAATTGTGATATTACAAAGTAAAAAAAGTAAGGTTTATTACCGTGGTGTCCTTATTTAAAAAATGACAAATTTTTTTATATATGAAATAAACATTTTGGGAAAATAACTTAGTTATTTTAACTAAATATCTAGTTAGTTAAAACAACTAAATTTTTTTCTCTAAATATTTTTTTTATACATACGAAATTTGTCATTTATTAAATTAGGACTTTCTTAGATCATACCACTGTATCTTGTGTTCGTTTAATAAATTGTGTTTATTTTTAGAAGTACTTTAATGGCTCCAAGCATCAGTCGTCCTTTATCAAAGGACAATTTAAATGTTTGCGTACAGTGTGAAGAGGTAAATATTTTCATAATTTTTTTTTATTTCTGTTATGGTTTTCTTGGTTTCATAAATATTTTTAAGTTTAAAAATTAATTCCTAAACTTGTAAAGTTTTCATGATTTTTTTTGTTATCAACAACAAATAATGTTTTATTATTACAAATTACTTCATTTATTTTATTAAAATGAATTTTACAACAAAAATTTTGATGAATTATTCCACAGACTCAATCAATGGTTGCTGTTCTTAAGGAAGGGATTGGAGTTGCAGAGAGGTATTTCAAAATTTTTTATACTATATTGGTGTGTATAGTAAAATTTTATGCTATTTTAGTTGATATTTATATATACTTTTATAACTATATATAAATATCAACTTTAAGTTACATATTTGTTCATTTTTTTCATTTAATGTCAAACCCTAGAGAAGTGTCAGTTATAAATGAAATTGCTTACCTAAAAATTATATTTTTATAAATTTTATTTTATGAAATTCTCTATTTTATAAAGACACTCAGTTTATTAAACTTTTGTAATTTATATGGGTTATAAATGACAAAATGGTGCGAGGGATTTAATATAAATTTTTTTTTCTAAATATTGCAAATATTTAGAAAAGAGTTATCTTGTTGAAATATTCAGAGAAAACATTTTTATGTTGAAATACGTAGAGAAAAATTAACATAATGTTGCAATATTTAGAGTAATTCATGCAGTTTTGCAATATTTAGAGAAATAGTTCATGCAATACTGCACTATTTAGAGTGCTCATGTAATGTTGCTTAAAAAAGTAACTCATGTAATAATGCAATATTTAGAGAAATAAAGACAAGGGATGATGTTATAAAAAGTTTAAGCGAGCAATTAAGGTAAATTAATTTTTTTTTTTTTTTTTTGAATTTGCTTTGTTAACATTTTAAGTGTGGAATTTTTCAACATATTTTGAAAAACACTCTTTAAAGTGATGATTTTTAGTAGCTGTTGTTTCTATTCAATAAATGTCAACAAATCATTATGGTTTAACAACAAATTTGGAGTTTATCTAAATGTTTTATAAGAACTTCTTTCGTGAATGCTCAATCTACAAATTATCTCATATGCTTGCAAAAAATGATTGCAAAAATTAAAAGGAAATTTATTTTTCATAATGCTAAACCACCAATAAGACATCAAACTGTTAGAAGAAATGATTGATGGTTAATTGTTTTTTTTTTTGTTACTCAAAAGGACTGAGTATTTCACTGACAACAACATGGCATATTTTTCAAAAACAAATTTTAACAGCTCTTTATAAGATAGTATTAACCCAAAATCTAAACCCAGTAGACTTTGTTTTATTGGTTAAAAAATATTGAATGAAGCCAAGGTGGCCACTTATATTTTTTATATTGGGAACACAAACGTAATTGATTAGGCATTAAAAATAGTTGTTGTCACATGTAAGTTACTATATTACATTTATTATGTTATTGGTTAATGTTCTTATTGAAAAACTTTTTAACAAAAAATTTTAAAAAGTGCAAAATTTAAAGTTAAAAATTTTTTTTTTAGAATATCTTCTTATGAAGCAAAATCAAAAAAAAGGTCAGTTGAAATTCAAAATAATATATCTTAACATAAATATCTTATGTCATTTCAAATTATCTATATTGTTTGGCATATTATCTATTTGTTCTGGCATATGGTCTGTTGATCATCTTTTTTTAAAACTGCATACTGTTACCATTTTGGAATTTTGAAAATTTTTTATTTTGATTCTTGGCTAACCATTTTTGTAGCCCCAATGAAGAAGATGCTTTAGATAACGAGCATTACATTTATCAAGTAATTATTTTTACTTTAACTTATAACAAGTAAAAAGGTCACATTTTCTGCTGTTGCTGCGTATAAAGTATTTCTTCTGCCTTCTAATATAATGCCTCAGTATACTGTTTTAGTTATCAGAAATGATCAGAAGGCTTAAAGAAGAAATGGATAGTCTAAAAATTGCTTTTGAGTAAGTTGTTATGGCTTTTGGTGTTTTTTTGGTGTAACTTCTGTTTTTATCAAATCTAAGTAAATGATGAAATAACATGTTTTTTTTTTATCAGAAAAAAAAATAATCAATGCTGTGAACAAGTTGAAAAGGAGATTGTTCTTAAAGAAATGATCCAAGAAAAAGATAAATCAATTGTTGATTTAACTAACAAGGTATATTGTGATTATAATTTTAGCAATCAATGATAAATTTTTTACTTGCTAACTTTATGTTATGCTAACCATATGATTAGCTTTTAATTTATGTTAGGCGTAAACTCAAACTTCAGCTTTGAAATCTTTAGTTTAGCTCGTGCTACAAAGCATTATACCACTTCAAGCTGTAGTAAATTTCATCATTATATACGTAGATTATATTATAGTATATAATACAGTATGGAAATTAAATCCAGCTTCAGCTCTTAGATCATCTGGGTCATGTGAAATCCATAACTTCACTATTAACATCCCATAGCTGCTCAAAAGACTACATCATGAAAACAGATATAAACAGTACTTGAATAAAAGTAAGATAACTAAAGAAGAAGATACCACGACAATACCATGACAGACTTACTTTTACAGACAAGCATATTTTGTTTGGCCCATTCCAAAATTTCATTGAAAAGGAGATATATCAAGTTATATAAATATTTTGTTAACATAATGACTGATGACATCTTGAATGATGATGTCTTTTTGTTGTTTTACTTTTGTCTGTAATTTTAAATTTAAACGTTAATCTAGTTCGATGAATCTCTGTAAGGTCTTAGTCTGATCTTTTAATTTTTTTTTTTTTTTCTTTTTTGTCTTTTATATGCTGCTACATGATTTCAATTTAGTTTTTGGAAGTGATGAAATTTTGTAAAGTAGTTTTTTAACAAAATGAATAAAACATTTATTTGAAAAAAAACTACTAAAAAAGCTACTATCAATTTTTCAAAAGAAATTAACAACAAAAGATAATTATGTTGCATGGTTATAAATATGGTGGCAAGTTGAAGTGATGAATGCATCAAATGTGTTAAGGATACATATTGGCAGACTTTCCTTTTGCTGAAATGAAGGATAAAAACATGATAAATATGCTTAAGAATATAATTATTCTTTAATAAATATGATAAATGCACTAAAGAATATAATTATTCTTTGATATTTTTGTTAATTTATTTATATATAAATATTTGGTAAAGAATATATCTGGTAGTAATACTTATAAAATTATATTTATTAGTAAAGATAAAATCAGCAAAAATCATAAACCAACCATGTGTAACCTATGGTATATAATTGTCAGTAGAAACTTATAAATCATGTTACCTTGTTACTTTGTTCTGTAGCAAAAGATATAAGTTATGTTTAAGATAATATTAAACATTGGGCTTTGTTTTTTGGGTTTTTAATTAATAATAGTGAATAAAGTACTAACCTCAATATGAATATCTTTTAAGATAAAATTGAGTTTTCTGAAGTTTATTAAAATAGAACTTTTTATGTGTTTTTTAAAGCTGCAAAGTTTTTGGTGTGACAAGTTTATATTCGCTTATTGATTTGCTATTTAAAAATTTTTTATAAATATAAGCTAAATGGTTTTAATTGAATAGAAGTCCTGTGTAATGTCTTGAAAGGTTGAAATAAAATAGCATAACTTATGTAACGTATCGCAATTCTTTTTCTTTAATCGTGTAACTTTTTATGTCTAAATACATAAATTATTCTAAATTCAAATAAACATAAATTCAAATGAAGCCTTGTATTTTATTGTTATTGTTATGCTTTTCAATTTGTTCTTGAAGGTTGTATTTTATTGTTATTAGATTATTGTATTCAAATGACTGGTATAGAAGCTTGTATTTTATTATTTTTTATTGAAACATAAGTTAAAAAGGTAAAAACCAAACAGTGTTGCTTTGTTATAATAAATTCTTTCACTGAACTTTAAAATATTCACAAGAGTTATGACATCATATATGATAATATATATGCATACATACATGCATGTATACATACATACATACATACATACATACATACATACATACATACATACATACATACATACATACATACATACATACATACATACATACATACATACATACATACATACATACATACATACATACATACATACATAAGACTTGTATTGAATGTCATAATTACAGTATTGATGAAAGCATGTTGCCACAATAAGAATATGAACATTCCACCTGTCTAACCAAACACACTGTGTCAAACGAAGCCTAAAATTAGGAATGGAGTTTCATAGATCACAATTCTTAACAGCTTTAAGATATCCTGGCGAGGTCCATAAAAATTGACACCATTTTAAAGTCTTCAATGATCTCCCAGTTATAGTATTTATACTTCATAGCACTCAGCAACATTTTGACACTGCTATAGTCTTCTTTCAGGTGTATAAAGTGAGCTTTTGGGAGAAATGGGTCCTTGTTCCCCTTATGAAGCAGCACATCTTTGAGACTCCTTGTTTAAAAAATTTAGTGACACTTTCTCAGATCTGCAACTTGCACACTTTCATCCATCCAAAAACTTTTGAAGAAAGCTCTTGTCCCTAGCATCATTTTTTCTGAGCCTAACAGAGAAAAGAGCTTCCTGCAAAAATTATTAAATCATGGGGATTTTGATGAGTAACAAAAATGTCAATAAAGGAGACATATTTTTTTATATATATACTTTTAGACATATACTTTCAATACTTACAGTTTTTTTTGCTGGACTTAAAAGTATGCAGAGTTTTTACAAAATTTATAAAATTTTGCTTTAAATAATTTTCTATAAATAAAGAAAATTAAATTATGATTTTTGAATTTAGCTAGAATATATATATAATTTAACAAGAATTTATGTATAGTTAATAAGAATTTAAGTGTAAGATTAATTAGTTTTGTTGCTGGAATTTCTCATTAGAAAAAGTTTTGTTTAGATATTCGGATTGGAACAGCAATTAGAGAATGCAACAGATGTAGTTGTTGTGGAGGAAGTACCAATAACCCTGTAAAATGTTTGTGTACACCAACCAAATAGTTTACCATAAGTTCATTTCATGTAGTAATAAACTTCAGTTATTTTTGTCTTGTTATTGGGGTTGTTAAAGTAATCTTGATATTTGTGTGTGTTTCTTAATAAGCTATACAGTCTAGCTAACTTATAAAACCCTTATTTTGAGCTGCGCTCATCTGCTAAACCTAACAATACTATAGATTAAAGGTTGTTGACTTGAGTTTCTTTGTTGTTTTAATTATTATTATTATTATTATTACAGTTCAATAATGAAGGAGGAACAACTGAGTTATAATCAAATGAAGGTAAATATGAAGATTCTTAATCACAATATTTAAAAGTAGGATGTGTTGATTTTTTAGGAAAAATGAAAAAAAGAATGTAAACAAAAAACAGTTGGTCAAAGAGCTCATAAAATGTCTTGAGGGTTCAAAATGCAATTTCTTAAAATAAAATTTGATTATGTTTGACAGGCTCTTTTTTTATTTGAACATGCTCAATATTACAGAAATCAGTCAGTGTGACCTTTTACATTTATTGGTGCACCAAGTATCATACAGTTGTAAATTTGCCACACTTGCAATTTAAAATATAAAGGATGTCAGTTTTTGACAAAACATCTAAAATACTTTAATTTAAAAAAACTAAATTTGGTTTTTTACCCTTATGATTTTTTATGTTCATAAGACACCCTTCCTTCTCCTTTCCCACAAAAGTTTAATGTATATGAGACACAAAAATTATTAATAACTTTTGTGTCTCATATTCATTAAATTTAAATAAAAGCCAGCTGAACATGCCAACATTAAAGATAAATAAAAATCCAGAATCCTCCTCAATTTTTTTTATTAAAAAAACCAATACACACTAACATGTGTTGCAAAAGTTTAAAACAGTTTTTTATCAGATGCTTGTTTGATTGTGAATGCCTGAAGAGATCTAGAATGTGTTTAAATATTTAGGAAGCATGCACTGCAATTCGTTTGCAAAACAATTTCTTAAACAGTGAGATTTTGGAACTAAATAGACTTCGTAAAAAGGATGCAGAAGTAATCAACACATTAACAAGGTAATTCTTTTACTCATTCGGTGTATTGAGCACTTGTGATTTTCTTAGAATTTCAAAGATTATTTTTTTAAGATTAAGCTCTTTAAAATTAAAGAGAGTAATTCTTGACATTTTATTTAACATTAGCTTCATGCCAATATTTTACTAAGTTTTTTAACATACAAATAAACAGTTTAAAAACTTTATTAAAAGAACAAACTTTTTTTTTTTAAAAAAAAAGGTTTTAATAGAAGAAAAGTTTGTTTTTTTTTCTTATTGTTTTTTTTATTAACGTTTAACAAATACATAATGTTTCTTAAATTCATAATTTATTTATGAAGCTGTGATTTTTTGTAAAAGATGATTTTAACAAAGGTAGCAGATTGTTTTTTTTTTTTTTTTAAATGCTTTTTTTTTTTTTTTTTTTGAATAAAAAAAATTTTCTTATTAGAATGTTTAAGCAGAGATCAAATTCTTTAATAAATTCATGTTTTTTTTTTTAAACATTTTTTGAAATTTTTAAAACTATGCTTTCTTTTTGAAATTATTTTCATCAGGTCATTTTTTAATAATAACGTCACTTATATGTTATGTATCAGATCTACACTTTCTTTTCTAATGCTTCCACATTATGCATACTAGCTGTTTTTAAATGTAAGACATGTTTATTTTAAATGTTTTGATAACTCAACCAAGCATATTGCCATAAGGTTTGCAATATTTATAGCATAACAGTTTCATTTTATTTTTAAGAGAGAATGTAGAGAAAGAGGCAGAGTTGTTAAAGTTGAAAAGTCGTTACTTGTGGTTGTTGAAAGAATTTTCCTCTCCTAAAAAAGGTTGACAATTTTTTTTATAGTGAAATTAGTAGTTTTAGCATATTTATTATAATAATGTGGTATAAATGTTGTTACTATTGTTGTTGTTGTTGTTGTTGTTGTTGTTGTTGTTGTTGTTGTTGTTGTTATTAATTGTATGTATGTATGTGTGTGTGTATATAAATTTGATACTTTATTTTATGCATTTTTTTCTAAAATTAAATTTAATAAAATTAGGGGTTTAGAATTATTTTATCATAGACAAATCTCAAGACTCAGAATTGGCTGCTGAAATGGTTGAACATTTAATTGATGATGCAATCAATGAAAATCAAGACAAGAATGATGCAAACTCCAATGCAAAGTAAACTTCTTACTTTTAATTTGAAAAAACAAAATTGAATTCAATTCTGCATTATTTATTAGGTTATCTTTTTGAATAGGTTTTTCTATGGTTTTCATTTAAATCATAGTCATCATTCTCAAGATTACTATAACATTTAAATTATCAACTCAGAGCCCCAAATAATGACAATTAACATAATAACATGTTAATAATGAGGATTGTTGCTATGATGTTATAACCATGGCCTTCAAAACTTAAATTAGTTTAAAGTTTAAGAAATTGAAAAATCGTATTAAAATATTTTTTGTATAAATTTTGGTTTAACACAAGAAGTTTTAATATATTTGTTCTTGCGCTTTTCTGATCTGTTTGTCATTCAGCTGATGGTCTAATAGATCAGAATTTAAATGATAAATTTTTTAAATCAGAGAAATAAAAATCATGCTTTTAAATTGTTTTTGTTTGTTTATTTTTGTTTGTTTTTAAATAAAGTGTATTATAGATGCTTGATAGAAAAAGAAAATGAACAACCATAAGAGTAAATTCTATTAATTACTTACTAATTTCTTTACTTTTAAAATAGTAAGCATTTAAAATGATCAAAATGAGGAAACTAAAAATGTCTTCAAACTCATAATTTATAACTTAGCATGCTACTTATCAATACCACTTGTAAATAAATAATTTAAAATGAGAAACAACAAAAAGTATGCCACCTGTAATAGTTGTACAATGGTCGCAAATAGTTATATTTCCTTGTTATTCATATTTAAGCAAAATATTGCATCAACCATGTATTTGTCATCAAATATGAGTATTCATTTTTGATCTTTAGATTTGCTGACAGATATGGTTTTTATGATTTATATGACAAAGATGAGGAATCTTTAGAAAATCTAGCTGATCATCTTAACGCAATGTCTAGCTGTAAAAAGGTTGCAATTTTATTTGTTTAAAAGAAGCACAATTATAAAATCCTTTAGTAAAATTTATTTGAAAATTTAATTTTGAAAATTTTAGTTTGAAAATTTGACTTTTGATTTATTTTAAAATGATTTAGAATGATGCATCAGATGTTTCAATTGGGGTGAAGTGGGAGAATTTTATGGTGGCACACAGCACAGGCACATTGACCAAAACAGTAAAATAAAATTTTAGTTCTGTTATTTGATATGTTTTTTAGTTTGATGTATGGTTAAGCAAGAAGTGTTTTTTACTTATTAGCATTGTCAAAGTAATTGTAATTTTTATATATAAGGAAGAGTTGAAAAATCTTGTCCGATGTGGTGTTCCTCATGAGTATCGAGCAAAAGTGTGGGGCGACTTAGTAAATTTACAAGTTGCTACTGATCGTAATTTATTAGGTGTTGGATATTATGCAGCATTGCTGAAGCAAAAAAAGGGCGTCTACACCCCATCTGCGAAACAAATTGAGCTAGATTTACTACGGACACTTCCAAATAACAGATTTTATGATAAAATTGAATCTGAAGGTGTAAGCTGATGCTTTCTTTTTGTATTTGTCATTATAAACTTTTTAAGACTTTTTTTTAATTTTATAACGTGTCCTTTTTTTATTAGACAACAAAACTGAGACGAATTTTGTTGGCTTACAGCTGGCACAATCCTGATGTTGGTTATTGTCAGGTAGTTTATTTTTCTGTTGAGCTCAGATTTCACATAATGTAATTGTGCACTATTAACTAAATTGTTTATCCAAAACATGAAGGTTGTTCCAAAGGATAAAAATATATATTTTAAACCCTGTCATTAGCAGTTCAAACAATATTCTTTATTCTTTATTATCATATTTAAGGGTTTAAATCGGCTTGGTGCAATTGCTCTTCTCTATCTAGATGAAGAAAGTGCTTTTTGGTATGTTCCTTTTTATGTATGATATCTGTATGTTAAATGCTGTTTTACTTGTAAAACTTGTATGAGCCACTTTTCCGTATGCTTTTATTGTATTCATTTTATTAAATCCAACATTGTTAACCTGATTGCAAACAATTGACCAATGAAGCAGTTAAGTTTCTGTAATAAAGATTTCCTTATATTTATTCTCCAACATATTATTTCTTATCAAAGTATTGCTTCATTGCAAAGTATTTGGGTTTGTGATTTATGCAAAAGTGCAGGAACAACGCAATATGATGAATGTTGTATTGTAGGTGCTTAGTTGCAATCGTGGAACATTTAATGCCGATTGATTATTTCAGTGTAACTCTACTGGGCGCACAGATCGATCAGGTATCAGGTTTATAAAATTAAGCATTTTTATCAATTTAACTTTGTAATATATATATATATATTTTTACTTAAAAAAGTTGTTAGTAAATTAGTTATCATTTAGCGGGTGTTCAGAGATTTATTAGAAGAAAAGTTTCCCAAACTGGCCTCCCATCTCCAATCAATACAGTAAGTTTTGAAAAAATTATGAAAAATGCAATTGATCAACACTATTATTTTCTGATTTTTTGATTATTTTAAAGTTGATAATAAAAGTGTGATTTAAGGTTTTAATATTGAAAAATGAAGTTGGATGGATAGGAGTTAAAAAAGAGTGGGAACTGCAATTGGAATTGGGAAATGTTGAGAAATCCTTCTTCCTTAGGAATCTTTTTTTACTTCAAATGATCTTTTTTGTTAATCCATTTTAAGATAAAAATTTTAAAATTAATTTTAGTATTTTTAAAATTATAATATAAATATAGTATAGTTTAGTGTTTCAGCACTCAAAGTATTTGTAAAAAAATTAGCACAAACAAGATGAAGACATTGTATATGCAATATTAATCAAGTTTATTTAGAAAAACTATGCAACTAATATTCTGCATGTGCATGAAAACACAATCGAAATTTAGCTAAATAATTGAAAAATGTAATGTTTTGAATTAAATTTTTACAAAGATGATTAATCTGTTATTGTAAAATTAGCAATCCAATCAAATTGCACTGCATATAAACTGAGCTTATGAGCATTTTTGTTATGCATCGCTGAATGTTTACTTCAATAGCCTCTAAAAATATTAAAATTTAGTTTCCTAAACAAAACATTTGCCGTATAATTATGTACATGCTATTGATCAAAAAACCTTGCTTGTTTTAAAGGAACTTTTAATTATCATTTTTAGCTGATTTGTTGCTAGAGTCTGATTTTAGATGGTAGCAATAGATGTTTTAGTTATAAATTTTAATAAAAAAGAAGTTTGATTCTTTTGACCAATAAAAAGTTGTGAGTATGTTTTTAGATTCTACCTTTCAACTAACACTCACAATTTTGGTGTTAAAATACAACCTTAAAACTCTAATTTTGGTATTAAAGTACAATCAGTTTAATGCTCACTTGGCTTTATCAGATCCTATGATTAAGTAAGAAATTGAAGGATCAGAAGTATAGAAAACAAAAGCTCAAATGTAAAAACTGCTAAAAGTTACTGTTCAAATAATGACACATTGTTAAGTGATACACAAGTCCTGCGCCCTCTAAAAAAATAAAAGCTGTATTTTACAAGGGAACAAATCAGTTTTCAGATCATTATGATAAAGATGCTACTTTAGCAGAAAGTAAATTTTCAGAATATTTTGTTAGCAATAACTGTTACATAATTCAGTTCTGGTTTTTTGATATTATGCCAAATCTGTTTCAAATAGCTTAATGATAAATAGCATCTGTCAATGAAAGTGTATTTAGCAGAGCTGGATGTTTGGTTGAAAAACACCATAAGGCACTTTCTCAAGGCTTTGTTGCCATCTTTTCTCAGTAAAAGAGAGACCAGAGGTAGTCACTTTTTTTTTTGTTATTGACTGTAAATGTCTAAACAATTTGTTTTCTCAGAGTTTGTAAAAGAAATTAAACATTTTTTTAATGAAAACTGTTAGTTAAAACAAAAAGTACTTTTTTGCAAATGTGATATCACATTTAGGGTTAACATATTAAATATGGTAATCCTGCAATTGCATTTTACCCTTATGGAGTTAGCTATCACAAATCAAATTATCAATAATTATCAACAAAACAAATTATCACAATCATATTTGTCATAATCAGGACATAAAAATCTTTAGGCCCAGATGTGCATGCTTCATGGGGCCAGTTGTCACATTAAGATCATTTTATCCATTTTTTACTGGGTAAAATATATTTTCCCAGATACTATAAAAGGTGGTTTAGTACACAGTTTTTGGTTTCTTTTCCAACATAATTTTTTGCCTCTGTGTTTTACAGGCATATCAAAAATAGAAATGTTGCTATGAGAGGGGATGAGAACTTTTGTTACAGTTGTCATAGGAATGGAAAAACTGATATGGGAATGGGAGAAAACAAGACAAAAATTATTTCCTAGCAACATTTAGGTTGGATGCACAAAGAGATAAAATTGTCGGACAAATATTGTATTAAAACTGTTTGATACAATGGGATAAAGATTATTTAGGATAAATTAAGGTAAATGAATTGAGAAACAAAACAGGTTGAATATTTTCGGGGTAAGGCTTGGACAATTTGTTGCTTAATTTTTTTTTTTAATAAAAAAAGTTTTTTTTTTTTTAGGTTTGACATATCATTAATTTCATTTAACTGGTTTTTGACAATTTTTGTGGATTTTTTTCCAACTGAGGTATTTTTTACTTTAAAGTTATTGCTAGATAACTTTTTAAGTTTTTTCTTAACTAAAGAATCTCACTCTTTAATCATTTAGCTCGCTTTGAGAGTGTGGGATACATTTTTGTTTGAGGGCTGCAAGGTACCTTTTAAAATATTTTGTTGCAGATTTTCACCATTAAGCCAAAAATTTTTAAAATGTAATAGAAAATTATGTTCTCAGAGCATTTGTATAGTTTGCTAATTTTGGTATTTGTATTCTGCATTTAATTTTTTACTTATTATTGTTGTATTGGTATTGTCCTCAATTAAATTATTATTTAGAAAAAAAAAAAAAAATTAATAAAAAACGCTGCACTGAAAAACAAGCACTAAAAGTGGCTTGGATTTTAATTGAAATGGTATTGGCATTGTTTCTAGTTTTTTTGAAAACATTTCCACGGTTTTTTAACCATTATTACCATATGGTTTCTCGACTAGTATAAACTAGTATGAGACGCTGAAGGAGTTGTACAATAGAAAATAGCATCATGGTCAAAATGTCTTTCCTTGCTACTTATATAAATAAGAAGAAAAAAAAAATCACGAATCTTTAATTACAAATAGTCTATTAAATTTTAGTGCTTCAAGATTTCTTCAAAAAAAAAAAAAAAAAGGAAAAACTTTAAAAGTTCTTCAATCTTTCAAAACTTCCTGCTTTTTAAGGAGAATGTTGTTTTTAAGGAGAATGTTGTTTTTAAGGAGAATGTTATTAAAATATTTTTGTTGTAAAGTCAAATGTCAAAATGTTGAAGTAAATTAATTTCTTGTTAGAGCTGATTTTTCAGCTTCAATGAAAAAAAAAAAATCAAAAACTCTTATGTGGATTGTCTAAATTGAATGTAAGCAAATTTAAACTCTGTTTTGTTTGGTAAAACATGTACAGATATGTTGTAAAAATGGAATGTTCCTGGTCAAAGCAAAAACTCATTTTTTCAACGTTAATTTCTGAAAAGAGTGATTTCGAAAAGTAGTCAAACAACTCACGAAAGCCTCTTTTTGTATCAGGGAGTTGAGGTTTTTGTGCAACACCTATATTTGCACATAAACCAAATGAAGAAATTATGGGTAATTTGGTGCTGTACCAATTAATTCGTTTGCTGTATTATGTTAAATTTAAAAAAGTTGCACATTGACTTCAAAAAGATGTATTTCAATAAATAGTTCACTGCAGTACAAAATCATCTTGTTAATAGATATTTTTCCTTAAAACATTTTTGCATTATTTCTTTTAGAGTTAGTTTTGTTGCCCTAATTTTATGTTTTGTTGGTAACATAATCAGTTAAAAAATCAGTCACTATTATTTTACTAACATGTCTTGAAGTCAAGTCGTATTGCCAAATCTTCAACTAAGTGGCCTAATCTTGTTAAAACTAAAAATAAAACAGACTCTGCATTTATTGTGGCTGCAGTCTGTTGTTTTTTCAATGTTTGTATTTGGCCCTCAATATAAATGTTTGCTTGCAGCAGGTTCTAAATATTCTTTTTGCTTTGCCTCTTTTTCTTGAGCTCTGTGAATTACGTTGCATGATTCAAAGTCAGTAAAAAAATTTAAAATGTTCTTCATTAAGTTTAAAAAGTGTTAACGGTAGATTTTAATTCATTGATGGTAGGAATAATAATTTCTTTTTGTACCTCTTCAGCCTCAATTTCATTTTTTTCGTTTGCAGCTGCTTCAATTTCTCTTTTGCATACAATTACTATTTAGTAGTTCTTGGTATTTGGTGATTGTATTTAACTGGTTTTAGTAGTAATGATGGACATGTATGTCTCTTTCTCTCCTGTAAAATGTTCCGAGCAAACGCGATGAGAAATTGAATGATCGAGATTTTCTCAATTTATCGAAGTAAAACAATTTTTTCCTCAACTTTTATTTGCAATGACAAAAAATGATAATTTATTGTTTTTGATTGAATTATTGTAGCATGAAGAAGCAGAGCAAGTTGTGCCATCTCTGCGACATTGTGTTATTACTGTTTCAGCAGTAAAATTTTCTTTGACAATGAATTTAATAGTTCATCACAAGATACTATTTCATTCGAAATCATTTTAGAATATTTTTAAAATTTAAACTGCTTGAATTTTATGCTGAATACAAATACCAAAATGAATTGCGGTTTTATTTTTAGAAATAATTTATAACACGTGTAATTTATTAAAAAGGGTTCTTGCCTAAAGCACGAAGGTGATGTTGCTTATATATAAAATGACTGATTTAATTTCATCAAGCTTTTCTCTTTCAGGTATTATTCCGATTTGCTCTCGCGGTATTTAAGGTTTTTGAAGAAGACCTTCTAAAGTTTCGCGAAGCGGGTCCGTTATTTTCGTTCTTTAGGAAAATTCCAAGATCAAGGTTTAATATTGATAAAATATGGGAAATAGCGTTCGTTTCTCTGAATCCATTTGGCATAAGAAATATCGAAGCAAAAAGGAAATATCATCGGCCACTGTTACAAGTAGGTCCTTTTATCAATTTTTACAAGTATTTCTTTTTATTAAACTGCTTTGTAAAAAAAAATTTTTTTGTTGAAAATTTGTAGGAGCAACTGGATGTCTTTGAAGGCATGCGTCAAGATTACAGCTCCAAACGCGTTGATAGCGAAGTATCTGAACAAACTGTTCAGCTCAGTGACGATGAAGGCTGAAAGTTTTATTTTGCTCAATTTTATGCTGTTAAATTTTTTAAATATGCAAATATACGATAAAGAATTGTAGATAATTTTATGACAATAGTTGTAGATAGTTTTTTCCGACGTGGCACCGTTTTCGTAGGATCTTGTATATTTACGGCTTCAGCTTTAATTTTTTCTTTTTTTTTCCCTTTGATAGTAATAAAGGAAAAAAATTTAATAAAGTTCCTTCAAGTTAGTTAAAAAATATTTTTTATGTTTTAAATATATTTACGAAGCAAATTTAAAATATTTTAAAATAGAACAAATCCTGATTTTTTTTTATTTAAAATTAAAAAACTTTTATTACAAACAGAAAATTCTGTTTGTTTACGTTGTTCTCTCTGACCCTTTGGTGGGATCACTTACTGTCCCTCATGTCTTAAGCGTTTCGCTCTGATATTTCATTTATTTTTAAATATCAGTTTTTCGTTTCAAATGTAATAGTTTCGTTTTGTGTTCATAGCGTCGCAAACCGATAATCTATAAATTGTTATAAAAGTTGTTTTATTTTAGCAAAATATTCGATTTACAATATGCTTTCATGCTAAATTCCAATCAAACTTCTAGTCGTATATTTCTCTAAGATAGATTCAAATGAAAAATTCATAGCAGCATAAATGCAAGTTGTAAATCGAATATTTTACTTAAAAAAATAAATAACTTTTATAACAATTCATAGATCATCTATTCCTGTTGTTTCAAGCTTTTTTAAAGTGCGTCAAAAATTCAATCACTTTTCGAAGTGCATTTGTTGTAAATGTAACTAGAGCATCAATAAGTTTTAGATGTAACAAGAGCATCAATAACTATTTTGATCATAGTTTCTTTTTTGATCAAATATATCGCGGCTTTTACAGATAAATCGTGGCTAGATTTTAGATAATTCATCATTAGATTGATACTAATAAAGCCTCTTCTAACATGATTAATAAGCTGTTTTAACTCTTTCTCTACTAAATGCTTCTCCAATATTTGCTTGAAGGCCATCATCATTTTTAATTGGGGGTTTGAAAGTTTTTACGTTAAGCTGACCTTTTAGTGGTCACCATGTGTTAATGTGCATATTCTTCACGATCTCTTTTGTGCATATTTTTCACGATCTCTTTTGGATATGTATATTTCCCCAGTATATTTTCAGTTCAATTCACCAAATAGAAGGTTATTTTACAATGCTTAACACGTCACGTGACAACTGTTCACATGCGTTCATGGACGTATAAGAAATGGACGTGCAACTTATTGTTTTACATCAGAGAGGCCGCAGAAATTAGCGAGCCATGCGAGTTTCTGACTTACTCTAAATTTCCCGCCGCACAGTAAGTCAAAAAGGTAAAAAAACGGCAAAAATGATATAACCATCAAATATAAAAATGTGATGCAACAATTCTATTATTTTTGGGTCAGAAAATTTAAACTTGTTATTAGAAATAAATTTAACGCGTACCAACACGCGTGTTTCGCGTCTCAGTGTCATTTATGCGCACAAATAATGATTTAAATAAAAAATTTGGATTCATCGATCTCTAATATTATATAGTACCACGTATAAAATTTATACCACGTATTTTTTAAATAAACTTTACGTGTACCTAAAGCGCACTACACACGTGTATGTGTGTCAGAGTCTTACGCGCACAAAGATTGATTTTAAAAAAATTAGTTTTCTCAAACTAAAATACGCACACATAATAATTAAAATAACTTGGATTTTTAAAAAAACTTTTACATAAATTTTTAAAAAACTTGCATTTAAAAAGCCAAAAAGCAGTATTATTTTATCTTACTTTTCTATGACCAAAACAAAAAAAGAAAAAACAAGTATAAGCAAAAACAGCTTTAATTTGTTATTAGGTCATTAATAAAGATAAAACTTCAGGGGGAAATGGTTGTCCATTTTCAGATTTATGGTTTTTGTAACTAATGTTAAATATTACAGGATCACTTCTGATCAAGAGGTAATGGTACTGGTTCATCATAACATTCTTTCTAGATATCTTAGCTGCATGGTTCAATCTTTGCTTTACAAATTTCCTTATTCAGAGCCTCTTGTGACTCCTCAGATGAAAAACCGATGGGCAGTTCTAATGCCTCAGATATCTACACCCCATGTTCCAAGAACTTATGAACAGTTGGAGAAATCACATACCAAGAATACTTTTCTAGTAGAAGAGCAGTAGTTTCATAACAATACTGACCAAAGCTTTCAGAGTTCAACTCATAACCGGAGCATACTGATATTAGGATTGTCCTCAACCTTGTAATTACATCTACCACTACTTCTGTTATATCAGCAAACCATTATATGGTTCAATAACAAGCCCTTTAATACACATTACTGTAAGGGTCTACAGTAATGTGTATTAGAAGGCTTGTTATTGAACCATACTGTTTATGATGGTTAATTTATTTGGAACAGTAGTAGTCTGAAAAAGACTTTGCTCGTTAACTTTGGCCTCGCCAATATTTGTAACAGTATATTTTTGTTTATACACACTTTGACAGGAGACACAATCAAAACCCCCTTTAAAGTGAAGTACACTTCAAACTTTCCCCCACTCTCAGCGAATATTCTTATTGAGTCTTACCATTCAGTAAAAGTTAGTATCCTTGTCAGAGTATGCTTAATCATACTCTGTAGAGTTGAACCAGATGTTTCCGACACAACTACGCCCTTAGGGTAACATTTCTGTCCTTCATTCTTAATTTCATGAAGTAAATGATAAATATCTGCATTCTGCATTACGGATGAATTTCTGATAATTTGATACTGTTCATCGGAAAGATCACAATGAATTTTTAAGCTTAAGACATCTTCAATCTTCATTTTTATCGGAAAACTAACTTCCATGCTTTTAACTTTCCCAGGATTTGTAGCATTTTTCATGACAACAATAAAATCTTTTTTAGTAGGATCTTCGGAGGCTTTTCTTATTGAAACTAATGCCAATGCTTCAGCAGGATGTTCAGCCCTTCTTTAAACAAGATAATATTACAGTGTGTAAACTACTTTTTGAATTGGTTTGAATTCAATTTTGATTTATCACAACCGTAGATCTTTTGCTTCCCTCTCTTAGATCTTCCCATTCCTTGTTTTTTCTACCGGGACCTGCAGCAACAGTTTTTCTGTCAACTGTTAATTCTTTATCCAACCAGGTTGGCTCATGTTCAAGAAGTTTTGATAAAGTTCTTGAATGTTCCAGTAAAATTTAGATTTGAATTTACACTTAAATATTGGTAGAGTTTTGTTGAGATTTATCATTTCAGGTTCATCAATAGTTTCATGGTCTACACACCCCCCCCCCCTTCCCCAATCCACTAAACTCAAGAAGAAGAGCCTCAAGTAAATTATTTTCCAAACTCTTTAACAATAGGAACTAAATGTTTTCTTTTCATGATGAATGTAAGCGATCAACTATTACACTGGTCTAAGTCAAAAATGTTTCTTGGGTTTTCTTAGGTGATTCTCAATGAAATTTGCCTTCTAAATCCGAGTCTAGGATTCAAGTTTGTCAATCAGGTCTAGTTTTTAAGATACAGACTTAGGGCTCTATACCGCATATAACACCTGAGTGTCCATTTTATTGCAATTCCCAGGTAACAGTTGTGTATTAATATATCTATAAACAGTACCTAAAGTATATTTATAAAGTCTAATTTATCATTGTCAATTTTTTTACAGGCTAATATATGAGATAAATAAAATTCATTTCATAAAAATGAATAGAAAATGTAAAAACAGTCCCGACAGATTCTGCTATGTGTATTTTCCACACACATAGCAGAATCTGTCGGTAACTTTTTGTTATCAGCAATGCACCATAACTACGTTAGTAAAGTCCCTTTACAGTGCATATTTTGGAATAAGGCTTGGCGATCAAGACAAAAGTCTTGCCCCACATATATGCTGCAAAGCCTGTGTCGCAGCCTTAAGGCGCTGGAATGAGGGCACAGCAAACTGTATGTCATTTGGTGTACCGATGGTATGGAGAAAAGACAAACCACTGACTGCTATTTTTGTATGACCAACTATCAAGGTAAGATAATTTCTTAAAAGAAAAATGTTTAACTTATCCAAACATATTTTTTTTTTTATAGTCTAATGAAGTTTGAATTGTTTATAAAAAATGTGTTGAAAATCGACAAAAAAATGTGTAGAAAAGTGGATAAAAATCTGAAAACAATTATATGAATTTTTTCAGGTGTCAATAAGAAAAACAAGCACATGGTGGTTTATCCTGATATTCCTTCTGCCATTAAGCCAGTACCACATGGTCCAGGAGTTCCAGTTCCTTCTCCACCTGAGAAAGACGAGCTAGAAGAGGATATGGAAGGTGTAAATGTGGAAGGCACTGACATATCTGTGACATATGAGCCAATGTCTAGCATGACTTTGCCAAGTCCACTCACTCAAAGTCAATTAAATGACTTGACCAGAGATCTTGGTCTTTCTAAAGAGAAGACACACCTTCTTGGTTCCCGTCTTAGTGAGAGCAATCTCCTCTCCAAAGAAACTACCTTCTATTGGTTTAGAAACAGAGAAGAAAAGTTTCGAAGCTTCTTTGAAGTTGATTCTTCGTCGGCATATTGCAATGATGTAAAAGGCTTAATAGAGGCACTTGGCGTTCCTTACCAACCAAGAGAATGGAGGCTCTTTATTAATTCCTCTAGCAGAAGCCTAAAGGCAGTCCTCCTACATATTGGTAATAAAATGGCATCTGTACTTACAAGAACATGAAAATATTGATTGATGCAATCAAGTACTCCAACCGCAATTGGCTAATATGTGGTGACCTTAAGGTAAGTTTCTTATCAATATAGAGCTTTTCTTTGAAAATACTTTAGCACCTGTGGGTAATTTTTTAGAAAGAAATAGAAATATATTTCAACTTACTAAGATCTGATTTTTTATGAATAAGTCTTTTCTTTTCAGGTTCTGTGCTTTCTACTTGGGATGCAAGGGGGGTACACAAAATACCCTTGCTACTTTTGCCTATGGGATAGTAGGGCAGATAGTCTTTACTATATGTAGAAAGACTGGCCATCTCGGGAGGCATTCATAATTGGCAGCTACAATGTGATAGCTGAACCACTTGTCCCTCCAGAAAATGCTTTTTTTCCTCCTCTCCATATCAAATTTGGTCTGAAGAAAAATTTTGTAAAAGCACTGAATAAAGAAGGCTAATCTTTTAAGTATCTATTGCAAAAGTTCCCACAGATCAGTGATGCCAAGCTACATCCTGGTATATTTGACCCAAAATTAGAACTCTGTTAAAGGACAAAGATTTTGATATCAAAATGATAGGGATTGAACGAGATGCATGGCGAACGTTCAGCACAGTAATTGAAGGATTTCTGAGAAATAAACGAAACTCTGAATATGTTTCACATGTCAATGAGCTTATGAAAAGCTTCGAAAAACTGGGAGCTCGCATATTTATAAAAATGCATTTTCTCCAATCACATCTTGACTATTTTCCTGAAAACTGTGGAGATTACAGCGAGGAACAGGGTGAAAGCTTCCACCAGGATGTAAAAACGATGGAGATATCAAGGACGTTGGGACACACATGTTAGCTGACTATTATTGGTGTCTTAAACGCGACGAACCAATAACTCTTCACAAAAGGAAAGCATCAAGGACTTCTTTCCACGGGAAATAGATTTTTTCTTTACAGTATTCGATTACTTCACAAATTGTTTTTAAGTTTAAAGTTAATGAAGGAGTTAAATTGAGCCTTTTTTCAGTTCACAAGTAGTTATTGCAATGTATTAAATTACTAGGATGAAAATGAGAGATTTGAAAACTATGTTTTTCTCAAAAAAAATAGGCGTGCTGTTTTTCAATAGCCTGACCTGATTGATCAAAATAAATGTCATATTCGGGTATAGGCGGCCAATTTCATTAGGAATTTCCTAAGAAACCCCCAGGAAAAGAAAATTTTTTTTCAAACTCAGCCCTGTGTTATTCGTTATTTTGTACGCAAGTCTTACTTTTAAACGTTTAATTCAGGAAGTAGACCGTCAAGTTATGCAAATTTTGGTTTTTGAGGTTTGAAAATTAGCATGTGTTGGAGCATAAGTTTTTGTATGTTGGTTTTTGAGTTGTGACAAATTTCCTCCGTAGTTCTAATGTAGTGTGAAAAATGTGTGAAAAATAATTAGTACCAAATTTTACATTCGACTTTTTTAAAAGGTTCTATATTAAATTGGGGCAAGTTCGAGCAACTGATTTTTTTTTTTCTACTTTCAAATATAACTTTCAAATATACCAAATATACTTTCAAATATATATATATATATATATATATATATATATATATATATATATATATATATATATATATATATATATTCTACTTTCAAATATACCTATCAATGGGAAAATGTTAAAGTTACCATGGAATCTTGTGGAATCTTTTAGTTTTTCAACCGAACTCATGATTAAAGAAATAAAAAAAAAATCAAGATGGGGCACTCTTTTTAAGATCATAGGAAAATAAAAATGCAGAGTCAAAAGCATTTTTTATGGTCCCCAAATATCTTAAATGCCTTCAAATTAATTTTGAACTGTTTTTACCAATCAACCTTAAGAGAGTGACACTTTAAGAGCGAACATTTTGTGCGCAAGTTCCGCAATAAAAAATAACGTGTCTAAGGAAGCAGTGCAAAAGTTGGCAAATCCTAAAGACTTAACCAAAAAGCAATTAGTTTCAGTTTTCTGGTGGTATTAGTTACATTACAACTCAATTTATTAGTTCTTAAGCAATTGTTTTTTTTTTGTTTTTTTGTTTTTGTTTTTTTTTTTTTTTTGGGGGGGGGGGTTGCCAGTTTTTTTTTAATATTGACTCAGTGCGACGATTTGATAACAATAACATAAAATGGCGTAATTTCCAGTAGATCATGATTTGTTATATTACAAATGATACTACATTCTAAATACAATTCTGTTGACTGAATTACTAGTGCAAGTACTTGTGGCTATCACTAAAAATAATGATGACAGGCTGTTATTGTATTAATTTAGTATAATTTTACCTTAATTATTATTTTATATATATATATGTATATTGTAAAAAATCTATAGGGCAAATTGTTGTCTTTAGAGCATTTTGTGGAGCCACCATTATGAAATTATCACGTTTTTTTACTGTTAAGAATGAACTTAAATAGTAAAAGCAACGAATGTAGAAGTGAATCATTAAAAGAATAACTTATTGAAGCAGAAACTAACGATTAGCTAATAGCTTCATCGGAATATGTGGGGCTTGTTTTGCTCACAGAAACCACTTTTTCTGACATCTCTGGCTGTTTTTGCTTATAGAAACCACTTTTTCTGACATCTCAAACGTTAACTAAGCTACATAATCGTTTTTAAAAATTTAGTGCTAATAGATGTTCCTTTAGACACAAAAATATTTTCGCGAGAGTGAATGCGTCGAAGTAGCTTCTGCTTTTTCTTTAAGCGTGCAGCGTCGACTTCTTCTCTGTTTAAAACTAGATCCAGGTGATCCATTGTTTGCCTAAAATATGGCGGAATGTCGACTTCTATGGTAACGTCGTTGCTTCCATCTATACCAGGTATTCGAATACTTTTTGTCAAAAGATGCATTGGAAGTAACCCTCTTTGCCAAGGGCGGATTTTACTAGATCCAGTTTCCTCGTTTTTTACACCGCGCATCCTTAACATTTGGATAAGGCGTATCGGTAAAATCTGAGGTCCCTTATTAGCGTGGTAACGATGATCACCAAGGATTGGGCACTTCAATAATTCATACGCATGAACGCGTATCTGATGCTTATGTCCTGTCGAAGTTTTAAACATACATAACATGCAGGTATCTTGATTTCTATCAAGGATTGTGTAACAGGTCTCGACGGAACTGTTGTTTATCTAAAAAAAAAATAATAAAAAATTAATATTCTCATCCCCTTTGTTTTAATACAAAATAAAAATTGTCTCATTTAGTAACAGAAATAGCAGTAAAGAGATGCGACAGCAAGCTGTCACAATCCAAAATATTTTATTTTTTTGTTTACAACGAAAAATTAGAAAAAAGAGCTCTCTAAAAATTTTCTCAACAATTTTACTGCTCACCGATTCTTGATTAACAGTTTGTTTGAACTGACCGTCTCTTAAAGTTTCCTGCAAGTCGCCATTTAATGTACCAGTAAGTTGACTAACATTTCCTAAAAGTATTGAAAGATATGTTTTCTCTATTTGTCGATTCTTGTGCATGTCTGCCAACAGTTGCGCCATTTCTTTTTTGTAAGTCAATAATAAAACCCCTAAAAAGCAGCCAATTTAAGAAAGGTATTAAAACGCATGACATTTAGATAATTTTATAACTATTTGCTACAAAACTGTAACAAATAGCTATCAATAATAATGATAGCTACAATAGCACTTAACCACAGAACAAGAAATTTTACTGTCTTCAACAGTTGAACTGCCTTTAACATGACTTCATACACTTTATTATCATAAACTGAAGTTGTTGATTACATAAAAAACCTTTGACAAACAAAAATCAACTTTAATTAATTTTTTTTTTCAGCTCCATGAAGTATTGCAGCACGTCATTACATTCCCTGATAAGTAAATCTAACAAACTTTGTCATTTGCATTAAATCTTTTACATAATGAAAGAAAACAAAAGAAAGTATAAACATCTTTATGTTTCGCTTGACTTAAACACATATATTCAATCAATGAAAAGTGCGAGACAACTGAAACATCTGGTGGACACACATATACAATTGCATGAAAAAAAATCAGTCACATCATTAAGGGAGAGAAAAAGTAGAGAGAAAGAAGAGAAGAAAAAAAAGAAAGAGAAAGAAGATAAGATTTAAAGTTGAGTATAGTAATAATATATGTAGACACTTTTTCCATAACATTCAAAATGTGATAAGGGAATACTTTTGAGTGACATTTGATTGCATATCTGTATTAGTGAATACCAAAAGAATATACTTGAATTAAATATTTGAGAGTATTTATAAAGCAAAACAGGAAGGATCATTAGTATCATTATCCATTCATTATATTTCGACCGAGGAATTATTGCATCGTTTTTAGTTGTATTAAGATTGTGTTGTTAAGCTTTAATGTTGTGTTGTATTAAGATTGTGTTGTTAAGCTTAGGTCTAAGGGGTTAGAAGTCAAGGAGCCTACCATTACCTGAACCATACACATCCACACAACACTAAGAGTAACCCAACAATCCAAACAAAATTACCCAAACACTCTAATATAACCAAACAAAACAAAACACTTTCCCCCATGAAAGGCTTTTTAACCTTAAAATCAAAATAAAAATTTTTGTTTTAATACGTTTATTTGTATATGAAAAAAAAACACATTTTAAAAAAAATTAACAGGATTTGTAATTAATGGACTCTGCTTAACTTTTATAACACAATGTACTCTGTGTGGCATACTTATGATGTAGTTAAGAACCATTTCTTACATCTTGTAGCTATGATTTCATTCACATGGAACTTTCTCTTTTAAAACTTCTATCAATTACTTCTTTTTTCCAAATTTTTTCACTATTCATTATTAACTAATTATCATTTTAAATATCACATATTGAAATATTACATCTTGAAATATCAAATTTCTTGACAATTTTTTTTTTTAGCTAAGAAATGATACCTTTTATTTTCATTGTGATGAATCTAAATTATTATTGCATTAGATTCTGTCGCTAAAATGAGATGCACTATCATTATGCTAAATATATAATAAAACAATAAATTTGATGGGAACACAGACAACACTCTTTTTAAAATATTATCTTACTGCAATAGCAACAAATGAAATGCTGAATTACTCTTTTGTGACAAACTTGTGTTATAGTGTTATAAAATAGTGTTAACATTAACATTAATTATTATAAACAAGCATTAATTATTATAAACAAACATTAATTATTATTTAAAATGAATCCATTCATTAAAAAATATTACTTCTATTTTAACACACAAACCATCTTCAGCTGCAGCATTTATTTAATAAAGATTTATTTTATATATTGATTTATATTTAGGCTGGAAAAATCCTAACACCTCCTCCTCATGGTGGCAGCTGGAAACAAAACCTTAGCCTTGGTTAATGGTGGAAAGTCTTTGATGACAGGTGGAGCAATGCTGTCAGTCAAGGTCTCTTCAGTCGCATCTTATGAACATGTCTTCCAGAAATTCTACTCAACCTGGAGTCACCCCTGGGGATGCCCTAGACTGAGCAAAATGGTGGATGGGATGTAAACATGTGGACCCCACATTAAGTGTGACATGACCGCAAGGAAGAAGATTGATTTATATATAAATAAAGAATTATTTTGATTTTAAATCAACTTTGACCATAATCATTTGATTTGTCTTTATCAAAAATAAGTAATATATTTAATTGTTGAACAAATTATGCAATAGTTATTCAGCAATTTTGATATTTTCAATGAAATAAAATGTACTAGTGAAGTATTTAAGTCTATATTTAAAACAATTCAGTATACATTTTATGGCCTTGGACAATTTTATGTAATGTAAACCAAAACAAATATATTAAACAAGTAAATTTTAAAAGAATTCTAACAAGACCTTAAATCATAATCCTTATATTAATTTTTCGCTTCCTTATTTTTTCTGTTATAAAAATTTCATAAAATTCTATGATGGCCATCATGGTTACAGTTACAGAATAATTTTTTTTTTTTAACTGTTGTGTTTTTAACATGGTTTTAAGTAAAATACTTTTAGTATAATAATATTAAAATTGAAAATATCTGCATCAATGACTGACTGTTGTGGTAAAACACATCAGAAAGCTGTTGTATTTGATGTAGGTGTGAAAACAACTAAAGAGGATGCTACTATAACAAAATCCAGGTTACTTACAGGCAAAAAAGTACTAAAGTGCTACATCTTCTCTCAGCACAAAGGCTTGTCATTAAATCTTACACAACATAACAATGCAAAACTTGATCAATAAAAAAAATGAGTGTGCAAATATTTACAAGGGCCACAGTAAAGTTGATGAAAGCTGTAATGACAATACAGATGACTGTCCATATGAAAAGGTGTGAAAATAGCCAATTCAATTATCAATATGACATTTGATACAACACCCAGTAATGCTGGGCGTAGTATCAAATGCCATATTGATAATTGAGCCATCAGGTAAGTGATGGATGCGATTCTCTTCAGCTCAGAATTGGTCATGATTTGTTGTGATTTACATGCCACCACCCAGTTATTCAATGATTTGAAATTAGAAACCTCAAGCTCTTCAAGCTTTTGAGTTCTCATTGTTTGATTATTTCAAGAAAATCATTTCAAGAAAAATGTTAACAAAGTTCATCGTAACAGCAGTCAGCAGCTCTAACTTTATTTGACAGCAGTATTTTTGTGAACATCTGATTACAAATACCTATTGTATAATTAATTTGTAATTCATTAATTGATTTGTAGCAATAAAAATAGAGATTATATGCTGCACAGCAGTAACATCACATCTGTCCAGGGAAAGAAATTTTGAAGAACTACATTTTCTGTTGTTTGATGAAAATGAAACCCATAAAGCTTTTATCACAGCAAAAAGTAAATATCCAATCTACTAGCCCCAGCAACACTTCCTTCAAATTAGTTTGGGACCATTTAGGCAATTTACAAAAGCACCATTTCATAGCAAAGAGTCAAGTTACCTACATGAAAAAACAACTTAAAACAAAGCAAACATTTTCAATACAAGATGCAATATAAGATGCAGTGCAAGAGTTCTGCTGGAATGACAGCTAGGCAATTTTTTATCCCTTTGTTGCTTAACATCAAAGTTGCTTACCTTATCATTAAAAATGAAGAGAGCTTAATTTGGTGAGATTTGTATGTTTCCACTACTTTACTAATTGATCCTAAACTTGCAAGTTATTCATCAGGAAAATATACTTATGATGCTCAATGTATTCTAGGTAACTTTAGCGTCAAAGAAGAAAAACAAGACTTTTATGTCAAGCTTATGAAAAAATCTACCACACCTAATACATTCACCTGGTCATACAAAGATGACTTTTCTTGGGCACCTATAAAGCATGGTTTGTGCAAAGTTCAATCACCTAAGGTCAACTAAGGCAGATGAAACAACTCTTTTATTTAACCAAATCAACTTTACTTTAATTGACTTTAACTATCATTTTTAATGACTCAAGTTTTGCATAAAGAGCTCTAATCACCTGAAATTATCCAAATGTTTATCTGGCATGAGAAAATCAACATTCAATTTGATTTGTAGCATCTTGAAATCTAATTTTTAAGAAGAGCTTTTTGAAATCACAAAAACCTGCAAGTTAGCAAAAAAATTTTAAAGTTTAGCCTGCTATTATAACAAAATATATATGCAAAACTTGTTCAAATAATGTTAACCTCTAAATAAAAACAGTTTCAATATATACATATAATATTATATACTGGTTATGTTTCATATTATGCTAGATTATTATCAAGTTGCATAATCTTGCATATAAATAATTACCTGAAGTGTTTTTATCCAATCTGTGAGCAAGCTCAAGACTTCCAGCAGTTAAACCATACTTTTGTTCAAGACCTGGCAAAATATCTGCCATGCTGTACTTGATTTTTGGACCTCCATGAACAGGTATACCATAGGGTTTATAAATAGCAAGTAAGCCATTTTTCATATATAACTTTTTTATGCTGCTAGCTGTTACTTTTTGGGCTGATTTTATTAAATTTTCCCACCCAGCAATTGTTGATGTCATGTTAAAAGTTTTTTTAAAAATAAAACTGTGAAATTATTTAAAAAGATAAAATTTTAATATACAAAAAAAAAAAAAAGCAAAGGAATAATCATCATAAATTAAAAGTAAAAAAAAAAATCAAAACAAAGTAAAAGTCTTTAAAACATTAATATATTTAAAAGAAATAGAAATGCAAGTGATTTTTTAAAACCAAGCACACAGAAGTATTAAAACAGCTAGTCTAGTGACTTAAAAGTAAAATAGCCATGCTTTAACTAAACATTTTGATTTAAATTATTAAATACTGTACATATATTTAAACGATCTTATTTGTGAAAAACCTTCTTAAGTTTTCAATGTTAAATACAATAATACAAAAAACAAATATTATTTATGAAATGAATATGCTAATACAGTAACAAAGATTTTAGATGAATAAAAAATTATTTTAATAACCTTTTATGAATACTTCAAATAAGTTGAAGCAGTTATAATTATGGAAAGCATAATTCCAAATGGCAACCAAGATTTTATAAAACCACAAGCACTGACATATTTTCCAAAAATAAACATTCGAAAAGCAAGATTTACCATATTCCAAGATCTTTTACCATTATAAGCCATCAAATTTAGTGCCATGGCAACATGAGAGTGACAATTATCGCAGCAAAGATTGTGCATACGATGCTTGTATTCTTCGGAAGCAGACGATATTGCCTGATCCCAATTATCCTCTACTACATTCACTGGGTTGAATTGTAAATATTTAGTTGGATTTCCAAATGCCATATTATCTTCCGAAACATAATAAGGCCCAGCAAAATCTCTTATTATCCCTGACGAATAGGCAATTCCCATGTGGCCAATAAATGGGAAGAGCCATGTCAACATCGGTATTGGAGTCCAAACAATACAGCATGGGTAACGGTTACGATTTTGATTTATTCTTAAATCCATGCCTTCTTCCATCAAAAAAGAATAACCGTATTTAAATCTAGAGAGTAAAGTAAAGTATGTAACTTACAAGCATAGTTATGTTTATTTAATTTGTAGAGTTATTTTATCTGATAAATTTTGAAAATGCAAAATTCAAAATCAAAGATAAAAGTTATTCTCCGAGGAAGTAAATAAGTATTTTCAAGCCATGGCCTAATTTCCGAAACGCATTTTATAATAGAGGTCAGATTCCGGGAAGCTCAATAAGTGCGAATTTTTTGTTACAACAAACTCTTATCGTAGAAAAGCAGAAGATCACTTAACACCAGGTTGTGATGAGGTTGGAATTTTTGTTAATAATTTAGTTGCATATGGAATTGTAAAGTTGTTTGTCTTCTTGACACAGCCACTTTTCTTTTGCCCTGGTTATGTCAAAGTTCCACCTCTGGTGCAACACAAAAAATGATAAAATATGAAAGACCTTTAAAATATTTTTGTGGAACAAATAATTTAATTTTTCTTTCAGATTTAGATTAAAAAAATTTTATGTTAATAGTACTTATTACACTGGGTAACACCTTTTTTGAATTTCTTTGCTTAAGGGATATCACACCCTATTTTTAAATATAGACAAAAGAAAAAAACCTTTGACGTAAAGTAACAAACAATGTAATAAAAACAAAAATTTTACAAAAAAAAAAATTTTTTTTTGGTCAATGGTTGTTCTATTAACCCCAAAAAACCCCCCAAAATAAGCAGAAAATAATACTTGCGACGGCCAGGTTTTAACAAAAACTAATAAAAAAGGCAGAATGAAACTTTGGTGACATATCTAGAATAGTTGTATGTGTGTTTTAAATGGAACAGGTTTTTTAAAAAAATTTCTGGTTCTGATGACCTGTGCGCCAAAGTAGTTATTAGAAAAAAAGGTTATTTTTTAAAAAGGCAAATTAGCCATACGGTTTTTTTTTCCATGATATATTAAAATTCTGTTCCATTTAAAACGCAGCTCCTATTAAAAGGAAGATATGTTGAAAATATCAGACAAAAAGCTCAAATGGTTCTCTTGTAATTGCGGCCGGCATATTTAAAAACCTGAAAATGAGAAAACTCGCAAAAAGTGAAAAAAAAATTTAAAAATCTATAAATATACCAAATATTACAATTATGATTCTAATTGAAATTAGAAACCTCCTGTTTCGTATGTTTTGCCTTCTTTTTCTAAGGTTTTTTCACTCATCTTCATTTTTTTAGCCCTTAATAAACATTAAGACGACACAATTTGTTACGTGAGTTTCCTTGATAGATCGACCATTTAATGCGGATTTTGTTTATGCCGTTCAAACCATTTATTTTATAATAACCTGGAATCATGTTAAGTTTTTCATAAACTAGTATTGATGATTTATTTATGATTAGGCTTGAAAATCCTCTATGTTGCCACATGCTGTCACAAGATGCAACAATATCTAAAATCCCATCATCATTTTGACGCTGTTGTCTTAAATCAGCCACAGCATCATCCATTGTTACTTGTGCAACTTCTTCTGTAATATTAACTATTTTTAAAACAATTTTTTCACAGTTTTTTTCCATGGTTGGTTTTGACATGTTCATGAGGGTTGTCAATTTTTGAATTCCCGAACGTTCTATTCAAAGAGTTCTCATTGTGTATATTGATCGTGTGTTTATATCAAAGCTTTCTTTTTTACTGACTGATTTAGAAATGTAAAAGTCTTTTTGATATTTACATTTTGAGCAAAGAATCGAAAGCTCACAAGCAACCCCTCACTTTTTGCTGTTGTTTGGAAACAGGTTGGGCAGCTCAAAACGCTTATAGCATTAGATAAATTAGAACAGTCAGTTATTCTATAACCTGCCACATCTTTGTTTTTATGGACATACTTTGGTGTTGAGTTGAAAAGAACTCCAACCTTGTGAAAAGAAGAACTCGACGTATCGATGTCGGTTTGATTATCAACAAAAGATTCAATATCAACACATAAAGAAGGAGTATTTACAACATTTATAAGTTCAATTCCACGTAGCACCTTTTCATTATAAATCTTTCTTCTTTTTCCTGCTCGTTTTGTTGCTTTTACTCTATCTGCTTTTACCATGATTAAAAACTTTTTAAAAAAGCTATTTCTAGTAAAGACTTGCGATAAAAATTTAGCTGAAACTCAACAAAAAAAATAAATAAACTTCCTTTTCATCGAGTTACTAAATAAAAACAACGTTTTTACTCTTAGAAAAAAATAGAAAATTAAGATACTTAGAAGAATTTTTAGACCAAAAAAAGTCTTAAAAAAGTCTTATCATTTTTCATGTCTATTTCTGTAGACTACTGAAAGTATTAAAAAATTGCCACTATGATTTTTGAAATCCCCACACATTAAAAATATCTTAAACAGTTAAAATTGTTTTTTTCATTTTTTTGAACATTTTTGGGGGTTTGTATCCCTTAATCAGGTGTCTCTTACTAAATTTTCAGGTGCAGGTTCTGAAAATATCATTGAATATTTTATCTACTATTCAGTGTTACAAAGTCATACAAATCTGATTTTTAGTACAGGCCTCTCTACAACAGTAACTATTAGCTGTTAGCTAAAATGGCCGCATTTCGGCGATTTTCTGTGAAAGAAGCATATTTAGTGATTTTTTTTTTACTGCATATTTAATATTTTGCAGCAGAAACAAAAGTATTATTCCTTAGGTAAACAGACGTTTTTAGTTTTCTAAATTATATATATATATATATATATATATATATATATTATTACTATTGTTATTGTATAAACTAAATAATTAGCTTGGTTTATGTTACATCATTGCAGCAACACAGATTTGTTATTATATAAACTAAAGTTTCACCGAATTGCGATCATCAGATGTTATAAACCGTAAAAAAAAACGTAACGACAAAATATACGAAAAAAGTGCTATGGAGTGTCTACTATGATGGCATTAAAGTTTTTTATTAAAAATTTATTTTCATAGCGGCACTTTGATTTTAGTTCGCTTCGTTTATTGAGCAAGTTTAGTTTCGAAGTAATAGTTTGGTACTTTTCGGTCAAGCACAAATTACAGTAATTGCCACCAGGCTTAAATGGTTCTGCCTGATCGAGAATGTTCCACGTAAGGATGGGTTCTAAGCCTTTACTTTTACACTCCCATACAAATTTAGAAAGTTCAGTGGAGTTTGCCTTTCTTTTATAACGAAAAGAATTTCTATGCATATACCATCTGTCTTTAAAAGTTTTTTCAGTGAGCCTAATTTTATAGTGCCTCTTTTCTTGCTGCTGAGTTTTTACATTGCAAATATAAATAAGATTTTTCTTAAGGCATTTTCCATTTAGTGGGCATGCAGCGGTTTATCGGCGATTGCATGATTGCCTATTATTGTCAGTAGAATTAGATTGAATTCTTTTGTTTTGAGCAGTCATAATTTTCTTAATATTTGGGAGGCAGCTGTAACTAACTTTTACAATTAAAATGTTTGTGAAATTTATGGTCTTTAGGAAAACATTTATCAATTAAACCCAAAAATATCTTTGCTACGTTTGTTCTAACGTTCAGTGAAAACGGAGGGTTAAACGAAATAACGTTTCGTTTTCGAGATCCTGCATCACATTTTGGCGTGCTTTGATTGAAAAAATTTTCCTTTAAATCCGTAAGAATTGAGAGCGTTTTTATAAAACGGTGCGGCTCTATCAAAAACCTCTTTATTTGAAGATATATTACTGATGCGGTTAGAAATCATTTTCGGTATCGATTTGATGATATTAGGTGGGTGATTGGAGTTGACGTTGATATACATAGGGTTATCTCCTTGTTTTCTGTAAGGTTGAAAAGTACTGTCAAGTAGATTAAGTGTGGTGTCGAGGAATTTTACAATTTCTAAATTAGATTTAATAGTAATAGTAAGGTTAAATTTGTCTTTTAAAATGTTGACAAAATTTTTCTTTATTTTTTCTGACTGAGGGCCATTGATATTAGAGAAGCAGCAGAGACCATCATTTCTATATAGTCCTGTGGTGTTGAGCTCGTATTTACTGGCAATAGTGTATAATATGTATAGACCTAGTAACTCGCACAGTTCGGCTCCGTCAAAACTTCCCATAGTAACGTCAAAATCAGGGTCGCCTGATTTTTTGCTCCATATATTATTTCCTGTGAAAAGTAAAGTTTTACTAGTATGGTAGATGATGTTGATTGATTCATCAGGAATTATGGTGAACTTCTTGCGTGTATTAAAGAATCATGAAGTAATTGTTTTAAAATAGAAGGGTAGAACTCGTTAATGTTGTATTAAATAAAAGTACATAATTTTTATCTGGTATGGACTTGAATCACTCAATTAGTACTTTTGTATTATGCCATTGGTGTACGAGGGTGGCCTTTCTCACTCTGCTACTAATATCATTACTAAAACTTTACTCATTTTCCCGAGTTCTGGTTTAGCGGGGTTTATTAAACGGCACCGAGGATTGTTGGCAAAATTATCCTTGTGATCTTTTAGAATAATAAATGCTGAGTTCATTGCTAGACATTCTATTTTATCGTCTATGTCCAAATTTTTCGCAATTTTTTTAGCCTCTATATTAATACTGTTATACTGTGTTATATCAGATTTTTTCGTAAATTTTAGTAATGTTTTCCGCATAAAGCTTCTGATAAGAAGGCTTATCTAGTTCATATATGTTTCTAGTTTTATCTGCAAAGATGAACAAGTTATTTGAAGATTTGACTTTTGCAATGTCGTGATGCAATTGTCTTGAGATATGAAATATTCTTTATTAGCTCAGGCAAATCATTTTCAAAAACTTACAAGATCGGGGTGCTGTGGTGGGGATTTTCTTGATTTGAGGTCATAATGGTAAACAGGCTTCTGGTTAGGATTGTTTTCACACATCAAAGCTTTCCGTCTCATAAGTTTAATAAGTAACTCGACTTTCTCCGTTAAATATTTTAAGTATTGCTTTTTGGATGGTACTGGTACGTTCTTCATCGAATAGTTGAAATAATTGTTCTTCATAATTCGTAATTATTTAATGTAACCGAATATATTAGAGAGTGCTCGACTTGAAGGAGCGATAATATAGCATTGTAGAAATTATGTTAATATTTCCAGTAAGAGTGCTCAATACAGCGTAGAATAAGTAGAGCGAATATATTATTACTATTGCTACTATATAAAGTAAATAATATACATACATACATACATACATACATACATACATACATACATACATACATACATACATACATACATACATACATACATACATACATACATACATACATACATACATACATACATACATACATACATACATACATACATACATACATACATACATACATACATACATACATACATACATACATACATACATACATACATACATACATACATACATACATACATACATACATACATACATACATACATACATACATACATACATACATACATACATACATACATACATACATACATACATACATACATACATACATACATACATACATACATACATACATACATACATACATACATACATACATACATACATACATACATACATACATACATACATACATACATACATACATAGATACATACATACATACATACATACATACATACATACATACATACATACATACATACATACATACATACATACATACATACATACATACATACATACATACATACATACATACATACATACATACATACATACATACATACATACATACATACATACATACATACATACATACATACATACATACATGAAAATCTGTGTAGCTGCAATGATGTTAATGGCTTCTTTACTGCCATTAGACTGATGTATGACCTGTTCATAGATAGCTCAACTTCTAGGCTTAAAGCTATTATTTCACTAAGTACAAATGAAGGAAGATTATGAAACCGGATACTTGTCAAAATCAACTATGCAAAATTTAGTCGGGATGTATGGGTTAGAGTTGTTAGTGGGTTAAGAAAATTGAACCCAACCCAACCCAACCCACTGCCACATGAACCCAACCCATGGGTTGACCCACGGAGTGCATGCAAACATGTATAATTATACCGTTAAATTGGCGACATTTTAATACATTCTAGCCTATACAACCATATTAGATACAAATATTATGTTGTTACTCAGTTACTGTCACTATATGTGTTAGTAAGCAAACTAACAAAGAACAGCTTTAACATAAATGAGCACTATATTAGTGAAACATGTCATTTCGCATTCCCCAGCGTACTAATTCGATAGCTTCTACGTTAGCCGGTGATAGTTGCGACCTTGTGTCTGTAATGGAGTGCCCAACAGAAGAAAAGTCTCTTTCTGACTGCGCAGAGCTTGCTGATATGCAGTATAGTCTGCGAGATGTTGCTGCTAGAATGGGATAATCGGCTGCGTTGTCCTCCCAGAAGGTTACGGGATTCTTGCACGCAGCAGTAACACGAAGACTCTTGTAGCTGGACAGTTCATGTTGGCAAGTCTCCTGTAGCACTGTTGCTTCATTATGTAATTGCGCGTCTTGCGTCTGTGGCCGATCTCGCGTTGACTGCATTGTTCGCAGCTCATCAAACGGGTCCGTTCTTCTCTTCTTTGCTGGCGCTTCCAATTGGAGTTGGACACCTTGTTCCATCAATTCTTCTGCTGCTGCTTTCCTGGCAATTTGTGTAGCAGCGGGCTGCATTTCAGCCAGAAGCCACTGATCGACGTCATTGAGCAAGTCACGCTTAAATCTTTTGTCAGCCGCCGTCACATTAGGTATAAATGCAAAATTTCTGAAAGAGGGATCTAGGAAACAAGATAGCCAATGCATTGCTTTAATAGATCCCCAAAACTTTAAATCTAAGTATTTAATGAGTTTTTGCCGAAATGTTGCTGCTGCTGTTGTCAATCCTGGTACAGGTTGAAGCCGCTTAATCAGTAGGTAGTAAGACGGAACTACTAGTTGCATAGTTGGTTCAGTAACCTTCTCCATACCTTCAAATATATCTTTTATGCCGTCAGTCACATCACGAATTTCGACGGTTGGCTTTAATAAAACTGCGTCATTCGATAGCAAATCCGTTAAATCTTAAGCGCAAATAATGAAATAAACATAACGGTGAAACGGCGAAAATACAATGAAAATGCAGCTAAGGCGTGGGTTATCAGTGGGTTATACTTCCTCAACCCAACCCAACCCAACCCAACCCAACCCATGGGTTAACCCAACCCACTAACAACTCTGGTATGGGTATTTCAAAAATGCTTGGATTTTTACTATGTTTGCAGGATTACTAGATATTTATGTTTTTTTTTTTTATTTATGAAAGAGCTGGGCTCTATCTATGGGGGAGAAGAGGGCTGGTGCGATTATTAATTTAAAGTTCAGTTGCCTACACAGAAAGAGTTACAGTTGGGAAGGTTTTATATTTTCAGGCTTCCTCTTGAAAAGAAACAAAATGTATTGTTAACCCTATTTTATATAAAACTTTGACATAAAAGAATATGTAAACACCGGTTTCGTATTTTCGATTGCATAAACTTTCATAAACACACGGCGCAAAACTGACCATGATTTACACTAGCCGAAAAGTTTATCTTTTGGTCTGTTTTTATTACAAAAATATATACCAGAGTAACTTGATGAAATCAAAATAATTCTACTGCTTCTTTTACAATTTATACCTTTAAAAATAAAGATTTATCAACTGCCTTGATAAATATTTTATATTTATTTGATGGTGTTTATTTCAAACGTTATGCATTCGTGTAACCTTTACATCAACCTTATAAAAATACTAAAACTGCTTAACATATGGCTTTCTTCTATAGTTTGCACTCTGATGGTTTCTCCTCAATATCCATCAATAGTCTGCTAGCTGTTCTGAAATATTTCTGAAAATATCAACAGTAGGAGAAAATAAACGTTATCTTTGGGCTCAACGTCAATAAAAGACAAGAAAGTAACAAAAAAATCTAGATAAAAAAAATTCGTGAAAAAATTGTTTGTCGCTGCATCTCCTTAATGAGAAACAGGTTTTAAAGATTATGCTTGTTAGAAGGTGCAACACTGGTTTCGTATTTCATGCTTAAATTCATTTTTTCTTCATGGACTGATAACCTGATGAAATCATTTTGACATCACCGTGATTCGGAGAGAAAAAATCTGATTGCGAATGCAGAAAATCTAGAAATTGTCTTGTAGCCCTGTGGAACATCTTTTAATTCTTCTGAACATCTTTTAATTTTTTGTTATTCAAGAATTTTCGAATCTGAAGGCCGAGGAAAATCCCTTCTTTAGTTTTAGCATCACAATGGCAACTTAAACCATTTCTCACTTGTTCAAGGTTTTGACAAAAATTTTCAAGATAAATTTGCCATCATCATACATTAAGCATCGATTAGTTTATAATCTTGGCAGATAAATCTTGATAAATTTTCTTAACTAAAGAGAAATTAAAAAAAAAAAAGCCTAAATCTTTTAAAATATAAAAATATTTTAGGAACAGATTTCAGATTCTTAAAGCAAAAATCTTGTGGACCAGTGTTTTTAACGGCTTATAGACAAGGGATGTGTTGTTTTACGTAAGAGTCGTATTGTAAAACGAGTTCAATTTATTAATTATTATAAGAATATTGTGATACAAATATGCGATAATCACAAAGAAGAGCTTGTATATAGCGATTGCAATCCCGGGATCCCGGCCTTTTTTATGATCCTGAAGTCCCGGATTTGTCTAACATCAATCCCGGGATTCCCTATAAGATCGAACAAAACAAAGCGTAATGAAAAAATATATAAAAATAACAACAATTTTGCCTATAAATAAAATAATTTTTATTTAGTGTAAAATTGTAAAAAGTATTGTATTTTCAGTTGTATAATAAAATACTATATCGAAAAGGATTGATTTAGAGAAAAACAAAAGTGAAAATCTTCGCACTATGTCATGTTGGTTAGTATACACTATTTAAAAATTAAATACGATCTGATTTAAATAATAGATTTGTAAGCAATGAAAAATATTGTTATAATATGCTTGCTTGCGATACCTACACTTTGTATCTTTATATATCACGGTTTATATTTATTTTATAATAACTCGTTATGTAATACAAATTTACGTTGTTTCACATTTCACGTTGTAGTACAAATTTACGTTGTAAAAAGTTATTAAAGTAAACACTTTAAAAATATTCGCGTTAAATTAGTAAGATTTTTTAATACCTTAGTTACTATTGTTATTAATTTTTAATAGCTTAGTTACAATTGTCAGTTTTTTCAAACTGAAGAAAAGTGCGTTTCTTATAAGGTAGAATCTTAAAATTAAAAATTAAATCAGCACGTCGTATGTGGATTTTACAATTAAAAGTAACTTAGCTGTTTGGAAATATTTTCTACGGGATGAAAAAAGGCCAAACAGCGATGTGTAAATTGCCAAACTGCAAGAAGATTTTAAAAATTGGTGGTAGCTCAACAAAAGGACTTCATACGCACATGTTGTCGGTGCATAATGTGAAGGTCGAAATTCCAACCCAACCTCATATTACCAGAGAATGCACACCAAATAAACCACCAAAAAAGAAATCTAAACCACTAACAGAATACTTTTCGATTTATGAAAGGGAAGATAAAACACTTTGTGCTACACTTGCTCGTTTAACGGCGTCTGACTGGCTTTCATTTAATGTGATTTGTTCTTCAACAGACTTACGTGCCGCTCTAACTGCTATGGGATTAAGAAATCTACCAACGTCAATCAACACAATTCATAATCTTGTAGTAGAGTACAGCAAAAAAATATGATTAGGTTTAGTTCATCAAATTGAAGTGCGCAAGGAAACGGAATTCGGTGTAGGAGAGAGATTTTCTTTGTCTTTTGATGAATGGACGTCACTTCGAAATCGTCGCTACATGAATATCAACGTTCATGGACAAAACTCTCAGTTCTGGAGTTTAGGTTTAGTGCGAATAACAAATTCAATACCAGCAGAAAAGTGCATTGAACTATTAGAAAAAAGACTTAAAGACCATAGTCTTGATCTATGCAGCGACATTGTGGCTATAATGACCGACGGAGCCAGTGTTATGAAAAAAGTTGGCAGGTTGCTGCCTGCTAACCAACAATTATGTTTTGCTCACGGCATACAACTTGCTGTAATTGATGTTCTTTATAAAAAGAGAGAATTCGATGCAAATCAGCCAGATTATAACAATGAATTTTCTGACAGTGATTCATCCGAGAATGAGGACATTGAGGAAGATTTGTTTGACTACAATCATGAAAATGTAAGACCTAAAATTGAACTAAATGAAGTTCATAATGGGCCAGTCATTAAAATGATACGCAAACTAATGCTAAAATTTAGACGATCACCTACCAAGAACGACATCTTACAAAAATATATTAAGGCTGAATTTGGAAAACAACTGTCTTTAATAATGGATTGCAAGACACGATGGAGCAGCGTTCTGTTAATGCCTAAACCATTTTACAAAGTAAAAAATTGTAAACGAAAATCATTAATTGATATTTACCCAGTGCAAGAAAATTCTATAGTTCTGTCACATGATGAAGTGACAATATCATCAGAGATTATTACAACTTTAGTTCCCATTAAAGCAATGGTTGAAGCAATATGTCGTCGAGATTCTAACCTATTTACAGCCGACATTGCTATTAATTTCATGCTCAAAATTAGGGCTGCTAGCTCGAACATGTTCAAGTTCGAACGTTCGAACTTTACGCCAAAATTTTAATGTTCAGGTTCGAACTTTTTTCGCTTAAAAGTTCGAACTTTCAGAAGAAATGCCTAAAAAATTAAAACATTAGTTAAAAATAAAACATGGCTACTTTCAAAGACGTTAGCACATCCAGAAGATCTGAGGTTTGGGATTATTTTGAATTTTCCCAAGAACTGCAACAAGCCAAATGTAAAATTTATAAAGTTTTATTAAAAACTCCTGGCTCAACAACAAGCACTATTACAAGACACTTAAAAACGAAACATAAAACATTATTAAATGTAATACCTTGGCCTCTGAGGCTTTCGAAATTAGTCATGTTCCTAAAATACCAAGAATTGAAAACTTTTTTAGTTCTGGGATTAAAACTTTACCTGAAATCTTGAGCAGATTGACTGCTATTGAAGTTTTACAACCATTGCTAATAGTCAAGTTTTGCGATCAGCATTTCGTGCTCAAGGATATAATTTGCCCAAAAGTCATCAAACTGTTCGCGATTTGGTGATGAAATACTTTGAAACAATCAAGAAACAAGTAATTGCTTCATTACAAAAAGTCATTTTAACTAATGGAAAATTTAGCGTAACATTTGACGAGTACACATCAGTTAAAAACAGGAGATACATGAATTTGAATATTCATTATAACGGAAGATTTCAATCTCTTGGAATGTTAAGGGTGCCAGTTTGATGAAAAAAATTGGCTATGACACTAAACCAGAACATCAATAATGTTACAATCATGCTATCCATTTGATACCATTGAAGTTGGTGATACCATTGAAGTTGGTAATAACAATGAAGTTAGTGAAACCATTGAAGTTGGTGATACTATTGAAGTTAATGATTCAATTGAAGATGTTAATGAAGATTATGGTGGTGAAAGTGAGGAAGAAGATGAAAATTCGATTGATTATGTTGAAACAATTCAAATATCTACTGAAAGTTTAGTGCCCTCATTGAAAACTGAATTTCAAGAGCCGGTGGCCAAAATTCGAAAATTGGTACAAATGTTTTGTAGATCACCTGTAAAAAATGATGATGATCTTCAGCCAAATATTGTTAAAGCATTTGGAAAAGAGAAAGCTTTGATTTGTGACTCCAGGACAAGGTGGAGCAGCATAATTGCTATGTTAGAACGGTTTTTGGAAGTCCAAAAAGAAATAAAAATAGCTTTAATTAGCAAAAACACCGATTTTCCTCTTTCTAAGAATGAGCTTGATAAAGTTAATAACCTTTGTGTTGCCCTAAAGCCGCTCAAATTAGCTATTGAAGCACTTTCCAAACGTGATGCTGATTTATTGTCTTCTGAAATTATAATTCAATTCATCCGGAAAAAACTGGATGAAGCCAACACGCCAATTAGTCAACTTGTAAAACAGCAATTTGAAAAAAGAATTGTTGAAAGGAGAAACATAAAGTTAATACATCTAATGAAATATTTATCAAACCCAGATGTTTTGAATCAAGATGAGCAGTTTGGGAATAAAATAAAAAGAAACTCTATAGCAAATTTTGCTACCAATCTTATTCAAAGATTATTCCAGTCTAGCGAGGAAGAATCTAATGTTGATGGAGAAGTCAATAACAATGATATAACTGATGATATGAAAAATGCTGACATGAAATTGACTTTAGCTCAAGAACTTAAATGTTTCATTAAAACATCTGATTTTCAAATGACAGTAGACAATGGTGAACTTGGATCTAACCTCATTAAAAAGGAAATGGCTCTTTTTGAAGCCAGAAAATCAAGACCCAAAAATTTAGAAATGCTTTTTAATGCTCTTAAAACTATTCCTCCGACATCTGTGGAGGCTAAAAGGGCTTTCTCTAGCCTAGGATTATTTGCAACAAAAATAAGGAGCTCATTACGGGATGATGCATTAGATGCATTAACATTTTTAAAACAAACACTTAAAAATACTGAGTGATGTTGTTTATTCTAAAATAGACAATTTTTTCAAGTTAAATGTAGTGAAAATGATAAGCGGGTCTCAATAATAAACAGTTTTGTTTTTATAAATAAACAGTTTTATGAATAGATAAATAAACGGTTTTGTTTTTAACTTGTACTCTTTTATTTTGCATGTTTTAGTACATTAAAGTTTGAAAATGTTCGAACTTTTTTCCCAAATAGTTCGAACATGTTCAAGTTCGAACTTCTAAAAAAAAGTTCGAATTGGCAGCCCTAATCAAAATTAAAATATGCTGACAATAATACAAGCAAAGAAATGTGTAGAGCTTTAATGACTCACATGCATGAAGGCCGAACCGATATGAGTGGACTTCTGCAATACCTGCATAACGGTCGAAGCCCCGTTGAAGTGGATGAAGAAATAATTACTGTGCCTTTTTCATTTAAATGTCGAAAACTTTCGGTAGAATTGCTGGAATGATTAAATACTTCCAATCCTGCTCTAGTAAGAGCATGAGTTGAGTCTGACATGTTGGATTTGATTGAGGAACCTGAAATGGCACCTGAGTCTGAAAGTAATACTTTAAGTATTGAAGAGGAACTTGATCGTGTTATTAAAGAAGGACAATCACCAATACAACCAATTAGACATGAAAAATTGTCACCAAAAATTTAAAAAGAAATGACACTATTTGAAAATGGGGGTACACGTGGCGATTATTTAGAAAGAGTTTATTCTTTTCTAATGACCGTTAAACCGACAAGTGTCGAGGCTGAGCGGGAATTTTCTTCCGCTGGACTGTTCAATACAAAACTTCGTAACCGCTTGGGCGATGAAACTTTGGACGCGTTATGCTTTCTGAAGTCGCATTTCGAAGCACAAAAAACATAATATATCATAACATAATTTTTTAACATTAATTAACATGTGAAATTTAATTGACATGTTAAATTAAATTCATTCAATAAATATATTTTTAGTTAAATGTACTGTTTTTATTCTACTTAATACTATATAGATGTATCTGCATTTCAATCCCGGGATTAATCCCGAGATCCCGGGATTGATATTTTTCAATCCCGTAATCCCGGGATTGAAAAAGACCTCCGGGATTGCAATCCCTACTCGTATATCACGGCTCCAGTGGTAGAAGAGTTGCTCGAGTCCGCTTTTGTTTGACAGGTTGCTTCAAGAGAACGAGGTTTCGATGATCACGCTATTTATACATATTCCCCAGATGGACATTAATTGTTTTACGACGAATTGATTACCGCAACAGGTTGAGTAAACGAGTCGGTTATGCTTGTGCAGATCAACTTATTGTAGCAACAAGTTATTTTATCTATGTATTGAAAGTAACAAATTATTTCGAAAGTTTGATTTTTAAAATTAATAATTACTATTATTATTAAAATTACTAATTTTTAGACATCTTTTATAAAAACTGATAAATAATTCATGGCCTATTTTGAGGTGTTTTGGTCAGTCAGCCATTTTTTATGGTTTCTTTAAAAAAAAAAAAACCTATTGATTTTCTCACTTTTCCATCTTTAATTTCCCATTATCCTTTTCTTTTTCTTGCTTCCATGTCTCGTGATATAATGATATTATTTGTATGCAAGGTTTTCTTTTAACAGCCCAACTTGACTCCTTTTTTGGTGTGAAAAATCCGAATAAGTGATGTTGATAACGAAGACAAAATTAATATAGTTGTACATATTTCGCTCAATGTTTTTAATATACAGAAACATCTCAGCCATATATATCAATTAGATGTTTTTTTCAAAACTAACCAAAAACATCTTAAAAATTATTAAACAATTATAGTAATGAAGGTTACGTGATTTGAAATGACATTTTCTGGCCTATACAACTCAAAAGTTTTTTGACTGGTATAATCGAGTCGAGCGGATTTGTTAAAAAATTTTACTAAGACCATCCAGAGAGTATAAAACTGGTCTCATTAAGTTATCTCAAAACAAAAATCTGGCATTCCACACGTGAAATCATCCAACCACCATTTACACATTTTTTTTTCTGTCATTTTCTTTTTTCACAGTTTACATATTGGTCGAAGACTAAAATCGTCATACGGCGATTTTGAGGTGTGGTGCATAGTACAACTCCTCACAAAACCAACTGCCAATTTTTTTTGCTTAAGAACTCAAAAAACAATATGTACGTGT
Source organism: Hydra viridissima (assembly GCF_058129835.1). NCBI lineage: Eukaryota > Metazoa > Cnidaria > Hydrozoa > Anthoathecata > Hydridae > Hydra > Hydra viridissima. The sequence goes on from NW_028324304.1 coordinate 17,515,105, forward strand.
GGGCTTTAATTACACATATCCATATTTATCTATCTACCTATATATATATATATATATATATATATATATATATATATATATATATATATATATATATATATATATATATATATATATATATATATATATATATATATATATATATATATATATATATATAGACATACACACAACAATACATAGTATTTTACTGGTTTTTAGTGATAAAAAAAGTATACATATATTTAATTAATTCATGGCAATAATTCATAGAGGATGATGAAAGAAAAGAATATCATAAGTTTGAGAAATGAATATAAATCTTTAAATAAAGTTGGCTCTGTTGCCAAGAAAAATAACAATGCAGCCCAAACAGTTGGAAGAAACTTCAAAAATGAAAAGGTCATAGCACCAATGCATCTACAAAAGTTTAATGAGAAGAAGGCTTAATAAACTTTAAAAAAAAGGTTCAAAATGAGTTAAAACTGCTAGAGACATTACTGCTGATGCAGATCACTAAGTTAATTGTACCAAATTTAAATGCTATTGGCTAAAAGAACTGAGGTTTGTTCTTTTAAACATAGTTGAGGTGTTGTGATGGTATGAGGTAGTGTATTAGCTTTTGAAACAGGTAATTTAATGTATATTGAAAACACTATGAATTGTATTGTTTAAGTTAGATATACTAAAAATTAATTTAAAAGAAAGTCCCACAAAAGTAAGAGCACAATTTTTTCCAGTAAGATAATATTCCCAAGCATACCTTAAGGATTGTCTCTAAGTGGTTACTTTATAGTTGCAAGAAAAAATAAAACCAAAATCATCAGATTTGAATCCCTCTATGGGATAAGCTTTAATATATGATTTAAAACATAGCACAAAGAATAGCCAGGATTTTAAATATGGTCTTCTAAGTTGGCGTTCATCCCAGCAAATAATACCAAAAAACTTCTCCATTTTATACCCAAATGTTATTAAAAATAAAGGAGAGCCCACATTTCATAAAATTATTAATAAATAACAAAAAAAGTTTACTTCTAATAATGGGTAGAATATAGATATAATAATAGATATAATAATAGATAGATATATAGATATATAATAATAGATATAATAATAGATAGATATATAGATATTATCACAAAACTGTTTATTTTATCAATATAAAAATTATTTTGGTAAATAATTGTGAAAAATATAAATATTTTTCACAATTATTTTGTGAAAAATATAAATATTTTTCACAATTGTTTACCAAAATAAATTTTTTTTCTCCCAGCATTTTTTACTTCAAATAATCATTTATTACTTCATATAATCATTTATTACTTCAAATAATCAGCTTAGAGAGCTTCTTTATGATCTTTTGTTTTTTATTTTACATAAAATTCTCATATCGAGATTTCTAAAATAAGTTTAATCAAGGGTGAAATCCTGTAATCTGATCAAAATGCAATTTTAAAATGTTTAATCTGCATTAACAAAGAAAGAGTAAAAAAAGAAAAAAAATTGAAATTTTTTAAACAGGGATTTCCAGATATATATGTTTAACATAAATAATTTTTTTATGTTAAGTCTTATGTGCTTGAGAACCAGTTTCTTCTACTTTATTCTATCTTTTACTATTATATTTTGAAAAATACCACTATTTGTTGAAGTTTAAAATCACATAATAGAATGGTTGTATAACAAAGTCATTCATTAAGTGGTATATATTATTTTCATACAACAAATGTTTTTAGATGAGAGATAATTTATTTAAGATGTTTAAATGTTTTATTCAATGTAAGTAAACTGTTTAAGTAGTTGCGGCCAGATTACTTTATAAGATCAACAAAAGTGTTGTCTGGGTAACAATTAAGCTACCATCTTGGTAAGTATTCTGAGTTATGTAATTAGTGCTAGGTTAACTCTCTTGTGAGTTATATAAAGACTGAAGTAAATTTAAGCAGCTCATATATTTAGTTACTAATGTGAATCTTGTAATTCTATATCTTTTTCCAATAACTTTTTCCTTATGTTAAACATCTTATAAATTTATTTGTCACTAATTTTTCCATATTGTAAATCATTATTGATTATTTCCATTTACTAATAGATAATAATAAAAATATTAATGGCAATAGATACAATAGTATAGTAGATGAATATAACACATGACTGAACAAGAAGATGCTCTACTATTGGCTAGTAGGCAAGGTCATTGCGATCTTGTACTTGTAAGTTTATACTTTAGTCTCTTCCCAAAGTTCCATACATATGGATTATCTTAAGAATAATAAAATTTTTAGTTGTTTCTAATTATTTAAATTTTATGCTTTAAGAAAATATTATCATCCGGGGAAGTGGATGTAAATTGCAAAGGTAAAATATTTTTTGATATCATTGTTTTTTTGATATTTTCATTTTTTTACTTGATTTTTCATTATTTTACTTGATATTTTCATTGTTTTATTTGATATTTTAACCTCTTAAAGCATACACTCGAATTAGCTCAAGCAAGGTTAACCTGCAGAAATGCGCACACTTGAGTTAATTCAAACATCAAGAATTTTTGTATAACTATAATAATCACAATTGAATTATTACTTTATATTTCTTTGTTTTTATTGTAAACATTATGCAAAATTATAGTTAACTAAATAAAGCATTCATACATAGAGAAATTTTTTTTGGCCTCTTTTTGAAAAAAAAGGAGTTGCGTCATCAATACTATTTTTTGAAAATGGTTAAAGTACATGATTTTTTTTTTTTTTTTAAATAAACTTCACTAATGCTCAAGTCTCAACCAAATGCTGTAGCTTATTTTATAATTAAAGGTTCAAGTATTCTTTCTTTCAAAAACTGGTTTTTTGCACCATTTATATTTTTCACTTCAGGTTACAAAGTCATTATAATATTGACTTCAAGCTTTATTAGTTTTGTCAAAAATAAAATAAAACTTATCAATGATACTAAAATAAAAAAAATTTTAGTAAAAGTTTTGTGTAGAAAAAAAAGAAGACCTTCAATGAAAAAATAATCTGGTCTTCTCAAGTGTGATTTCTCCATGATAATATTGAAAAATGTGTCAACAGGGCATTTCAATGGTCTAATTCATATTCTGCAATACTGAAATAAACTTTTGCATCGCATATATGTGATCAACACATTTTTTCATACTTTTAAGTTAACTCTGTATGCAAAATAAAAAAGTACCAAATAGAATTTTAGAATTGTATATTGTAAATATTTTATTTTTTATTGCGTTTTTTTCCCTTCCTGTAAAATTAAGTAAAACAGAGTTAACCAGTCTACAAATTAAACCATCATGTTGCTTTTATTATAGTAAATATTATTGAGTTGGTGGAAAAACTCATTAAGTCAATTTTTTACCAAAATGAGACTTTTCATAGAATTAATGATTGTAATGTTATCAAAAAATTGCAACCCATATGTACCTTCAAACAGAGTTTATGTCAATTTTAGAATCTAAGAAATGTATAATTTATATTTGTCATAGTATTTAATACTGTAAATGTAAATTGTCTGTGCAATTAGGTAAGAATTTCAGGTCACATTCTAAAACTGAATTAAAACTCATTTGCATGTACATGTGACTTACAACTTTTCGATACTGAGTGCCTAATATATCTATTCACCTATGTGTCATTTGATGATGAGATTACAATGCCAAAATGTATTTGCTAAAGATTTAATGTTACTGATGCTTAAAATATATTCTATAGAATTACTCACCAAAAAAGATTAGATAGTATGATTAAAAAGACAAAAAGATGTTAAAAGTAATTTGTGAAAATTTTGTTGTAATAAATCATTAATTTAACCAATTATGATTTATTATTAATTATGATAATATATTATTAGTAAATCTTAATCAAAGTAATAAAAATTTATAATAGTATGTAACAGTAGTTGTTAAAGGAAGACCAAATTATCATAAAGATAATATTTATATTAGTTGGTAATAATAATAATACTAAATAGTAATAGTCTTAAATAACAAATATTAGAGTTAATAGTATTTATTATTTATAATTGTTATAAAAAATTGTTATGAAGATAAATAATGATTATGATATTAGATAATAATACTAGTAATAATACTACTAAGTAATTTTTTATAATTATTATATATAATTATAATATATAAATAATTAATTAATAGTTAATTATATATAATATATTATAAAGTCTACGTTATTTACTCTCTCTCTCTCTCTCTCTCTCTCTCTCTCTCTCTCTCTCTCTCTCTCTATATATATATATATATATATATATATATATATATATATATATATATATATATATATATATATATATATATTAAGATTAGGATTAAGATTTAATTTTAGAAAGCAGTTTTTTTTAGTAGTCAGTAGTTGGTTCTTGAGGTATGTATTGCAGAACAGTGTGTTTAAAAAAGTATCAATTAATGCTGTTAAGGAACTCAGAAAGTGTTTGGTTTAGTTTACAAAATAACTAAAATAGTTACAGTTTAAGGCCACAAAAATTTCCAGTACCAAAATATAATTTAAATTTTTATCTACATGTTATTTTCTTCCTCTTTCAATAAATGGTGTTTTTAGTATTCTTTTGTATTTTTTGTATCAATTTGTTGTTTTTTTGTCTTATTTTATACTATTTTATGTTCTTTGGCATTCTTTTTTATTGTTTTAATTTAAACTGTAATTTGTTTGTTTAAATAGAATAACAAATTTGGTGTTTATCCTTTTTATTGGACTTTTTTTTTGTCTTCTGTATAACATGCAAATTTTAGCAAATTGCAAGTTTTTTTTTGCAGTTTTTAAAGAGAAAATTTGTGAAGGCAATTAAAAAACTTTTTTATTTACAAGTAATAAAAGCCTTGGCTAGAAATATCAAGTTTTTTAATTCTCCAGTTATATACAAAACTTGTATATAACTGTAGTATAGGGAGTCCTTGAAACTAATTTCAAATATATGTATATATGTATTTTTTGTCTAAAAAAAGTTATTTAGATTAAGAGTAGCATCTTACTGATGTTACTGATGACTTCATGAAGATTGCCTTTTATAACTTTAATATAAATTTTAGTTTTCTTTTTTTAAAAAAACTTTTTCATAATTGCAAGTTTGCTAAATACTTTGCACAATCTTTATGGCTTTGTCTTTCCATATGTTAATTGAACAAATCTATAGCATTTATTGCTTTGTCAATTGTTTTTAAGTGTTAACAAAAAGAAATACAAAATAAGTAAAAACAGGATATGGTTTATTTGATTTAATTTTTCAAAATAAAAGGTATTAGACAATTGTTTTTAAGAGTTAGTAAAAGTAAATATAAAATAAATAAAATCAGGAAATAATTTATTTTATTTAACTTTTTGAAATAAATGGTATTAGACGCTTGTTTTTAAGAGTTAAAAAAATAAATGTAAAATAATTAAAAACAGGAAATAGTTTATTTGATTTAATTTTTCAAAATAAATGGTATTAGACAATTGTTTTTAAGAGTTAATAAAAGTAAATATAAAATAAATAAAATCAGGAAATAATTATTTTTTTATTTAACTTTTTGAAATAAATGGTATTAGTCGCTTGTTTTTAAGAGTTTATTTTTTGCTTTTTAAGGTGATTTTAAGGTTTATCCTCTTCAAAAATCAAAACAGCGAATTACGAGAAAAGGTATTTTTCTAATGAAAATTAAGCTCATTTTCAATGTGACAAATGATTTTAAGTTCTTTTAAATGAGGTTAACATTTATAAGAATTGTGTCACTTTTGTTTATAATGCTATTTTAACCTTCTGCTTAGTCATTTACATATTTTACTTTAAAAAAGAATTTAAAAGAAACTTAATGCTCTACTTAAATTAAATTTTTATAATGCCAATAAGTAAGTTCTAAAATTGTATTTTAAGCTAAAAAAATTTTTAACAAAATATTATTTACAACTAAAATAAAAGTATATTTTTCGATAATGATAAAGTGTTGCTATGGTTTTTGAAGTATTTAAAAATCTTAAAAATTAATTTTTGTTTAAAGAATTTTAATCTCAAATTCTTCTCATATTTTTATCCCTAATATTACAAACACATTTAAGCTTTTCCAACAAAGGCATTAAATAACTTTGAAATAATTTTAAACTTAAAAAAAGAATAAGCTTTTATATTTACTTTATTTGATCAAAGTTTTTTTATTTAAAAAAAAAAAATCTTTTTGAAAATAAACTTAAAATGCAGATTTTTTTTTAATTTTCCAATTTTCTTATTTTGGATCAAATTAATGACCTTCTAGACTGAAGTTTGAATATTACAAAATATATCACTACACTGATTTAACTATAGTAATGGTACTAGTTTTATTGTTAGGTTATTACAAGTACCTAAAATTAAGGTACCTCTAGTAACTTAAAGATAATAGTGTTCCTAATAACCAACCCTAATAACAAAAGGGGTTGTGATCACCGTCTCTCTCAAAAAAAGAAAAAATATTTAAATGTTTTTTTATCAAAATTTTTATCATTGTTCTAATACACAGAAATTTCTTATAATCTAAAATCTAAAAAATAATTTGAAAAAAAAAAAAAATTTAATTTACTCCAAGAGATAACAAATATTTTTAACTGCAAGTCATTTCTTGGAGGCTGGAGAAGCATTGAACTCCTCTCCAGGCTCCAGCATGAACACTATTATCTTTAAGTTTTATGAGCCATATTTCAAATCTGTTTTTGGGTTTCCTTTAAAAAAAAAGATTCCTTTCTCAAATAGGTCAGGTGCATCAACAATTAAATTTTTCTTTTAGCCAAGACATGAACTTATTTCATAAAACCTTTACTATATAATATATATTTTATAACTAATAATGAACTGAGCTGAACTAATATGATATACAGTCTTCTTTTTCTTTTATACAGCATAGCTAATGTTAATAGTTTAATGTCAATACAAAATTGATCAACTTTGAACATATATAGTTCACTAATTCATTACATTCACACTTGTATCAATACTAATCAGCTTATTTTTTTTCAAAAAAAATAATTTTTTTTTTAACTTATAGTAAAAAAAAGAATTATTTTTTATTATTAATAAACACATTCTTAACAGCAGTTGAAGTATAAAAATCAATATTTGAAGTATATCAATAATAATAAAAATAGTAAGTAAATCAATAGTAATAAATAGTAAAAAATAGTAAGTAAATCAATAATAATAAAAATCAATATTTAAAGTATAAAAATCATAATTTTCATGTATACTTCAACTGCTGTTAAGAATGCCTTAATGCATGATGCTGATGCAGATTCTGTAACTGTACTAATATTACAACAAAATGGAAGCAGCATTGTGAAATATTATTACACATTGACACTGATTATTTACATTATTACATGTTGACTCATTGATATTGTAATTTTCGTGAACATGTGTAATAAGAATTATTTGTAGCCTAAATAGTAGGGAGTGACTATGAATTGTTTAATGATGAGTCGATCAATTGTGTTCAATGCATTGAAATTCATCATGTTCAATACATGGAACCCAATAAGTTAGTTTGATATATCGAACACTGTTAATTGAATAAAAATGTACCTGAACAATTTATGATCTGTTATATAAAAAATATTATATAAAATGGTATAAAATTACTTACATTAGTTGTTTTTTCAATTTGCAATTATGTTCCTTACGATGTCTTTAAATTTCACATGAGAAAAAGTAACTAACAAGTAAAATGATTCATAAATTGTTAAATTAAATAGATCATTTGTTATATTATTATCCATGAATTGTTAAAATAATTTTTTCTTTTCTGTAAATTTTCTTTGGCATTATTGTAGCACAATAACAAATAACAATGAGCAAATAAAATTTTAGATTTGAATCTCGCTGTTTTACATTTTATTTTTATTCCTATGATGCATTATTTAATTATGAAGTCTTTTGATGAATTGTTTAATGATGAAAGTTTTTCAATGGATTGTTTAACGATACGTGTTTTAATGTGTTTTTAGTGATCAAGCTGTCTTTATTACATTAGGAGTATATCTATACTCAATAATTGAGCAACTTAAAAGAAATGTAGTAATTGAGCAATTTAAAGTATATGAAGCATAGTAAAAAATTACTTTAAAATGTGGTTTAAGATTTTTATTTGTGCAATGTTCAAAGGTAAATAAAACTAAAAGAAGTATTAAAATTTTTTTTTTTTTTTAGACAAAGAATAAAAAAATGTTTAAACTTGTATTGAATTACAGGCTTTTATGGCCACCATCATGCAGGTTAAGCTTGAAACAAGTAAAAAAAAAAAGCCCCTTTTTTCTCAGCTACTTCCTTTAAAATCTTTATTCCTAAATTTACAAGTCACATTTCTTATTCAACTTTTGTACTTTCTTTTGCACAATCCCCAGAAATGCTCTATTAATTTTTGGTTATATACAGCTGGTTGGCACTTCTCTCTTTGATCATAACCAATTTACCGTTCATCTAGATAGTCATGCACAATTCATACATAATATGAACTGGTCACATCTGGCCAGAAGATAACATGATCTTTTTTCAGTTTGCTTATAAATGGAACTTGCTTCTTAACACACTTGTTTATTGTTTCAGACATAAGGTTTCAGACTTCTCAATAATAACATAAGGTTTAGAAATCACCCTGCATATTTATTGCATAGGCCATCAACTTTCTCTTTGTTTTGTTTTCAATATAAACCTCACAATCACCAATGGTATTGCAGCATTAATTGCCTGGTACCTGTGATTGAACAAATGGAGTAAGTTTGGTTGTTCAAAATAAAGAACTTTTCAGCACCAGATGGAACAGAAAGTTTGTACAACCTTCTAAGTGATCTTTTGGCCTGTTCTTTTTGATCTTTTGCATATTTTTGGACCAGGGGTCATTTTTGCATTCACAACACTATTTTGTGAAATTTGGAATTTACAGACTGTTAAACAATCACTAAGGTTTCGCTTGCAAATTCTTTCATCATCCTCATCATCATCCTCATCATCCTCATCCTCATCATCATCATCATCATCATCATCATCATCATCATCATCATCATCATCATAGGTTCTTGATCTTCTTCAGCTGTTGACCAGTTGTTAACACAGATGATTATGAACCTGAATTTTTGAGTACTCAACACTACCAACATCTGCATAATATTTTTAACACTTGTTGATTTTTTCTCTTCTTGTTCTCTTTCATCTCCAAAGTGTTTGATTGTTGACTTTCAATGTTGATTATTATTCAAGAAAAAATGAATAATTCTATTAGCATCATCTTCACACATTTTTGATTTCATGCTGATAGCAGTTGCAAAACCATTAATGATTCAAATTAAATTAGGTAAACTGGGTAATTTTTCACAACAAATATAAGCAGCAATTACAAACTGGTTAATTCAAAAAATAAGTAAATTTAATGATGAACATTTCATAATTAAACATTGACCATGATAATAAATTTTAATGTTTGTTAAAGTTCAATTAATATGTCAAATTTTTATTATTAATATAAATATATAAAAAAATCTCCTACAAGTTTCAATTTAGGCATAAATGTATTTTTGATTTTCTTGACTATCATGGCTGATCAAAGCATTTTTTCAAAATTATTATACACATAAATATATGTAAGTATATTTGTTAGTATACTTGTATGTTAATATATATATATATGTATGTATGTATGTATGTATGTATGTATGTATGTATGTATGTATGTATGTATGTATGTATGTATGTATGTATGTATGTATGTATGTATGTATGTATGTATGTATGTATGTATGTATGTATCTATGTATCTATGTATCTATGTATCTATGTATCTATGTATGTATCTATGTATGTATCTATGTATGTATCTATGTGTTTTACTGCTTTGTTAATCATATTTTTTTAAAGATATTTGCAAATAAACTTGCAGTTAAATCTTTTTTTTACTTCTTAATGTGAATGCATGTATTTTGCACTTAATTTATTTTTAAGAGGCTTATGATTTTTAATCATTAAAAAATGTTAGTATGAGATATAGGAAATGTTAGTATGAGATATTATGTTTTTCAATGTATTTATAATTGTTATATTTACATGGGCAAAAGTTTCTACATAGTTTTTGCTTAACTAACTTTCTTAGGTTTCTTTATTTATAGTACTTGTCAAACTTTTAGTAGGAAAATAAAGTGTGATCACCTTTTAGAAAAGAGAAAGAGTTTAGTTTCATTCTTAGTCACTTTTTTTTTCACTTTCAACAAGTTAAGATGGAGAAAGAGACCATTAGATAGCATGACAAGTATACAGAATATGAAGACAAAAGTAAGTTGCAAGTGATCCCTCTCTTGTTTACCCCCTTTTTGTTTACTTGGTAAAACTGTTAAAAAGTAAAATCTCTTTGCACCCCTCATAAAAAAAACTCTTGTGAACAATTTAAATTTTTACTAAGGAGAAAATACACCCTGGTACACATTCTGAGAAAAATAACTCTCGTTAAAAGTGCAAAACAAAATAATGCAAAAAAAACAGCATTTTACATTAGTAAAGTTATTCAAATCAGAAAACTCACATTAATCATTTGGTAAATCTAAGTTTACTAGTCTAAGGCCAGAGTATATATTTTTATTAGGTAATGTTGGTGTAACCATATGAAAATGTTATCTTGAAACTGTAAGATTGCCTAATTTTGTTAAACACATTTCCCTCTATTTTATTGTATTACCTGGTGTCACTAAAAGCAAGTTGTATAGCTGAATGGAAATGATTATATTGAAAAAAACCTCAGAAGAGATAGGTCATCTGCTTGTTTTACAGTATTTGTAAAATGCTTTCCAGTTTTCTTTTGCATTATTGCAAAAAAAAAAAAGAAATCTTTGACTGATGAAAATCACAAAAAAAACTTTTAATAGTGATCATGATTTATTTGAATTTGATTTTACTGATAGTTTTAATGAAATATTTTTTTTATAGGCCAGCTAAACTTTTTTAAAAAACTTAATTATTCAGGTAAACACAAGTCCAATTTGGGATGGAGTCCTTTGCACTTAGCATCCTACTTTGGGCACCATGATGTTGTTGAAAATTTGCTTAAGGTAGTTTTTCATGATTTATTAACTAAACCCTGAATACTTGGTTTGAATTACTTGACTAAAAAAAAAGAAATAAGTTTTCGAATGGCTTTTATGAAATTTTTAGAAATTTCTAAAAAATATTTCCCTAACTTAAAAATGTTATCTCATGATAAAGTATCGTGTAAAAATATTTGTTTTTCAGTTTGGTGCTGATGTTAATGTTATTAATGGAATGGGTGATACCCCTCTTCACCGTGCTGCATTTACAGGTCGAACTGTATGTAAATTTAGTTTAACTCTGAGTTTTACCCATTTTTTTTTTCAGTTTCTTATTTTTTTAGTAAGGAATTTTGTTTATTTGTTAGTAGATTAAATATGGAATGTTGAAAACAGCTTCGAGTTTTTTAATGGTTGCTACTTAGAGATTCTGCATTGTGGGTGCTACATAAAGGGTGTTACTTAGTAATGCTGCTTTGTTAAAAGATACTTAAGAAAAGAGATCTCTAAGTAGCACACATGACATTATTTTACAAGTTCCATCTTTTTACTTGCAAAATGTCATAATACTTATTAGGATGTGGTTTTGTCTCTTCTTCACTATAATGCAGATGTTTCAATAATTAATGGTGAAGGAAGGACTCCATTGCTGATGACTGACTCTCAAGAAGTAAAAAAACTTATTGCAGGTACTTTTTTTTTCATTTGCTTCATATAAATTTAAAACATGTTATAAATAATTTTTTTTTTGGGGGGGGGTGGGGGGGGCATGTGTTTAATACTTTTTTTTATTTTTCACCATGAAGAATTACCATGGTTACTAAGATAATGAAGTTTTAATGTTTTTAACTAATGTTGTTATGAATTATATTTAAGCAAACTTTTTTATGCTTTATATATGGGAGAATGTTAAAACTTCAATTTAAAATTGTTTAGCTGCAGAAAAGTCACAACAGTTATCAAGGAATGTGGCACTGCTCCAAGCCACTACAGATGGTGATTTGCAGACAGTTAAATCTTTGGTAAGAAAGTATGAAGAAATGACAAAAACATTTATTGCTTGAAATTATTCACATTATTCACAATATTTAAAATATTGTTGTTAATTTTAGCTGGCAAGCTCCAATCCACCAAATATTAATTGCCAGAACTTACTCGGTAATACAGCTCTTCATTGTGCTGCGTTTAGGTAAAACTTTTTTTGTTTTAATATACTATTATCCAATGATACCATTTTATATATTATCTCACAATAAAAATTTATATATCACCCATGATACCAATTTACGCCACCATTTGATGAATGAACTCATCAGTTAAATTTTTAAAATGTTTTAAATACATTTTTTATTTGATATTTTTGCTAGTTTAGATATTTTCTTTCTCTCTATTTTTTCGGAGGCACACTTGTGATTGGATTACTTTATCATTATATATTTGCTTTTTACTATTTAATATTTATTATTACTATTATTTAGTATTTTTTCCTTGATTTTTTTTTAAGGGGCCACAAAGAGATTGCTGTCTTACTTTTGCAAAATGGAATAGACTCAACTGTAAAAAATAATAGAGGTAATTTTAGTTTACCATTAATTGTGTTGATACTTGATACTTTTTATATTTTATTGTGTTGAGAATTGAATAATCTTATAAAATAATTTTGACATTTAAATTTATTCATATTGATATTTATCTGTGCTTGTAAATAAATATTTGTATCATGCTTGTAAAAAAAACCAGCATGAAGCAAATATTTATTTAATAGCAATTTCTGAAAAACACAATTTCTGAAAAATATATATTTTTTTATGATTAATGGTATAAAGTTTAAAGTAATTTAAAGTAATGAAAGTTTAAAGTAAAATTCACTGACAAATCTTCTCCTTTTTTAAAATATTTTTTTTTGTTTGTTTTCGTTAAAAGTTTTTCAGCCTATTTCTGTCTGTTTATTTACTATATTTTGCTTTATTTTATGTAAATAGAAGTGAGACTTTTGTTTTTAGGTTTATCAGCATTAGAGCTTTCTCGTGACCCTAAAATGAGGCAGCTTCTAGATATCCATCCTTTGCAAGCTGTTCAAAAGACAGTTCAGCGATTTGAAGGTTACATCATGAAGGTAATTTATTTTCTCATTACTTGATTTGACTTGATCTACCAAATCTCACTGCTAAACATCATTTTTATTGTTATGCTGTTTACTAACCACTAAATTCTAATGCCTAAAAAAACTCTAATGAATTGAAATTCAGTTACAAAAATTTCTAAAGTTCCTAATTAAGTTTAATCTAATATTTACTTGAGAATTTTCATTTTTGGGTTTTAAATGCATTTAGAATGTGATGTATTTTTACTTAGAAAAGTCGCTTCTTCGGCTGGAAAAAACATTGGATAATTTTAGAGCGTGGCATTTTATCTGCTTTTCATACAAGGTATCCATGTACAGTACATGCAGAGTGTATTTTTTAAAAAATTTTTAAATTTGAAACTTGAGAGCAGTAAAAGATGTTCATGTATAATATTCATGACAAAAAATGTCAACAAAAGGTAAAAAAATATGTTAATAACAGAAAGTTATAAAAAAAAAAAATCATCATTAAGTAATATTAGATAATATGATATTACCAAATTACTATTAACATTGAAATCCTTTTTGTTATGCTCAAACCACATTAACATTGTTTGGTTCACTAACTTACCTCATTTATTCGAATGAGTAACATTTTTTTAGAGCTGATGCTTCTGCAGGTTTGAGAAGACAGTTTTTTAAATATCTTGACCACTCAAAAATACTGGTAAACAAATGTTCAATCTGTTTTTTTTTTTACTTGTTAAAAAGTTATTATTTTTGAAATAAAAATCTTGATTAAAATGGTAAACCAAAAAAAAATCCAGTGTTTTTTTTTTTTCTTTCATAAGGCCAATCAGGAATTTGATCAAAAGTTCAAAGTTCAGTTCTCAGATCACACAGTCCATTTTTATATGACAACCTCTGGCCAAGTTGACCGACAGGTGAGTTTTTTTTTTTTTTTTGCTATTTTAAAGTATTTATTTTGGTTTTTCTTTTAAACAATCTTTAGTTTGAAAAATCTTTCTAGCGCTGGTTGAATGCTTTAAATGAGCACTGTGCATATAGCACTCACTACACCAGTCAGCCACATATTGTTCTCACTGATGAGCTGGATGAAGATTTTTTGCCTCTTGGAAGTATTGAAGATGCTTTAAAGGTTTAAAAAAAATTTTTTTAACTTTGTATTAAAAAAAAAATGCTTTTTCAAACAATTGTTTATGCTCTTTGTTTTTTTTTTTCTTTGTTTTATTTCAGAATGCAAAAGCCCAACAGCAGGTTTTGGGACAGCAAGTCTCTTCATTAGCTTTATATTTTAACAGTTTATCTGATCAGCAAATTAGGCAAGGTAAAAGATTTTAAGATAAAATTTTTACACTTTTCTTAAACTTAGTTTAATTCTTGCGCTGTCAGTGTGAGAATCTATGTATGTGCTTACATACAGTACAAGAACTTTATTTATTGCAGCTTCATATCTTACAATATTTCTGGATCAATTAGGTTTTAACCTTTAAGTGTGTAAAATTCACTTTTTTTAAATCAATAGTTAAAAAAAAAATTAAACCACCTTTCATCTTTATAAAATACTGTTTCAAACTAGATTTTTCTTATCTATCCCATGTCTCCTCCCCTATCCCATGTCTCCTTGTTTTTGTCTAAAGAAAAAAAATAATTTTAAAGTTGCCTTGACAACTATAATTAATTCATTAATCAATTTTAGGATGCCAAATTAATTTATCATTTTTAGTTTCTTTAAATTGTTAAAAAAAAATTAAATAGATTTAATATTTTGTGTTTAAACAGAAAATATTTTGAAAACATTTAATTTTTATTATCCCCTCAGGAAGTAGTTAAATTATTCATGCTTTTGATTTAATTTTGTTGTGATGTTTTGTTACTTAAATTTCTTGTGTTGTAAAACATTCTGGAATTTTACAGTATCCAAAAATTTATTCGTTGTTTTTTTTTTCGTTTTTTTTTTCTTTGTTTTTTTTTTTACATGCCATTTTTACTTAAGAAAAAACTTTTTTGTTGGTTTTTTATATTTTTTTATATTTTTATTTCCTGATTTGATCATTTTTAAAAATTTTAGTAAAAACTGACATTTTTAGATTTTAAAAATGTCAGTTTTTTTTTTGTAAAACACAAAAAACTTTATATTTTGTAAAAAAAATGCTTTTTATTTTATATTTTCTTCCCTACAGGTACAGCAACAACACTGAGGATGAAACTTGGAGACATAGTGTCTTCTTCTCAAGAAGTGTCATCAACTTTGAATCATTGTTTAACCATTCTTCTTCAACAGGAAGAGGTATATGAATAGTTTAAGAATATTATATTACAAATATTATTACGAATATTATTATGAATGAAAGTAAAAAAATAAAAAATGTTTAATTTTTAATGTACATAAGTTAACAATTTGGTTTCATAGCTAAAAAGTTACAAGTTAATTTTATAATAAAATTTCTTAAATTTTTTTTAATCTGTTCTTATTGATCACTGTATTTACAAATTTTATTTCATTTGGGTTATGCTCTGTTTGCAGGTACGTCGACTTCAACTTCAAGAAGAAGCAGAAAAGCGTAGAGTCTTAGAGGATGCACTTCATGTATTAGCAACAGAACACTTTGTTCTTGAGCAATCCATTCGCCAAAAAATGGTAAGTGGTAACCAATGGTAACCAATCTTAAGGTTTGTTTTTGGTTATTCAGTACTTCACATTAATTTCAAAAAAATACATGAGAATATTTTTTTCCATTCTACTTTTTTTTAAATAAATGGAGCAATCAAGTTAATCAAATTTTTTTTTTGGGTTAAGGATTTACTTATCATAGTATAAATTTCAATTTAATTGTTAGTAACAATATCTAGAAATATCTCAAAATTCTGTTTTGTTTTTTTTTTTGTATAAATAGAATATTAATGATGATGCAATTGATGTTTTCTATGATGCAAGTGAAGCAATGTCAGAGTGTGAGTATGGTGGACCGTTTTTCAATGAAGACTCAAGTAATGAAGGTTCTAATAATGGCATCCAACAAATAGAAGGAGAAACAGGTAGTGAATTTAAAAATAAGGAGGAGGATTCTAAATCACTTAACAATGAGCAGTCGCTTGTAGATACCGCAGTTACTGCACGCCGGTAAGTTTTCAAAATTGTTTAAGGGAATTTGTTTTAAAATTTTGTAAAGTGAAAAATTTTTGTAAGCTATAAATAAAATGCAATCTTTTCCACGTTTTATATCCATTTTTTTCCTTTATTATGAAGCTATAGATGTCAGTTACCTCACACAATGCATTCAAGAAATGAGTTTAGTATCTGGAGTGTTTTAAAGCAGGCAGTTGGTAAAGATCTATCGAAGATGACAATGCCAGGTGATCATTATTTTTTATTTATTGTAGTAAGAATAAATTGTTTGTGATCTGAAATCTCAAGGAATCTTGATCTGATCATAAAAAGTTTCTGTTATAAAAATGATTGTTATAATTTTGATATTAACATTATTTTAAATTGCATTTTTATTTCTTTGATTTTTGTTTGCTTTTTATTATCTTAGTTATATTCAATGAGCCTCTCTCATTCTTGCAGCGAATTTGTGAATATATGGATTATTGCCATATCTTGCATAGAGCTACAACTCTGTCTAACCCTATTGATCGTCTTTTGGTTAGTTCTTTTGTTTAAAAAAAAAACATTCTATTGATGGTTGTGTAATTATTTACATTAATTACATAATTACATAATTATTGTTTTTTTACAAATTATTCCTAAAAGAAATCCTAATGTTCCAGTGATTTGTTAAAAAAAAAAAAAAGAAAAAAAAAAAGGAAAAAAGAGTAATATCTTTTGCTTTAATATGTAATGTTATTTCTTACCAAACACATAACACTTAACATCAATCTCCCTATAAACACATTACACCCAACATTAATCACTTTACAAGCACATTACATTATTATTTTGCTTCTTTATGTTTAATATAACTTATTTGTTAAGGAAGTGGCTACATTTGTGATTAGCTGTAATGCATCAACTGAAGATCGTCTTGGCAAACCCTTTAACCCATTACTTGGTGAAACATATGAGTTGATAAGGTGGAATTATTTGTCTTGTTTTTAAATTTATTTGCAAATAAATGAACCTCTTTTCCTTTTGATTAAATAAATTTAATTTTTTTAAAAAATTTATTTCTTCAAACACTTATAGAGGCTTTTAAAGATATAAGGTCAGTTTTCTAAAATATAAGGTCAGTTTTATAAAATATAATTTCTGAGTTAATCAATTTGCTTTCTAATGATATGTAACACTTATTGGTCCTATTTATCCTTTTTGAGTATTTTAAGGTCAGTTAATTTAACTTTAACAACTCTTAAATTAGTTATACAAGAATCCTGAAAATTTGTACTTGGCAGCATATTACTCTTCTATCCCATCAAAAATATTTAGTCATGGATGAACAAGAAATTATCAAGGCGAATGCGGACATTGTGCAATTGAAACTTGCACTGGAAAAAATTTGGATTGAAATTCCAAATGAATTATGTATGCATCTGATTGAATCTATTCCAAAATGTATTTAAGTCTGCATTAAAGCATGCAGTGATCATGCAAAATACTGAATTAAAGCATGAGCTTATTGACACATTTTATTTTTGACACATTTTATTATTGTAATTTTTTGACCTGATTATCTTTTTTGATTGATTTTGGTACCAAAATGATATCTTTTTTTTTAAATTTTTTATTTATTTTAGTTATGCAATATATTCCAAATAAAAATTTTAAAAAAAAATTCTTTTTTTTTTTAATTTTTTTAAAAGCACAGACCAAAGTATAAGTGACCTTATATTTTTGAAAGCCACTGCATGTTAAAAATTGTCATTTTTAAAGTCCTAGTTATTTTATGCTTTGCTTTCAATTCACTCCTACATTTTATAAACCAAAGTAAACTTTATTTTTACTTTACAATTTTACTGCATGTAAAAAGCTCATATAACATGTTCTATGTAAAATTTATCGTGTAAATCTTGGATAGCTTTAGCCTATAAGCAATTGAGTTATTGAGATAAATAATTTTAAACATAAGCTTAATAATTTCAACATAATATTAATAGATAAGATTTGGATTTTGATGTTTGTATTTTTGGTCTAGAGAAGATTTAGACTTCAGACTTATTGCTGAACAAGTGAGCCATCATCCCCCTATTAGTGCAATATATGTTGAATGTCCAAAATCTGGGATCCAGATAACTATGTCTATGCAACCTGATATCAAATTTTGGGGAAAATCAGTTGAAGTAAAACCAAAGGGTCATGTTGTATTAAAGATACCTAAGTATGTTTTTTTTTCCTTGATATTTTTTTGGCATTAAGTTTTTTCTACATAGTTTTTCCTGATAATTTTTCTGTTGCTAGAATTTCATGACAAATAAACAAAAATATTTCAACATCATTTTAAGCATTTGTTATTTTTTTGTTTATTTAAACTGTAGTGGTTGTCCTCAACTTTTTATGGTGGTTACTCAACAGCACTTTTAAATTTTATATAAAAACATTCAAATCAATTTAAGTAAAATGATATACCAATTTTCGTATTGTCAAATTACAGAAGTTGGACAAAAGTTGGATAGTAACAGCTAAGGACCTTCAATAAATTAATTTTGATAGGATGTTAGGCCTCTATTAGTAGCGATTACAGCTTTAATTCTTCTTAGTATGCTTTTGTACAAGTTTTGAATTTTTGTCCGTTCTTGCAATAAAACAGCTCTTAGTTTGTTTAGTGATGATGGTGGTGGAAATTGACTTCTTACTTGTTTTTCTCAAATGTACCATAAAAATGTTCAGTTATTCTAAGGTCAGGGGACTGTAGTGGCCAGATAGGATGTTCAACTTCCATAGAATGCTTCTTGGGTCAAGCAGTGATTACTTTTGCAATAAAATTGCCAAATATAATCATCTTGAAACAGTACCAAGACCATAGGATAAACATGGTCTGATAAAATATTTAAATAATCTTGGCTTTTTATTCTACCATGAAGAAAAGGTAATGGGCCAACCTATTTCCATGATATAGCCACCCAAATCATGGGAGTTTTGGTAGATACTGGATTTTCAAGATGGTCATTGAGTTCTACTGCAAATTTATGAACTGTAGTTTAATGATTTCAATTCACAGTATATGTTTGTGTCCAATGGTCCCTTTCTGTTTGTGTTTTGCCTAGAAGATGTTTTTCCCCTCCTGTTCAAATGCAGACATTACTTTTAAGACAAGTGCCTACCATACAAATACCAACAATTTGTCCTGTTTTGAAATCTGTCAACTGAGCTAATTTTTCTAATATCTGAAAACAAACAAAGATTTTAGAATGACATGAAAAAGTAAATAATTAAACTATTAAGTCAAAAAATGTTCTTAATTTGGAAGATTTTTTAGGCATTTGTAAACTTTTTTTAAGCTGGTGTTCCTATTTTGTCCAACTCCTGTATCTTTGCTCTTTTTTTTTTAGCTCATAGTTGGTTTATTTCTAAAGTTTTTGTTGTTTTTTTTACACTTTAGCTCACACTTTCTAATGAAAAATTATTCATGTTTAACCCAATGAATTTAACAGCATGAATTCAGTGCTGTCATAAAAAAGTTTGAGTATTAATATGATCTTTTGTAATACTAACATTTTGAACTTGTTTAGATACAATGATGTGTTTACATTTTCCTACGTATCTAGTGGAGTTCACAATGTTATTATTGGAAATTTGTGGATAGAGATGGTGAGTTGTGTTTTGTTTAAAATTTTAATTAGAAATCTTACTGGTTTATAAATTATTTTTAAGTTGAAATGAATTTTTAATTATTTAGTATGGTGTATGTGAAATAGAAAACCACAGCACAGGAGATAAAGCAATTTTAAATTTTAAACCTGCTGGTTGGTTTGGGAAAGATTTGAACAAAGTGGAAGGTTACATAATTGACAAAAAGTGAGAACTCTTTTTTTTTTAATTTTCAGAGTATTTTCAAAAAGTTTTAATTCTAAAGTTTTAATCCATTGTCCAATTTCCCGATTTCCATTTTATAGAGATATAAAAAGAAAGCTGATCAAAGGTGATTGGGCAAAGTACGCTTGCTCCTGTTCTGCTGATGATGAAAAGGCTGCTCTTGATTTAAATGCATGGTGTGCTTCACGAACAGCAAATGATTTTACACCACCTGCTGGTATTACTTTAAATTGGAGAGTGAAACCAAAGCCGAAGTGTTCAGCTGAGGTTGCTAATTGAGATGGTTTTTCCCTTTTTTGTACTCAATCTACTCATTTTTGCACACACATTACTAAGAGCTTCTGAGACCAGATCACTCTAGAGTTGTTTTTGTTCAGTAGGTTTAATTTAGTAAGTGTTACCTTGCAGGACAGTACAGTCACAGTATAGCAGTAGTTTTACATTTCAATAGATGCAGTTTAGATTGCAATAGATGTAGTTGATTTACTTTCATATATCTTTTAGTTATTTAGTAATGAGAATAATTGAAGCAATTTTCTCAATTAAAAAAAGGGTAAAAATACATTTAGATGTACATGATGACAGAGTTTGCTATGGGATTGAATGAATTTTTGCCTGAACATGAGAATGTTGTAAGTTCTTTTTTAATGTTGCTGTTGAGTTTCAATTTCTTTAAACTTTTGAAGTTTAGTGTTTAATATATACCAGGTTTTTGCCAGTTCACGTTTTAACCAGCAGATGGAGTGGACCACACTGCTTTTGCTTATTCCTGTTTAAAACCTTACGAAATTTACTTGCACCTATTAGCTCAATTCAAAGATACTGAAAGTGGAGAGGAGGTGGTACGATACACAAATTGAAAAAATTTCCTTTTTTTTTTTAGATACAAATTAATTTTTACAATTATTAAGTTGTATGGTAAAAAAAGATATGTATATGAAACATAAATATGGAAAAATTTTAAATGAAATTTGAAAAAAGAAAAACATTCTTGGAAATGTTGTGCGCCACTGACCTTTTGATTAATGTTGGGTGTAATGTGTTTGTAGAGAGATTAATGTTTGGTGTCATGTGTTTGTAGAGAGATTAATGTTTGGTGTAATGTGTTTGTAGAGAGATTAATGTTGGATGTAATGTGCTTGTAGAGAGATTGTTGTTAAGTGTTATATGTTTGGTAAGAAGCATGGTAAAGCAAATAAGTATGTGAAACAGTCAAAAATATATTTTTTTCTATAGATAGCACCAACTGACAGCAGATATCGCATGGATATTCGATGTCTGGAAAATGGAGATATAGGTAAAACATTTTTCATGTAGAGCAAGCATTTGAATTATGTCCACACTTTCGGCAAAAAGATGTTTACAAATGCGTGGAGTATGACTTGTTTCACATAGACAGTGGATAACGATAGAAAGGAAAAAGATAAATTAAAAATTCATTATAAAGAACTGTGAAGTTGTTGTTGTTATTGTAGTTCGTTGCTATTTTATTTAAGGCTACTTTTATACTTTGCCTTTCTTCAGTTTTGTTAATTTTCGGTTTTTTAGATGGGGCTGCAGCCGAAAAAGTAAAGCTTGAGGAAGCGCAACGCGAAAGAAGAAAAATTATGAACAGCACGGGAGAGGTCTGGAATCCAATGTAAGCTTTTTTCATAATAATTTTAAAGGAGAAATTTTTTTTTTTAAGTTGCAGCAGAGATTCTCCTTGAAGTTTTCCCGCTAAGTATTGAAATAATTATATACAGAAATATATAGAAGCTATATAATGCACTTAAAAAGATGTTTGCTGACACTGATTTTAAAATGGCTATTATAGGTGGTTTTCCCTAGAAGAGAACGAATATCTTAAATGTAAGGAGTGGTCATATAACCACAAATATTTTAAGCGAAACTACAAAGATTGTGTTCAAATTTATTAAAAGTTCAAAGACGTACAGGAAAGAATTATACATGCGCCCTGCAACCAACGTAATTTGCAGCCAGTCGTTCCCGCCTAACTTGAACATTAGCTGAAATTTTCAGCTAATACGCTGTGCAGCTGTGTAGTTCAGTGTTCTGAAGCTACGCTAACACCAAAAGAATTATTTTTTTTACAATTATTTATAGCAAGTTTTGTATGCTTGTACAATTTTATATTTTATATTAATTTTAAATCATACAACTAGATAAAATATTATGACGTTGTTTGCAGATAGAATTAAGACAATTACTTCTTGTGTTATTTTTTTTAACTTCGTGTGGATCAAGACCATAGAGCTCTTCGAATATCAGTGGTCACACCGGAGTTTATACGTTGTTAAACTAAAAGTAGGTTTGTTGAATTATGTGCTTTACAGTGTAGAACCCAAAATGGATAGCCCTAAAGCATACCTATTATACGAACTATCAGCAAATGAAAAAGTTAGCAATCATGTCTCAGTAACATTTTTTAAGATATATGGACCAATGGATCCACCGGCTCTTTAAGTGCGCTATACTGTGACTTTTTCTTAATGTAACTGTGTTTCGATCACATGGGTGGTGGATTATAATCGCTCCAAACGCGGCAATTCTGTTTATTTACGTAGCCATTTAACAAAGAGAAAAAAAAAGTTTATTTCGAAAAGAAAAATTTTTTTTTTTAGTCAACATGGCATCTATTCAACTAATTTCTTTGCCGTATCTAAGTCGATATCAGCCCAAGCTTCTTGGAGCATGATCTTTAGCTCTTCTTTTCTTTTTAGACATCGTGTGTCACATTTTTTATCCAGAATAGTCCAGAGATGTTCAATTGGATTGAGATCTGGACTTTTCGCTGGCCATTCAAGTAACTCAATTTGCTTTTGGATAAAAAACTCTTTTGCTTTCTTTGACGTATGTTTAGGGTCATTTTCTTGTTGGAAGATAAAATGTTCTCCTAGTCGCAGTTTTTTAGTTGAAGCCAGAAAATTTTTATTGAGAATGTTAACATAAACCTCAGAGTCCATAATTCCATCAATAAACTCCAGTTTTCCCGTTCCGTTCCAAGCCATCAATCCCCATACCATAACATTCCCTCCACTAAATTTTACTATACCTCGAATACAACTGAGTGTGAATGCTTCACCTTTTTTCTCCATACTTTTTGAGCTCCATCGGCTTCACAAGATTAAACTTTGACTAGCCCGTCCACAAAACTTTCCTCCAGAATGATACCGGCATATTTACATATTTTTTAGCAAATGCAAGTCTTCGTTCTCAATGGATTTTTAAAAGGAATGGTTTCTTGCATGGAACTCTTGCTTTGAATCCACTTTCTTTCAATCGATTTCGAATAGTACAGGAGCTCACTTTTAACTCAAAATCTTTTTCAAGGAGGCTATACACTTTTGGTGCTGATAAAAAGCGGTTTTTATTGCACCATCTTGATAATTTGTCGATCTATTCTTGATGTTGTTTTACGCTTAGCTCCGAATCTTGGCTGATTTTGCACATATCCAAACATATTATATTTTTTAATCAGATCGCTGATGGCTCCTAATGCCATTCCAGTCGCTTTATTTATCGACCTAAATGTTTTACCTTGCTTGAACAAGTCAATAACCAAATTGTGCTGAGCTTGGGACCATTTCTTGATTTTAACTCACATACTTGATGATGTCAATTTTAAATCAAATGAATTTAAAAAAATATCAGTCATTTATTTAAAATTACTCGTTGTAAAACAATAATATTTCTAAAACTATTGATTTAAAAACTTTTTTTAATAATCAATTTCAGAACTTCGTTTACAAAACGACACGTTCGGATAATTATTTTTCATTGAAGTTTTAACACTCCTTCGGGAATCGTTAAATTTTAGTAACGCAAGTTAATTACTGTTGGTTAATTTTTTGCTTTATAAAATGGTGAATAAATTTGGTTCTAGAATAATTATAAAAGTATTTATCAAAAACATGTTTTTCTAAAATAACCTGACAAAGTTTATTTTTCACAATAAAATGTTTTGTTCGGAAACTTATTCCTCTGACTGTAGATTTGAACAATTTGGAAACGTTGCTCCGGCGTGAGTCTATTCATGATGAATACCCAAACCAAACTTAAAAACAATCAACAACCGTCAAAATGTCTGTCACAGAAAACAGTGTTGCAAATTTTAAGTTCTCCGCCTCTAAAAAAAAAACACTGTAAAAATGCAATAGCTTCTATGAATGCATCTTAACTTATTGACTCTTTCTTTCTATATTTTGTCAGACGCTTCATTGCTATGTCCATGAGGTGTACACATCGTGTTACTAACCTTTGAAGATACTAATCTCTAATTAAAGGTATTTATATACATTGTGCTGTTTGCTTATCCCCAAATCATATTTGAGCTCCATCATGGAAACTTCAAAACTTTCGTGAGTTTTATCTGCAATTTTATCGTAATTTATCGTAATTTGTCGTAATTTATCGTAATTTATCTTCAAAAGTTTGCATATGAAGAAGACGTTTCTGCACGCTAAAACATCATTCTTCATTTTGTTGCGTGCAGAATTTACCAGCACAATAGTATAGTAGCTTTCTGTATGTATGTAGTAGTAGGTGTGTAAAATAATTATCTCATATAATTAAGAATTCTTTCTTCTTCGCGCAAATGCTCTCTGCACAGTTTCGTCACACAAACACTCATTGATTCGAAGAGTCGTTACTTTTCTGAAATACAAAGCCTTCTACGAATCCACGTTTCCTCGGCGATAATGGTACACTAAAACTTTGTTTAATCAATTTTAAAGTTTATTAAACAAAGAATTTTGAAATGTTACTTACTGTTACTCAACATGGCGAAGTGTTATCTATTGTCATGCAACATGACGTGTTATTTCTTCAGCTGTCGTGTATTTAGCGATAGTGATGAATATTTAACCAAAATAAAATTTTTTGATATATTTAGCATTCTTTATCTTAAGAAAACAATCGAAATTTACAAAAAAAGTAAGCGGACTCTTTTTGAGCCCACAGTTCACAAATATAGGTTTTAGGTATAAAATGATGTGACCCCGGAAGTTTCAACGGATTTAGGTTACTAATACCATATGTTTTAAAGATCTAACTTTAAAAAAATCTAATGAGTGGCCCTTTTTGAGAAAGTTTGTTTTTAAAATTTAAGAGAAATTCATTATATTTTTTTAGGATTTTTAATGGTTTAACTTCTTTAATTAGTATTTAAATCAAAAGTATGCTTGATAATACAACGTTTATTACTAATTTTTGTTAAATATAACAAGACTGCAACATTTGAGTCAAAAAGCAAAAAAATGCAATCTGTTTCCCATTCTATATCAATATATGTAGCCATATTCCATAAATAGTCCAATCTAGAACACACACACACACACACACACACACACACACACACACACACACACACACACACACACACACACACACACACACACACACACACACACACACTTGCTTTTTTTGTTATTTACATTTATTTATCAATATTGTAATGAATTAAAATAAAATAGTATTTTTATAAAAAATAAGAAGTCAGTACAAACTGCAATAAATCCAGTTCTTCTTATGTTCACTCTCTGAACTTAAATATGTAACAACACATACACTTATGTGCCTTAAATAGGTAATCCGCAAAACTAAAAAATAAAATCTGCAAAAGTAGTTTAAAGAACCAAAAAGTTATGCCACGTCTGCTCTCTAAAAAGAATAAATATAAGAGAAGTCATGAGGACAATCAAAGACTGGTTTGTGCCTGCTGCCACCTCAAAGATTTAAAATGTATACCCATTTACCTGAAACTGGAAAAATTGATCAAAGATCAGATCAATCCCAACTATTCAAAATATGTTTGAGTATCCAACAGGTAAAATTTATATTGAACATTTTCTGTACATTTTCTGTTTAGTATTATTATCAATTCAATACTGTCAATACTTTTGACAGAATATTGAACAAAATATTTTATAAAAAGAAAACATGTCTTACTGCTTACTCACAGCAATGTTCTTTGTTAAAAATAAATGTTTATTCTGAATCAATAACAGCAGTTTTATTCTACTTAGGAATTTGTTCATCTTGCAAATCATACATGTACAAGCTGGCTTCCAATAATCCTATTCCAATAAATGTTATTGAAAACTGGAAGCAAAGGGATCTAATGCTTTTCAAGTCTGGAAGAGATTGTAGCATACATTGCACAGTCTGCGCTATGGCAAAATCCACGGATCGTAAGATGTTAAGGAAAACCAAAGCTAGAATAGAAAAGTCAAAATCAGAAAAACCTCTTCTTTTATGTCCTAACTGCTTTTGCAATCGTGGTAAAGGTATACCCCACAAATGTTCTCCTGGACAGGAGAAGGTAAATGTTTCAAGCCTGCTAAACAGCAGATCATTAAAGGTACAACAGCAAGTTACTTCAATTCTGCTCAAAAGCATTTATGCATCTTCACAGAAAAACCTTGGCGAAGAGATCAATATTTCAACAGGTTAGGCTATTTATTATACTATAAATAAAATGTAAAATGACACTTTTCGTATTTTCAGCATTAGCCATTTTTAAATATGCATGTATGAGTTAATAAATTTTATTACAGGAGGATCATTAATTCCTGTAATCCTTGGAAAACCAAGTGAACAAACCAGGAAAGTGAAGTTTGAAGAGATCCAGCCCCTTATGAACAAACTAGGACTTAGTCAATATATGAATAAGCTAATATTAAAGGGGCTTCGAAAATGCAGTATAAAATTAGAATCATTCATAGAAGCAAAACTAGATGAGAGGAGCAAGATCCTATCAGATTTTTATGCTGTCAAGACCATTCAAGCTGAAGAGAAGATAAACAATAGGCTTACAAAAGTAGTTGCAAGAGACCTTGCTTATGTTGAAGACCTTACAGAGTTTCTCAACTTTGTCATGGATTTCAGAGTTCAAAATTACCACTGTACTTTTGTCAGAGTTAGAATTGATTCAGGTGGCCAAAGTTAAAAATGAGGGACATAGATATAAGTTGATCATTCTTTTAATCTATTATTTAGTAAAATAATCCCTGAATTGCATATTCAATTTAGGTGGAGGTTTATTGAAAGTAATCTGTAACGTATTTGACCCTGAACAAGAGAGAGAGGATGACATGAGGGACAAAGGAGCATACTCTGGGATCAATGGGGCTGTCGCTCTTGCATATGCAGATAACTTACAAGAAACCCATGAAAACCTATTGCAGATTGTCGAGAGCCTAAATCTGCATAAATGCAAATATTCTCTTGCATCAGACATGAAAATCATCAACATATTGTTGGGAATTTCGGTATGATATATTATAATCCAAGTTTATACTTTTTACATTACTTGAACACATACACATGTATTACTTGATAAAATGTAATTTAGGAGCCTTATATATATTATTTTAGGCTCACAGAGGAAAATATTCCTGTGCCTGGTGTGAAGGTACATCAACTATTGCTGCTGGAGATCTCAGAACTTTGAGATCTTTAGATGATTGGTATACACTGTATTACGAGGCTGGATTGCCATACAAAAGAATGCAGGATTTCAAGGTGACTTTAATGAACATAATTGAAGATCTTTATAAAGTTTTGGCTTAAAAATTTCTACATTTTATCAGTTTTTAATAAATATTACTTTTACATAGAATATTGTGAAACCATGCTTGATCAAGGAAGAAGACAAATCCAAGTTGGTGTTAGATGTTATACCTTTGCCAGAACTTCACATGCTGATGGGCTTTGTAAATCATATGTCATCATTTCTAACCAAATTGTGGCCCGAGTTTGAGATGTGGGTTTCAAGCTTAGGATGTATAAGAAAAGGATATCATGGTGGAACTTATGAAGGAAATACTTCAAAACGGATACTAGAACAGTGCGATGAGCTGAACAATCCGTTATTAGTAGAGCTACTAACTCTATTAGAACCCTTGCAAAAGTTCCGCGTGGTAGTTCAAGGAACATTTGGAAACTGTTTGAATCCCAATTACAAAGATGACATTGAGGCATTTACGCAATCTTATGTGATTACCCAAGAATACTGTAATGAGGTAGGCTATAGAATGTCTCTTTTTGCTTTTAATAATATCGTTTCCCCCAGTACATTTTTTAGTATTTCACTATAGTTTATACAAAATACTTTTTTAAAAAGAATCTGATCTTGAAAAGAAACTGACTGTCACTTGGAAAGTACATACTATTACAGCACACTTAGAAGACTTTATCTCCAGATCAGGGAATTCTCTTGGAAGATATGCAGAGCAGGCTTCTGAAGCAGCTCATGCTAAAATGAAGCCTGTCATCAACAGGTTCAATGTTTCCCAAATGAGCAAAAAACATCTTACAAGAACCAAGAGAATTGTAGAGGTGTTTAGTAGTGCAAACCTGCAATCAAAGAACTTTATCAAAGTTATATGTAGTAATAAAAGATTTTTTGTCATCGATTTTTTCACTAAAATATTGTAGTCTTGTTATATTTAACAAAAAATAGTAATAAACGTTGCATTATCAAGCATACTTTTGATTTAAATACTAATTAAAGAAGTTAAACCATTAAAAATCCTAAAAAATATAATGAATTTTTTTTAAATTTTAAAAACAAATTTACTCAAAAAGGGCCTCTCATTAGATTTTTTTAAAGTTAGATCTTTAAAACATATGGTATTAGTAACCTAAATCCGTTGAAACTTCCGGGGTCACATCATTTTATACCTAAAACCTATATTTGTGAACTGTGAGCCGTTGTACATGTGTACCAATCTAATCGCCTAGTGTAATGTGGGTCTTAATAACGAAGTTGCGTCGCTGTTTGTAAGATTTACAATTTCTAAGGAGATATGGGTACTATATTAAGAAGACTGGGGTTGGAGTCAAGGGAACTGTTAATTTAGGGAAGGACAAGGATTAACAGTACGGGTTTTATAGTTGTTCCTCGTTAAATTTGAGTTGTAATTGCTTTTATGATAAGGTTCTTGTCAATAACGTCAAATACAAATATATGAGGAGCCCATTTCTTATCCTGGTCACCTAACTCAAATAATGATAAAAAAAAGTAAAGTTTTTCAATAATATTGTTAATGTTTCTTCTCTGTTTTAGCAAAGTAAATGAACCACACATAAAATAGTCATCATTCAAATCATCAAAAGTGATCAGCATCTTTTTTTTTATATGAAAATACAAAGTTCGTAACCAAAGGAGTTTAAGCGCCAAATAGTTTTAAAACTTCGCGAAAGTAATTATTGTGTGTATTTAAGTTTGAGATCTGGTTAAAAATGGATTGGATTTCCGAAATCACTTTTTTAAAGATACTTAAGAACAACTATGAACAACTATGCGTCATCTATACACGGGTAAGATTTTTTGAATATCAGATTCAAAACAAAAACATTAGGAAGAAAAATCTTTTCTTCACGTTGTCATTGAACGTTTTACATGCAGAAAATTGGATAAAACCAGTTTTCTGAATGTAAAAAGTTTGTAATTTTTTAACGTTAAATAATGACATTACCATTAGTGACATCACCATTATCTCTACAACCACAAGTCTTTGTTACAAATAATCGTTTCTTATTCAAGATATTAAAAATGTTTGAAGCGTAATGTCATTTTAGTGAAATGCTACATCAAGCGCATCACATCGATTTCTATCAAAAAAGCATATTTTGGCTTTGTTGCACACCACCTACCTCAGTAAACTCCTTCCGCCCCCGCCCCACCCCCGCCCCACCCCCACCCCCCCCCCCCCCCCCCGCCATCCTCCGTGAACTTCCGAAACATGGACTGTGCTGCCAGACCTTAAGAAAAGCCAGTTAATGATGCGGACCACTTGCAACTCACTTGTAGGTAAATGTTTTCATCGGCAAATTCTAGTCGAGTGAAACAATTGAAGTATTAAAGCACTCCAAACTTTCCGTATGGGCATCAACTCTATTCCATTTCACTTATAGTTATTTAGAATTGATTTTCAATATTTTTTTTGAATTATCTTTTCAAAATGGCAGCAACATCTCCGTATCATATTGCATCTTTACTTGATAAGGTATCTATATCTAGTCATAACATTTGATTTGAGCAATATTTTTAATGATAATTTTTTTTTATTCAAATATCCAGTTGAAGTAAAAAAAAATTGAAAAGGAAAGATATAAGTAACGAAAATGATGACTTGTAGTATTATATTCTTTCCACCAAGATTGATTTTTTTAAAATTCTTTAATTGTGATTGCATCCAAAATTTAAAAAAATGAACACTGTAGTTAGTGAATCATTTTAATTGAAATATTATTTTCTCATTGCATTTTTCATGTTCAAACAATAGTTAATAAAAGATAAAAATCTTATTTGAAAATAGGCTTACATAAACAGAGCACTTGTAAAATGCAAGTAGAATTTGTTCAAATTTTGGAACTATCTGTAATGACATTATTAAAATAATGCTATATAATTGCATTTAAAGACAATTTGCTGTCATAAATTCAATGAAAAAGTTCCTTTTGAATAAACTTAGAATGACAAAAAAAACACTGTTGACCCACATGATATCAAGATCCTCTCTTAGAATATAAAGAGTAGAAGGATGAAAGGTAAAAAAAAGGGTAAAACATCAGTTCAATTGTTAGTTTTTGTATATCTCTTTGTTTATTTGACAATATTTTTTAGAAAGAAAAAGGTTTTTACTTCATTTCTAAAATTTCAAAGAACATTTTATTCTGTAGTATAGTGAAGAGTTGGGAGAAATAAATAGGTTACAGAAATAAACTGTCCTATAACATTGAATCTGTTAGACCAAAATGTTTTAGAAGTAAACAAATGCACAAATTATCTACTTTTTAGTTATTTCTAAGACTTTCCAGGTTAAATTGTCAGCCATTTTGAGGTCTTATTTGTGTAAACTTTTGATGCAAAAAGAAAGATGTTCATTTAAACATTGAAGTGTCTAAAAGTTAAACTGATTAATCAAAAAATAAGCCAAATCTATTTTCCTATTTCATATTCAATCATGTTTCATTTTAAAATTGCTAATTTACAAAAGAAATTTCAAAATTAACCCCGAAGAAAATTTAGAATCATGAAGCTGAAAAAAATTAGGAAAAGGTGTTCACTTCCCCTTTTTGTGAATTTTCTTTATTATATTTTCTTTAAATAGTTAAAGCTCATTAGTGCACTTAGCTCTTAAATGATAAGTTAACTTTTAATGTTTTAATTACCAGTTGTAATATGGCGTAGCAAAAATCCAACTTTAATCATTTTCTTTGCAAAGTTTATAAAAAAAATTTAATTTTCTGATGTTTTTTTTTTTGCCAAATTTGAATTAAAATTTATCTCATGTTTTGTTTTTGTAGAAATTACAAAAAAAAATATTTCAGATAACAATGTACTTAGTATAATAACTGTTTAACTGTAATAACTGTTTTACTGTAATTTTTTTAACCATTCATCAACATCATTCATCACTATCATTCAGGAACAAGGAGTAATTGGAAAGAATGTTAACTTTTGTCTGCTTTTGATAATTTTAGATGTCATCATCTGACAAAGATTTTCGTTATATGGCAACAAATGATTTAATGAGTGAGTTGCAAAAAGACTCAATAAAACTTGATGATGATCGTGAAAGACTGGTATATATTTGCTTGAAGATTTAATGCACATTGGTGGCATGTTAGATAATCTTAATAAATTAATGATGGTTAATAAATTTTTTACTTAAAGTTAATGAAATAGACAAATGTACAAGTAAAAATTTTTTCTCTCTTAGGTTGTTCAGTCTCTCATACGACTTTTAGAAGACAAGAATGGTGAAGTGCAAAATCTTGCTGTAAAATGGTTATAAATTTTTTTAAAAAAGTGTTTTATTTTCTTCTTATTATGTTTTATTATATTTCATTTATATTTCTTTGTTAATTATCAATCATTTTGATATAAAATTTTTTTAAATTGTTAAAATCTTTTTAAAAACTTTCACTTGCTAAAATGATTGATAATCTGAAATTAACTTAAATCATTCAAGAGGAGGTCATTCAAAAATTCTTAAACAAATTTAAAAGTATTTTTTAAAGTCCTTAAAAAAATTCTAAAAAACCTTTGTCAAGAAGTGTACAAATATTGTAACTTTAAAAACTTCATTTGTAAATATTCTAACTTTAAAGAAAAATTAAGTGTTGTAACTTTAAAATATTTTTTTAATTCATAAGAAGAAGAAATATATGAAATTTTAGTAATAAACTATGATGTTGTTTAAAAATCACGTGGAAGATTTATGGCTTTTCAGAAAAAATCGCGTGGAAGATTTGAGGCTTTATAGAAAATTATACCCAGTTAACCCCTGGGATAGCTTATTCCCATCAACAGCAATAAACTGTCCCAGGGGTTGCCTACTATACTACTAGTTTTCATGATATCATCTGCAGTTCTTCTATTTTCTCTGTAATTTTCTAATAGACATTACTAAATATTTTTTACAAATCTTCAAATGAAATCAAAAAAATAGTATTTAATAATGCTGAGGTGAGTCAAAAAACTACAGTTGCAAAGTTGTTCATTAGAGTAATGCAGTGACTGATGTCTCAGTGCTGGTAAGTGGTTTATTGTAAATTGATGGCAAACCTTTTTTTTTTTAGTTTAGGGCCACTTGTACGAAAAGTAAAAGAGCATCAAGTAGAATGGATTGTAGATACACTTTGTACAAATATGATATCCTCTAAAGAGCAGCTTAGAGATATATCAAGCATTGGTATAAAATTTGTTAACTAAATTTTATAAATTTTGTGGCTAATAAATTTTTACTTATTATGAATTATAAATATGAATTTCATAATTACAGAATTTTGTTAAAAATGTATGTTAAAATGAACAGTTTTGATTTGCATTTTGTTCCCTTCTTTTTAAAGGGCTAAAAACTGTTATCAATGAATTACCTGCTGCATCCTCACCCTTATCTTCAAATATATGCAAAAGAATAACTGGGCGTTTAACAGATGCAATTGGGAAGGTTAAAAAAACAGTTTTGTTTGTTTAATTATTCAGCCTTCTCAGATTCGCTCCTGTTGTATTAAAATAACTTGTTGTATATATAACTTGTTGTATTAAAACAATACAACAAGTTTATATATATATATATATATATATATATATATATATATATATATATATATATATATATATATATATATATATATATATATATATATATATATATATATATATATATATATATATATATATATAAAAGAAGAATTACTTTATTTAACTTTAAAGCATAGTCTGTTTTAAAACAATATAATTTTATAAAGCCTAATGTATTTCAAAATTTTTGATGTTAAAGTTGGTATTATTTTTCAGCATAAGTCTGATGATGTCTAGCACATTAAATAATTTTTTTACATCATTTTTAACTGTATTTCTAAAGTGAAAAGCCATGTCAGACACCTTTCAAAACTTCAAAAGCTTGAATCTGTTCAAATCAAAAATCACTATTTTAAAAAATCAAAATATTTTAATTTTGCTTCTTAACTTTATGTTTAAGAAAATCAAAAAACTGAAAAAAACGCAAATCTGAAAACTCTCGTAATATTTTGTCAAAGACAAAAGATTTTTGTTTTTGTAGAATGATGATCAGTCCATCCAACTTGAAGCTCTAGACATTCTTGGAGATATGTTATCTCGTTTTGGAGGGCTTCTTGTTTTATTTCATTCTGCATTATTGAAAAGCATACTTCCTTTGCTTACAAATAAGAGGATGGCAATTCGAAAGAGAGCTATTGTCACACTTTGTAAGTCATTTATAAACAGAAAAATCTTTAAATTGGTAGTGGGAAGTATTTTACGCTTAAAATTTTTGATTTAAGTATAATTATATAATAACATATTAAAATTTATGTATATTCAATATTTTAACAAAACTTGTTTTATTTCAGCACACTTGATGATAGCTGCTAACTCCAGTGTTTTTATTGAGTTGATGTTGCATTTAATCAGTGAACTTCAAACAAAGAATAATCAAGTTGACGTTAGAACTTACATTCATTGTATTGGATCTATTTGGTAAAAATATTATCATTGTTTTTTAAAAAAAAAGTTTTCTTTTTTTAAATAAAACTTGTATTATGAAAATGTTATCTTGAAATTAATTTTTTATTTTGGAATTAATGTTTGAAATAAATTTTAATACTTTTAAGTTTAAAAATTTTTAATACTTATAAATTTAATTTTAAAAAAGTTAAATTTCATTAACATTAATTCCATTAGTCGTCAATCTGGTCATCGAGTTGGCGATCATTTGGACCGTGTAATACCTATGATTATATCATTTTTTGCCAATGAAGGTGATGACGAACTCAAAGAAACTTGCATACAGGTAAAAAAAACTTAAAAACCTTAAAAAACTTATCATAAGTTTAATTTTAAATGTAAAGTTAGATTACACATAGACGTATATTCAATATTTCAATAAAACCTGTTTGAGTTAAATAAAAGATAATGATTTAAAAAAAGTCAGAAAAAAAATTTTATTATTTGCATTAAGATCATTAAAATCTATTGTTTCTGAGGTGGTGCTCTGGTGTCCCATACACCAGATATGAAACAAGGACAATTTTAGTAATATATAAATAGAAGAAAGAAGTCCTCAGTTTGTAATAATTCACATGTTTACATAATTTACATAATAATTTCACATGTTTACATAATTCACATAATTATTGTAAATTTACATAATTTACAACAAATCGCATTCTTTCTTCTTCTGAAACTCAAAAGTTTATCAAATTTCACACAAGCTTTTTCTTTACAATTAAAATTATAGAATTAGCTCAGTTTTACTTTTCGAAAGAGAAAGCTTTTTAAGAGATAACCAGTTAGTAAATAAAAATTTACTTTAGCAAGACAACTTACAAGTAGCTACAAAGCTACTAATACTTTTAATCTAACTTTAATTAGTAAAGCTTTCAAAGATTTGCAAAATTTCTCCAATAACATTGTAGAATACATTATAACATTTTAAGCTTAGCACCTGTCGAAATTATAAATGTATTTTATGCAAAAGTATACCCTTAAAATATTGTTGATTCCTTTTAAAATCAAGAATTAGAAAACACATGTACATAATAACAGACATTATAAAAGTAACATTACTTTAAAAGGTGATTGTGTGAAAAAATATCTCTTTGAATTGTCTCTTCGATTTCATTAGCTAATGAACCCTGGAAAACAATACCAAAAAAAAAAAAGTATAAAAACATTAATTTATAAAAACTTAATTATGCAGAGATATAATAAAAAAATCACCAATAATTAAGCTTAATTAAAATTAAATTTCAAGATGCTTACTGCTTACTTGTTTAAATTTATTTTTTTTCTTTTTACGTAAATTTTTTCAAAAAATAGTCCTAAACATTTAATGCTTCCAATGTTTATGTTAACAAAAGTTGCCTTTATAATGGAAATTATTATGGGGTGAAAATTTTATTCAGGATTTCATAATACTGTTTTTCAATTTTGCACAGGTCACTGTTAAAAATTGTTTTATGAGCATTTTCTTTCTCTTTTTGGTAGACACTAGAAGCTTTTGTTTGTAAATGTCCCAAAGAAGTTACTCAATATGTGGCAAAGGTTTGTAAATTTAAATGCTGATAAAATCTTAATTTTTCGGATTAGTTTTGGTGAACTGATTTGGAATTATAGAAAAGATAATAATAATAAACTAATTGTAGTATCTCCTATTTTTCATCTTTTTTGTTACATTTAATAGAAATAAACCATGAAGAACAATTTTAAACTTGTATTTTTTTTCAGTTACAAAAAGATAAATAGTTTTCGGAATGCCTTATTTTCATAGATCACAGATCTTTGTTTGGAATACCTTTGTTACGATCCGAACTATAACTATGGAGATGATGGTGATGATAGTCAGTCTTTTGATACAAACAATGATGAAGATTTTGATGATGAGTAAGTTTTTGAAGATTTTGATATCTTTTTTACTTTTTTAGATTCTTAAGATGGTGACAACAATAAAAATGATATTTTTAACAATATAATATGTATACTTTATAGAGAGGAAGAAGAGTACAGTGATGATGATGATATGAGCTGGAAGGTTCATGTTTTTCTTTATTATTTTATCAGCCATTTTTGTAAAGATAAATTTGAACTCATAAATTTAAAAATAGATTTTTAAAAATAGATAAGAAGAGCAGCAGCAAAATGTCTCGGCTCGATCATGAGCTCTCGTCACGAGCTTTTAAATGATTTTTACACATGGATTTCTCCTAAGCTCATCACAAGATTTAAAGGTAAAAAATTTGTTTTCATTTTTTCATTTATAAAGATTTTTCATTAAAGTTTGATCATCCAAGCAAATTTTCATGAAAATTTTACATGCTCCATAATAAATAAATGAAAAAAAAGTTATCAAGTATTTTAAAAACAACTTTTAATTTCAGCAAGAATAATTTTGCAAATGCATGCTTTTTCTTTTTATTAAGAAAGAGAAGAAAATGTAAAAGCAGACATTTTTCAAACTTACATTGCTTTGCTTCGTCAAACACGAACAATAGCACAATTAGGGGATAAAACTAAAGAAAT
Organism: Hydra viridissima; assembly: GCF_058129835.1. Classification (NCBI taxonomy): domain Eukaryota; kingdom Metazoa; phylum Cnidaria; class Hydrozoa; order Anthoathecata; family Hydridae; genus Hydra; species Hydra viridissima. The sequence continues at coordinate 17,551,758 of NW_028324304.1, forward strand.
CAATGATGGGTAAGTTTTACTGCAATTTTATTTGTTTTTACTGGTTATCTGTTGTAAAGTTTCTTTTCTTTTTGAAAAAAGTATTTTTAATAAAAGTTGATAAAAGATTTGCTTTGCTTAAAATACTTTATACTTTACTAAATCAGCTGTCAAATGTTATAAAAACAATTCTAAATGACACTAAATGTGACTATTAGCGCCTTTTTAATAGATTTTAGTGATTGAAATCAGACTTTATTAGTTATTTAATATCTATTATTTTATTGACATGTTGATACAAAGAATAATCTTTTTATTTAAAATTGAAAGTGGAAATTATTTTTTTTTTTTTAAGTATATTTTATTTAGTTAAAAAAATTCAGTTATGCATAGTTTTTTTTTTCATGCTCATTTTTTATTTAATTTAAAAAACTAGACCTTTAAAATTGCTGAATGAGCAAGTACCCACACTTATAAAATGTATTCACAAGCAGCTACAGGAAAAAAGTGTAAAAACACGGCAAGGGTGCTTTGAGTTATTAACAGAACTAGTTGCTGTGTTACCAGGAGCATTATCCAATCATATTGATCTAATAGTACCTGGGATTGCGTTCTCATTGAAGTAAACTTTTTTTTTTTCAAATTTTAGCACAAAATTTAAAAAAAAAAGAAAAAGTTTTTTTTTAATCGTTTTATTGCTTTATATTTTTTCTAAACATAATTAATACTTTTAGTGACAAGATTTCAACCTCAAACATGAAAATTGATACCCTGACATTTTTGGGCTTCATATTAACTAAACATGAACCACAAATTTTCTTTCCTCATATTTCAAAACTGCTACCTGTAAGTTATCCTATCTCATGAGTTGTTGTTGGAATATTTTTTGAATTTGTTTTTTTTTTTTTTTTTTTTTTTTTTTGGATTTAAAAATATGTGGATTTATTTATTTTTGGTTTGTTTTCTTTTCCTTCAGTTGTTGCAACACACTTCTTTTGTAGGCAGTAATTGTTTCAATAAAAGATCCTTTCTATAAAATTGCTTCAGAAGCATTGGTTGTTGCACAGAATGCTGTGAGTGTGATGTGCTTGCTTGGTAATCCTCTTAACAAAATTTTTTTTTTTTTTAAATTTATTATTAAAAAAGTCTGTGTTTTAAATCTTTGTACTTAACAAATATTTTAGAAAAACCACTTTATTCTGAGTACTTAAATGACCTTTACAAAGCAGTATTTGCTAGATTGCAAGCCACTGATATTGATCAGGAAATTAAAGAAAAGTCAATCACTTGCATGTAGGATTTTTAAATCTTTTTGCTTTTATGAGTATAATAAATTTTATTTATGTTTCTCTTTTTCTCCTACTATGGAGTTATTTTTTTAAATAGTTTTTGGGGTAGGGAATTGAATATATTCATGAAATATTAAAATGATATGTTATTCTTATAAAATCTTTTTCCAGGGCTCAAATTCTAAGCCACATGGGAGATTCCCTTTTAGCAGAGTTACCTTCTTGCTTACCAATTTATTTGGACCGGCTTCAAAATGAAATAACTCGTCTCACAACTGTTAAAGCATTGATTATGATAGTTTCATCCCCTCTAAAATTAGATTTATCTTTACTTTTAAATGATGCTATACCAATAATGGCTTCTTTTCTTCGTAAGAACCATCGAGGTTTAAAATTATCTACATTAACATGTCTGGACACCTTCATACAAAACTATGGTAGATTTCTACTTAATAAAGAAAAGACTTTGTTTTGTTAACTTTTTGCAGATAAAAATAAGATTATCTTTGCAGATTTCTATATTTCTTCTCATTTTGTAAAATTTATAAATATATATTTTATAAAGATTTTAATTGCACTCTATTTTTAGGAGGAGTAATGTCAACAAACCACTTAGAAGCCATTCTAAATGAACTTGTTTCCTTAATTAATGAAGGTGATCTTCACATCTCTCAGGTTAAAAAAAGACTTTTTTCTATGAAATGTTTATTATGCATGGTGTACAATTACTGTGATAGTTAAAAGTATTCTAATCTTTTTAGTTAGTGCTTTCTCTGCTTACATCAATGATCAAGCAAAAAAAGCAACTGACGCCAATGGTGAGTTTTTTTTTTGTTTTTGTTTTTTTGTTTTTTTTTTGCTTTTTGTTTTGTTTTGGTTTTTTTTATTCTTTTCCTCTTTGCTCATTTAAAATATGCCATTTTAATAAACCAGATTTTATTTTAGATTAAGAATAATGTTCTGCCAGTAGCACTTCTTCTTACAAGATCTCCATTGTTGCAAGGTTATCATCATTATTATTATTATTATTATTATTATTATTATTATTATTATTATTATTATTATTATTATTATTATTATTATTATTATTATTATTATTATTATTATTATTATTATTATTATTTGTTATCATCATTAAAATCAGATGTGAGATGCTATTATTTTATACTTAATTTTAACGCTTATAAAGTTACAAACAATAGAATTATTCAAGAAAATAATTTATAGTGTCATTTATATGTATGTTTGGAGCTGATATTGTTACTCCCTATTGTGAAAAACATGTGAATCTTAGTTTATCCTCAAAATTAAAAATTTTTGCCTTTAAAATTTATCAAGTTAACAACCCTCAACAAGCTATTCCTTGCACAAAACTTTCTAAAATTAATTTCGTAGTTTACTTTTCAAAATCCTAAACAGCATTTCTGTTTAGCTTTTCAATAGATTTTTGTCATTCTTCCTCTTTTTAAAGAAAGTCAAAGTCAAGTAGTGCATGCTGTTTTTCCAAACTTCTTTTTATTCTTTAGTTTCTTCTAGCGTGAACGATGCTTGATTGTTTGAATGTTTGATGCGTTGAAAGCTTGATTTGCATTGAAAGTTTGAAAAGAATTTCAAGAAAATTAAAAGTTTTAGAAAACTTTGTGATGTTCTTTTTGAGTTCAATTTTTTTAGAAAACTTTCAATAATTGGATTCAATACTTTAAAATCATTTAAAATCTGTTTTCTTATTTTACATCTTATTTTTTATCCATCTTATTGAGTTGTGTGAAATAATGGATTTCGGATCAGGCTTTGTGCTATTTACAAATGCAAAAAAAGCTAGTTAGTTTTTATTGACTCATAGTCTTTGTTGAAAATTCTTTTATTAAAGAGTTTTTGAATCCATAAAAAGGAATTCTTTGGTAAACTTTGGTTTGTTTTTCATCAAATAACAAGTTCTTTTATTAGTACTTTATATATGTAGTTTATGTATGGAGGGTTCACATTCAAATAGACCATTTTAATTCCCTTTATTATCTATTACATCTAGTAAATCTTATACAACAATGACTTCAAAAAGATGATGCTGATTGAAAATTGTTTTTCAAAATTTTTTATCTTATAGGCAACGCATTGAAATCCATGTTGTCCTTCCTTACCCACCTTGTTACAAGTAAAGAAGTTGGACATCAACAGCTGATGGAGGTTTTTAAATAATTTTTTTTTTCTTCTTTGATTATTTTAAATATAAATATTTATTCTTGATTTTTTTATTATTTTTTTTCAAAATACATCTTATAAAGAGTTTTTTTTCAGATGTTAACCGAAGTCATTTACTCCCCCCCAACCAAAGGAACATCCTCAAATTTAGTTGTCCATAAAATGGTAGATTTATTCTCTTCATGCTTGTATGTTCACTCTTAGAAGAATTCTGTATAAAATCGATTCTTGTCTTGATGTCTTTTTTTAGAGAGGGAGATATCCTTTAGAGACTATTTTTGTCAATAATTTTTACAGGCATTTTACTCCATTGCAAAATGTGCTGCTGCTGTTGCATTGGCCTGTCAAGTTGAAGCGGAAAGCAGTATTCAAAAGCTTGTCATGGACATTAAGGTTTTTGTCTACTCCATCTGTCCCAAAGTACTGCTCTGATTTCTACTCTAAGTCTTTTATGAAATTTAAACAGTACTTTGGAACAGAGGGAATACAAATATTTGATTAATTGTGTAAAATTGCTTTGAATAATTACATAAAGTATTATTGAAATATATAAATTAACATTGTGTAAATTGTATGCAATTATATTGTTTTCTTTTATAACTTATTCTCAGAATACTAATTCATCTGATTCAATTCACTTGTTTGCTCTCTTGGCAATTGGAGAAATTGGCTCAAGCATGTTCGTTTCATTTTTTTTTTAAATTATCTTTTAAGGATCAATTAATTCAACCCCTCCACCTTTCCATTTCTGTTTCCTGTTTACTTGTTTAGTTGTTTTTGTTTGTTTTTATTTGTTTTTTCTGTAATATATTTACTTTTTTTTTTAATTTGAAAATTTAGTGATTTAAGCAGTAATGTTGAGCTGAAAAATGTTATAGTAAATTCATTTGCATCAGAATGTGAAGATATTAAATCTGCAGCATCATATGCGCTAGGTAACACTTTGCACACAGTGTTTATGTACATTTTTAGAACTCTGCAAGTTCTAAAAGTTTGTAGAAAATGTGTAGGGCTTGTATTTAAATTAGTTGTTTTTTTTTTGTCATTATGCCTATTTTCTTTATTTCCATGATATTTATCTCCACATTGTTTCCTCTTCTTTTTGTTTTCTAATTCACTTGTTTATTTATCTATGCAAAGGTCATTTGTGTGTTGGTAATCTCACAGCATACTTGCCATTTATACTTGATCAAATCAAAATGAATACCAAGAGACAGTACCTCTTGTTGCATTCACTCAAAGAGGTTGGAACTTTTATTTTTATGTTGTTTTTTATCTATTTATTCTTTTAAAAAATTTACATTGACTTTAAATTTTAAAGGTGATTACATGTCAATCAGTTTCTCAATCTCCTTCGATCCTTCAACCTTTTCTTCCAGCGATATGGTGGGTGAAAATGATTTTTTAGTTAACTTTATATAAAATTTAATTTGAAAAAAGAGGTTTTTCATTCAGTTCTATGTTAACTTTTTTGACTATTAATATTCATTATAAATTTAAGTGTCAGGAAAATACTGTGAATCAGATAAAGATAATGATAGATACATTGCGTTTGTACTTTTTGTTTGTTCCTTCCCATTCCTTGCATTCCATCATCATTTTCACATGTGTAGTTTATAATGAAAAAAGATAAATACAAAAGAAAACATTAATAGTGCAATAAATAGACACAAATTTTAAAATCCTTTTTTTTAACCAATTCTTTTAGGGGGTTGTTATTTTTAATTATTTTCTTGAGAAGGTTTTATTTTTTAATCATTTTTCTAGGGGATTGTTGTTTTCCCATTGTGAAAGTAAAGAAGAAGGTACAAGAAATGTGGTTGCAGAATGTCTTGGAAAACTAACATTGATTGATCCTGTTAATCTACTGGAACAGTTGCAAGTATAAATCTTTTTGTTTTATTTATATAAAAGTTTAATTATTATGGTATATGTAACATCTACAAGTACTGTACATGTACTGTAAGATATGTGTTATGCCTATTTCCATAATTAGAGTTTAGAAGGCATATTTAGAGTTTCTTAACTTCATTATCATAATTAGAGTTTCTTGACTTCATTATCATATTTAGAGTTTCTTGACTTCATTATCATATTTAGAGTTTCTTGACTTCATTATCATATTTAGAGTTTCTTGACTTCATTATCATATTTAGAGTTTCTTGACTTCATTCTCATAAAAACTTTTGTATAAATGATTTTCTCAACATGTTACCAGCTTTAGTTCCAATTTGTTGTTCCAAAATAATTGCTTCTGTGTAATACTATGATCAGTACGTTTCATGCTATTCAATTTCTTTTTTGGGAAAACATTCAAAGTAGAGAAGAAATCTGTTAAAGATAACTTATGTAAATAACTGAAGCAATTGTTTTATAATATTTTAATGTTTCAAATGAAAAAAAAAAAAAATGAAAGAAAGAAAATTTGTATATGTTAAGTTCGAAACTTATTAAGTTAACAAGTTGCATGTTGTTACAAGTTCTTAACAAGTGTTAACACGTTTTGTGCCAAGTTACAGAGTGCAATGAAATCCATCAATCATAATCCATCAATCATAATCCATCAATCATAATCCATCAATCATAATCCATCAATCATAATCCATCAATCATAATCCATCAATCATAATAGAGTGCAGTATTCACCAAAATCATAGGAAGTGCTTAAATGCTTTTAGTTGTAGACCCACAATGCTTAGTTGTAGACCCACAATGACAGTAGTTTGTTAAAACTTTTTTACATGGTAGTTTGAAATACTAAAGTGTACTCCAAAGTATGGCAAATGATTGTTTCAAAGATATTAACTTTAAAGTGTAAATTATTATAAACAAAGATTATAGTTGTAAAAAGGTAAAGGGTAAGCAACTAGAAGTGAGATTACAAACAAGCAAAACTGATAAGAACAAAATGTAAATCAATAACAGATAAAAGTAACAAAATAAAGATGGCTTTTCTATATGTATCCTAAAGTTGTATTTTGATTTCTCAATTTAGGTTCGCCTTACTTCACCATCGGCTGTGATGCGTAGCACTGTGATTACTGCCATTAAGTTTACCATTATAGATCAACCGCAACCAATTGATACATTATTGAAACAATGTCTTCACCTTTTTCTGCAAACTCTAGTTGATACTGATTTGGTTTGTCTATATTCTTTTTTAATCTTGGAAAAGATTTTTGATAATTACATTCATAAATATTATTACCTTCATAAATATTTTTCTATAATTACAAACTTTTGAGTATGAATTTTTTTTAATAATCTTCTTTGTATCTTTAGTTATTTGCATTGTTATTGTTGTTTTTAATGCTTTTATATATTTTTTTAATATTATGTGCAGAATGTTCGTAGAGTATCTTTGACGATGTTTAATTCTGCAGCTCACAACAAGCCAGGGTTAATTCGAGATTTATTGGCCAACTTGCTCCCACATCTTTACAATGAAACAAAAATAAGGGTAAGATTTTTGATGAAGTTATTTAAATTAATTATTAAAACTGATAAAGCTATCAGTTCTTATCAACATTTAGTATAAAACTTGTTTAGAAAGAATTAATTCGCGAAGTTGAAATGGGTCCTTTCAAACACACGGTAGACGATGGACTTGACATTCGGAAGGTTTTTCTATTTACTTTTTCCATTTCCCGTCAACCTCTGTGTTTTTGCTTTTCGTAATCTAAAAAGAATTTTTCCAGGCTGCGTTTGAGTGTATGTACACACTGATTGATTCTTGCCTGGACAGATTGGATATCTTCGAGTTTCTAAACCATGTCGAAGACGGCCTTAAAGATCACTACGACATTAAGGTAAACGCGCATCTTTAGTTTTGGTCAATAACTTTGATAAAAATTTTTTATCATTCTTAGCAAAACTTTATTCAGCCCATCCTAATTTATAAATTAGTAAAATTCTCAAGCTGCGTCAGTTTTTCTCTTAACCATAAACAAATCTAAACATCAGTTTAGATGTTCGTTCAGAAATTACATTCTACTTTAATTTTAGATTATCTTCTCTACTTCTATTTACAGATATTAACGTATCTGATGCTTGTTCGATTATCAACGTTATGTCCAATCGCGGTGTTGCAGCGTAAGTCTTATACTTTTTTATTCGCCTTTGTCTCTATCTATTTATACATAGAGTTTATTTACAAGTGTGTGCATCTTTCAGATCTGGATCGTATTGTTGAACCTCTTCGTAGTACAGTTCAAGCCAGAGTGAAAGCTAACTCGGTCAAGCAAGAATACGAAAAGCAAGATGAGCTTAAACGATCCGTTTTAAGGGCGGTTGTTGCTCTCAAAAATATACCTGACGCAGGTAAGAAAAGATTGAATTGTAGCCATTTTAAATTTGTTTTGTAACGTTTTAAGCAGTTTTGGAGCTATATTAATGTTCTATTTCTTAGCGGTTATGTTTCTATTACATTTTAAGAATATCTAACTGACGTAAGTTATAAGGGCTTTAATTTTTAATGAGGGAAGTCATTGATAAGAGTAACTTTTAATCAAGGTAATCGTTGTTAAGGGTAATTAAAGGAAAAAAAAAAATCAACAACAACTAAAGTTTCTTAGATTTTTTTTCTAAAATAAAGTTCAATGATACTTTGATGCTTCATTCTCGATTTTCAATGTTTGCAAATTGTTTTCCAAAAAATCTTCGCTGAAGTTGCAATAATGTTTGTGAGAGCGCGGAAGTGTAAAAAAAAAAAAAAAAAAAAAAAAAAGAAATTAAAAAACTAAGACATTTTACAAAGCGATAAATCTTTACAATTCCGTGTTATTTGTTATACTTATATTACGTTTTTTACGCGAGGTCTTGAGAATCCTCAGTATGTAAATTTAAAAATGTGTGTAATGCCAGTGCCCAAATGGAATACACAAAAGACAGCACATGGCTGCTAATGTTCCGTACAATAATCCAAGACATATATTTTCCACGACATTTCTTCTTCGTCGTTGCTCAGTGCGCACGATTTCGGGTTGCGTATAATAGACTTGCGGTTGGTACGGATTGTAAATGTAATAATATCCTGAAGACATTTCTCTTTGTAGCTTAAAGTAGATGAAATTTCAATATTATTTCTTCTCGCTTATCCTGAGCTCGATAATAAAATTGTGTTTTGCTTTGATATCGCTTCGTTTTTTATGAATTAATTATTGAATTCTCCTTTTGAACATTCTCCTCCGTTAATCTCTCGGAATAATTTACTTTCTTTAACATTTCCTAATATTCTCTCATAATATTTGCTTTCTGATTTTTTTATTATTACTATTATTATTATTATTATTATTATTATTATTATTATTATTATTATTATTATTATTATTATTATTATTATTATTATTATTATTATTATTAATTCGTGTCTCTTTAATAGCTTAGAGGAAGAAACAAAAGTGGTTATTTTGGGATAAGGGGCAATTATAAATGGTTTTTTTTCCAAACTTTTTAAGGAGTGTTTATACATTTTGAACTTTTTAAAATTCAATTATATTTGATTTCGGTTTTCTCTTTTTAGATTTAAATCCGACGTTTTCTGATTTTATCTCACAAATTCGGTCCAACCCTGAGACAGCGGCGATGCTTGACTCTGTACAAACAGACTCTAACATAAGTTCCTCCTTGGAAAGCATGGACGTCGTTTGATATTTTTAAAAAAAAAAAAAAATACGCTTAGTTTGATAGGACGTTGGTAAATCCACATTTAGTACCTTAGTTCTCACTTGTTGCGAGAACGCTTTACAATCTTATATTTATTAAGTGTTAAATAATTTGTTCTGTTTTGAATTCAAAATAATTTTTAAAAGTTTATTGCGTTTCTGAATGTAAAAAGATTTTCTCCTTATCTTCGATTTGTAAGAATATTGAGTGAAAGCTAAACATCCTTTTTCCACTTTTAAAAATCTCTTGAAGAAAAGATTCAAGAGTGTAAATTTGACGTTGGTCTTTAAGGCGCCAAATTTGTCAACCGATTTCTAAAATACGTGAACCGGTTAAAAAGTTAATTGTAAACAGTTGAGTTCTTGAAAGAAAGCGAAGAAAAAAGACAGAATTTATGATGAAATCGAGGTTACTTAGCAGATTTAGTATTTTAAAAATCACGTGTTTGAATTCCAATGATAAATTATTCCTCTAAATTCGTGTTTGATTCATTATTTATGTGCGGTTAACTGGTGTTCTATTATTTATTTGAAAGAGCTGATCCTCAAAACTTTGGGCTTTAAAAGTTGTCCGATTCGACGTATTACTTTGTCTCGTGAATATATTTAAACCCTTGTGATAAAATTTGTTCGGGCAATAAAATACCGTCAGCCGAGAAAAATAATTTTGGTTACTACTTATTAGTCATCAAAAAAATGTTTATATTTTTTATGTAACTAAGTGTCAATCATCTGAGATTCTAATGTATCTAAATTACCTCCTCAATTTCAACGACAAGCAGGGGTGGCTTATTATTAAAACCTTTCTACCGGAACCATTTTTCTTAAGCTCTACTTTTCATTAGTATCGAATTCTCGTTTGATTCTTAATCATTTACGATCAATCTGATAATGAAAGATCAAACTTACAAATTATGTGTTCAGTGTTCTCATGGGAACAGTTTATTTATGAAGTTCAACAAATTTCAAAGCACCTTTTACATTTGCTATCAACTCAAAGTCTATAGCTATTTTAGTTTGATCAATCCAACATTCGGTTTATTGTTTTAGATTCTTTATTGATGCTCAGTTTATTATGGAAGGATTTTCTAAATAATTTTAAATCTGAAAAAATGTTCGAACGATCATAAAAATGTTCGAACGACCTTAAATGGAACTTAAAATGATCTTAAAATAACAAGAAACTTTAAATTGAATTCAATGAAGGCATCATTGATCATGCATCATAAAACTTAATTTTTATCTTTAAGTAAATATACAATTTTTACTCTGAAAAAAAAAAAGAAATCTGAATGATCGGCAAGTAATGTAGTGCCAAAGTATTTAAAGCACGAGCATCAATGAATATATTACCTTCAGTTGGGATATATATCTCTCTCATTTGATGACAGACTTAAGGTCATTTAGGTTGTTTAGTTTTTGTCTTTTTCGATCCAATAGATACAGGTGTTCAGTTGGATTAAGATTTAGAGATTAAGGCGACCATTCCAGATTTTTCGTTGATCCTTTTTTGACAATCATTTCATAAGCAGATTTTTTAGGATATTGTCATGCTGGAAAATGAAATTCGATGTCCATTTGCTAAACAGTTGATGGTAGAGTTTGTACAAGGAGAACTCATAAGTCACATTCCCATCAACGGAAGCTTGTTTTGCTACATCAAAAGCAACCCTCTCTGTGTTTAATTGTTGACGCAACATTTTTTTAGACTCAAGCGTATTAGCTTTCATTTTACCAAATTGATTTTGGTAAAATTGATTTCAAAACAAATGTTATTTATTTAAATGACTTTTAGCACAATTCTATTGCTTAACTTTTTTGATTTTACTGCCATAAAGTTTTTTCTGCAGTCACGATAACCATTTGTTTTTATGCGCAATTCGGCCACGCCTAAAATTTGCTTTCAAAACATTTTGTGTTGATAATCTTTTATTTCCTTAATACAATTTTATGATGACGTTTCGTACTTCAGATTTCTTTTGTCCGTGCTAATTTTGAAGATATATACATAAAAATGATTTTGAACGCAAACAATTGGCAACTAAAATTCATCTCTTATCAATTCGTCATTAAATTGATCTGAAGCTAATAGTGTGACTATACGAATAGTTAGCTAAATACCTTTTTTGCATCAAACACAAGTTGGGTATTTTCATACTTAATGAAATTGAATTGAAAATATTTAAATAACTAGTCAAATATATATTTCTTCTTGACAGGTGTCTGGGATTTGTGAAATTTTACGTCCATTTTTTCATTTTATCCCGCCACGACATGTAATACATCTCAATGCTGTATATTGTTTTAGAGCAATACGCAGTTAAAATTCTGAATATGAAATCGTACTAATATTTGACGTGAGAATTTCACAACGGAAAACACTGACGGAAAACTCGATTGCCGAAGTTATATAAAAATAAATTGTTTCAAACAACCGGTCGTAATAAAATTATCTTAGTCAGCAGTACGTCACATTCTAAGTATCTATAGCCAAGTTATTATCATTTATGCTCTGAGGTAAATCTTATTTGTTGCTTGTTAGATATTCTTTCGGTCCATTTAATCTAAAAAGACCATTTTAAACCAAAATTTTTGTTGAATGCAGTTACCTATTAGTGGCGTACTGCTTGCAGTACTGAAACTACACGAGCATCTAAAAAATGTCAAAATTATACGGACGTTGAGGAAATGCTGAAATTAACTTCAATCGGACTTATTTTTCACTTTATAGTTTACAATATATCAAACAAAAAGTGGATACACCTATAAATTTTAATTCGATACTCTATGAATTTATTTATTTGGTTTTTTACTTATAAGTTTGATTTAATGGTATATATTTCAGGTATTTAATGTATATATATTGATTTACATTTGAGGTATTTGGTTATTTGTTTTAATTGGTTTCACGCACAACTGCATGCAAAACAGTTTGTCTCTTTTTGCCAAACATTTTAAAAACAAACGATGAATCAATTACATGAGCTGTTAGATATAACTTATTAAAAAAAAATTTACGGTGATCGGTTCTTTTTCTCGGCGCATATAAAACAAGTGATTGAAAATTTAGGAGCAATACAGTGTAACTGATTTTCGTATTATGTACAACTTAATACAAATTTTTTCACTGTGTAGCGTTGACTATTTAAGGGTGGGAGAAACGATTTCTATATTATGCATTATCACATTTTATTCTTCTGCAATATCATTTAATTAAAAATTTAACTTAATTTAGATCTTAACTATTAAGATAATGAGATTGATCTTTAATAATTGATTATAATTAAATCTATATTTTTAAAATAATTAAATTATTTTTGGAAAGCTTAAAGTCGTGTTTAAAATAGTATAAATATATTTGGTTTTTAAAATAAAAAAAAGCTGACTTTCATATAAACGCGAATCTTTTTATGCATGATAGTAATATATGTCAATTTATCATTCTTATCCTCTAAATCTTTTTTTTATCTAATTTATTTTAAAATTCGAATCTGTTTTTAGAATAAAAAGTTCTACAAACAAGTTTATCTGCGATTGTAATTTAAAGCGGAAAAACCCGGATAAAGTTGTCCATCGACTGCAACTAAAAACGAACAATCAACTTTATAAGGAGAGGATTACAGATTATACCTTGATATATTGGTTGTCACCACAAGTTTCAATTACCAAAACTTTATTAGCTTAACACTTTTGTTGTGCTTTTTTAGCGTTTACGTCGTTTAAAGTTTTTTTTGCGTTATGTTGAAGAGAAGTATTTTTTTTTTTTTTTTTAAATTTTACTTTCCTTGCTTATTGAATGGATTTGTAAAATAGTCCAGCGGTTGTGCAAAAGATACCACGTTTGATAATCACTCGCCACGTTTCTTTTTGCAAAATCTTCTCTCGCTCTGCTACGTTTTAACTTTGATGTTGTGATTATTGATTGTTTGTTGTTGTCGTTGTTGCTATTGTTATTATTGTTAGTTTTGTTGCTGCCGATTTTTAGTTTTTAGGATTTTTTTCAAATTTAAATTAAAAAAAAGAAAGATTGCTTCTATTATTATTTGCTAATGTTTACTGCAGTTGCTGATCGTTACGTTGATGTTTTATTTATTTTATTACTTTGAATTTCGTGTTTAATGTTGTTAATCTTTATTTTCGCAAAATTTTATTTGAAAAGACGTTCTCTGCAGATAGCAATAATTGTTGTCTGCAGAGAACGTCTTTTCAAATAAAATTTTGCGAACAATTATTGTTGATGCTATGTTTTAAAAATGGATTTATCTATATTTAGTGAGTCACCTTAAACCTAATTCTTTGAATAGCTGAATTACAACTTTATTCATTTAAACACTTTGTATTTAACAGCATTTAAAATAGCTTGCTGCCAGCGATTAGTTGCTTTTGAAACTGCCATTTTGTATTATATCTTAAGAAAGAATGACGTATTTTTTGATCTTCAAATGACGTAATTGGTTGATTATAAAATGCCCCCAGATATTTGTGCGTAAGCAAAGGGATTTAAACGTCAGTAGAGATTCCACGAATAATTCATATTTGAAGTATTTAACTGACCTTACTGCCTTTAAATTGATTCTAACTCTGCTAAACGTATTTATATTATTAATGTATTCAATGTTTCTTGCTTCACTCACGAAAGCTCGCTAAGAACCTTAATATTTTTTTTTTAAATTTTAAATCAGGAGTTTGGAATATATAAGATCTCAAATGAGTGTAAAAATTTCTCTAAGAAAAACACTTTGTTATTCTTCGCCGAGCCAAGTGCATAATTTTTTTTTTTTTCAAAGAAAATAACAATCCTTGTTTTTTCATTTATTGCATCTTTTTAACCAAATTTTATATCCGGAAGTTAATTATTTACAAAAAAAAAAAAGAGTTCATTTTAATTATCAACAAGAAAAACATTTTTTTTAAAAAATGAATGAATTAAAAAAAATGGCGGCTGAATGTTTCAAATTGTTTAAATTGCTCGTATTATGCATTTTCAATCTGGGGGAAAAAAACGTCGAAGATAAAAATAAAAAACCTTTTTGTATTTTTGGTAGCTGTAACAAAATATTTAAAAATAGAAAAGGTTAAATGATATTTTTACATCAGTATATTTGTGTAAATGTGTAAGTATATATTATAAATACTATTTTGTTATACAATTATATATATATATATATATATATATATATATATATATATATATATATATATATATATATATATGTATGCTTGTATAATGTAAATACAAAACATGTGCAGAGCCTTCCTTACTTTAACTGTTGTTGTTATAATTCGTTTAGCAAAGCAAACAAACGAATGATAAATTTTAAGTAAACGTTAGGATAAGACTTTTAAAATGTTGAGATCCATTCGATTGGGCTCCTATAAACTTGAAAGAGAAAATGCGCAGGTTAGGAAAATTTTACTTTATTTTGTGTGTGTGTGCTGTGTGTGTGTGTGTGTGTAGTTGTGTAAAAACGCGTTTATTTCGAATCGCTACTTAGTGTTAGTAAACTTTTTTTTTTTTTTTCTTAAAAAAAAAAAAAAAAATTCGTCAAACTTTGTTTGCGCCACTTTTTCATTTTCTATGAGAATGTTTTGTGTTGATGAGACGCTTTATCTTTTTTATTCCAGTTTTTTTGTCAGGATTATTTAACTTGTTTTACGAATTTCAAAACGCGTTCATATTACCAGGATACTGAGCATTAATGTTAGTCACAAAATATTGACAACTGAATTTAAATCTTTTCTCAAGTGGTTCAAACGGCGTAAAATTTCGTTTAACTTTTTTTTATCATGTGCAGTTAACATTTAATACGAAAGCGAGTTTTTGCGGTAGAGACAATTAAAAGCATAAAATATCTGTGTATTTATGCAATTATTTATATTCATAAATTATTTATCGTCAGTAAAAAACGTAAAGAAAAAAAAAAAAAAAAAAAAGAAAAAAAAAAGAAAAATTAATAATCAAAATTCTCTTTGTAGCATTTCATCGAATAAAACCTCGGTCACTTTAAAGGTAAACAGAAATGTTCTTTGAGAAAGACAACCTTGACCAGTGTAAACCTCCAACGCAGAAGTCTTAAGGTGAGGTACTCTGGGTATGGATCTAGAATGCCTCATCTTAAGACTGCTTAAAACGGCCACTTTTTGTAGGAAATGAGAGCAATTCATTACGAAGCTAATGATGTATCTTGAGAATTCATTTGTTTCCCTGTTCCACAGCTGATTTAAGAAATTCGATTTTCAGACGATTTAAGGAACTTGCGGTGATTTTTACAACTTATTTATTTTTTACAATTAAAGTACGTTTTATGATTGTTCTGCAAATCATATAGTTCTTTTTTGCGATTCATTGGAGTTTAAACGCAAATATGAAGTTTGTTTTCTTATTCTCATTAAAAGATTTTTTTTTTTTTTTTTTTTTCAACTTTAAACTTACATTTGTTTCGATGGTTTAAAGTTGAGAAATAATTTGTTCTAATGTTGTCTCTAATACAAAACTTGGAAAAGGACACACATTACAAGCATTGGTAATTTTTGTTTCAACAAAAACTTTGGGTGGGTAACTTGACGTCTATTTTAAATGAATTACCCTACGAACCAGTATGAAAGCCTGTTGTTTATCAGTCGCCAACAAAAAGAACTGTTTTACTGCCACAAAAACTTGGCTGTTATCATTGAAAGTAACTTCTCCAAGACTTTGAAAACGTTTAAGACCTGGCATTAGTTCAGTTAGACAATTAACTAGATAGCATTAAACCTTCAGTTGCAGTTTAGTATTTCAGTTACATAGGAAAAAGTATCTAAAGGTTGCGTCGCATCAAAAGTTGCTTTTAGAATGCGGTTTTAAAAACAGCATTCTTACGATAAGTTCACATAATTGAAAGCTAGTCTTTCTGCATAGACGATACTTCCATGAATTTGATTCAAATACGTTGATCGCTTCAGTTTTCATCAAAGGCCAATAACAATCTGCCAGCATCCAAAACTGTTATGAAAGAGGTTCGACTTTAAAAAAAATGCTCTTAAAAAAGTTGTGGAATGAGGTTTTCAGAGGTACAAAAGTTTAAGAGCTTTTAACGGTGTCAATTACTTTATTTGAGTGGATGATAGGTCTGCTTTCAAAACAACGAGGTCTGCTTTCAAAACAACAGTATAAATATTGATCGTTGATTAAATGCGAAATACTTTTTCGTTGACTTACTGCTGTTTATCGGTTGTTTGTTTTTTTTTTTAATTCTCGCATCTTTCATCAGTAAAATCGTCTGTGTTTCGCTCTGTTTTTTAGTAAAATCTGCTCGACGAATCTATTTGTTTTGTGAACCGACTCTCGATATCGTTTTCATCCGCAAGAGATTTATTTCAACTCCATTATAACTGTGATTTTTTTAAAAATTAATTACAGCGTATCTGATTGGATAGAATCAGTTATCAGTAATAGTTTTAATATCAAGCTATTTCAAATTGTTTCCGATAAGTATTTTATTGAGCACATTTGGGTCCCTATAACATTTTATATTAGCTTCTGACGCATCATTTATAACAGAGATAAAATTTACTTTTGCTGTATTGGTAATTAATCTCCTCAACATTTTTACACTCGAGATTAGCGCTCATATTTTTTAAAAAAAAGTTGGCGACAACAAAAATGGTGGAGTTTGAAGTGTATTTAGAAGGGGGCTCGCCATGGGGATTTCGATTACAAGGTGGTAAAGAATTCCGTTTACCACTTAAGATCGCAAAAGTAAGTTTCACAGCGTTTGAGTTTCCTTATTTAAAAGTATTACGTAGTAATTTCCAAAAACTAATGTTCTTAAATTATAGTGGTACATGAGTATATATATTTTATATATATATATATATATATATATATATATATATATATATATATATATATATATATATATATATATATATATATATATATATATATATATACACCTATGCATGCATGCATGCATGCATGCATGTATGTATGTATGTATGTGTATGTATGCATGTATGTATGCATGTATGTATAAAGCTTGATTAGACAGTTAAATTCATCTTGTCATTTTTTGTGATGAAAATTGTTTTTTGTTTATTATCCTAAAAACTTTATGTATTATTACTGTGCTATACTCTACATTGCATCTGTTTCTTATTTTGTAGTTTTTACAGTTAGAAGTTAGAACAATGTAATTTTGTTCTAACTTTGTTTTTTTTTTGAGGAGCAGTTAATGGCATTTTTTTATTTTAATGTTACAAAAAAGAATATTAAAAAAGAATATTTTAAATTTTGTTTGCTAACATTTGATAAGTAAATTTTGATTTTTTTTTTGGGCCAAAATTTTATAATTTTAATACTTTTTTAAAGTTATCAGCTGCTAAACATTGGATTTTAAGACATAATAAATAGTTTCATAAAATTATAAAACATGTTGGAATGAAAAAAATTTAAAGAACTTGGATTTCTCTAATAGTTGGAAATGAAATACATTTTGTATGCACTAAAAATTATTCTCAATACTTTTTATGTTACAAAAAACATTTTTTGAACTTTTTTTCTTTTTTTTTTTTTTAAAAAAAATTACATGTTTTAAGCAACCACTTAGTTATTAGACCTCTAATCAAGTATCTATAAAGTGTCTTATCAAAAGCACTGTGGTTTGTTAACATGTATTTGCCATTATTGGAGTGTTAATCATTTTCAATATTATCCTAACAATAATAATATATATTTGCGATTGCTGGAGTGTTAATCACTTTGAATATTATGTAACAACGAGATTCAAACAGAGAAAAAAAGATTTTTTATCTTTTGTTTGCCTAATAGTTTTCATGCTGATTATTTGGATATAATTTGTTTGTGATTAAGAATATGTTAATATTATATATGTATAACATTGTAATATAGAAAAATGATAAAGTATTGGTTTATTCTTTATGGCTAAATATTAATTCAATAAAAAGAGAATGCTTTAAAGTTTTTGAATTGAAAGTGTTTCAATATTTTTATTATTTTAGTTTGAGTTTGTTAAATGAAGTTTGTATATATATATATATATATATATATATATATATATATATATATATATATATATATATATATATATATATATATATATATATATATATATATATATATAATTAATGATGTATAACAATAATAATAATAATAATAATAATAATAATAATAATAATAATAATAATAATAATAATAATAATAATAATAATAATAATAATAATAATAATAATAATAATAATAAAAATAATAATAATAATATTAATAATAATAATAATAATAATAATAATAAAAAATAAAAAAAAAAATAAAAAAAAATAATAATAATAATAGTGAATTAAAATAGTAATAGTTAAACACTTAACTTTAATAAAACTTGAGAGTAATTACTTTCAGTAAATCTATAGGTTACTCCTGGTGGGAAAGCAGAAATTGGTGGTGTTCGTGTTGGGGATCATGTAAAAGAAATTAATGGAACAAGCACTGAAAATTTATACCACACTGAGTCATTAAATGCTGTAAAGAAAGCTAGATATTCTCTTTCATTAGTTCTTTCTCGGTATGCTTTGAAAAAAGTCTCTACATTTATGCTTTTTAATTACTTTTGAGTATATTTTCTTTCATTTATATTTACTTTACCCTTTTTTTACTTCCTTCAACAACTTTAAAAAATCATAAGTTATATTTTTCTAAAATTGTCAAAGAAATTTTGAAAAAAAGGGTAAAATATAAATGAAAAACATCTTTAAGTTTATAATTTTTTTACAGTTCAGATGATGATGCAAATGTCATACAATCAGTTGGGATTGCTCCTGAGGAAACCTCTACTCGCATCTCACTCAAAATTGGCCCTAAAACACCCACCTCATCAGCACCCTCATCTCCTAAATTTATGAATCGGTCACCACGAAAGATAGAATCTTTTGAAGAAACCGTTGTTCCACAAAACTCTGTCTTTGAAGAGTCTATACCACAAGGTCAAAGCTACATGAAACGGTTTTTAGGAAGTCAAGAAAATTTACTTGATGGAGGATTAAATAAACAAACAAAAGGTTTTTGCCTGTTATATTACTTAGTTTTAGTAAATGTTACAAGAAACTTCAAGTTTTTAATACATCTAAATTAAATACATGTTAAATATAATTTCTTTTTGTTTTCTTTTTTTAAAATACAGAAAACATGTGCTTGTTAAAATAATAATTGAAATGTTTTTTTAAAAAAAGTGCTTTTGCATATTGGGTAAATATTTGATGTTCTAAATTCTAAAGTTTTATTTTTATATAGAAATGTTTTTTGTCACCAATTTCTAGGTCCCACAAATCTCAATAGGAAAAGCTCTTATGGTTCATCTGATCAGACAGATTTCGGTGGTAAGGCAGTTAATTTTAATTTATTTAAAAAAAAACAAAAAAGAAAAATTTTAGTATTCTTTATGGTATGTTCATATTTAAAAGTTTATATGTTTACAAAAGTTCTTAAAATTGCAGTTTTGAGAACTTTTAGAAATGTTTTGGAAAATAACACAAAACTGCACAACTGTTTACCTTTCTTCACAGCTGAGTTAACAAAAAAAATTTCAAACAAAAGAAATGGTTTGTAAAGAATGAAACGCAAATAATTTCTAAGTATAAAGTGTGGATGTAAATTAGGTGCCAAAATTTTTTTTACAATAAATCTTGTCTAGCAGGTAAAACAGGAAAAGCAAGTATCTGAATTAAAATTTTTTTTCTTATTAAAATTATGCTAAATAAGATATGAAAATTGTTGCCTGTTTCAAATTCAGAAACTGAATTTATCTTAATATAGAAAATATTCACAATACTTGGCTAAACTTTTGTCTGTTTATATTCTACACTACACTGTTGATATTTTAATTAGAAATCTTTAGAAAAAAAAAAAATATGTACAATAACCTTTTATGTAAATGTCTTTGTTATCAAATTATGTGATTTGGTTTGTAGTCTTTTTTTTAAAAAAAGAATTTCACATTTAAAAGACAACTTAATCCTTTGCATACTCTGCCTTTAAAGTAGTTTGCAAATAACTGTTATAAAAATAGTTTAAATACAGCATATTTTTTGAAGGATGTTTAAATATTTTTTTGAATTCTTTAAGGTTTGTTTTATGCTGAGTGAAAACGTTCTATTTAATTAGTTTTTTGCAAAAGAACTTGCAGTTTTTTAACTTTAATCCAAAGATGATCCAATTTGAATTATGGATTAGAGACATGGCCTATTGTTTTTTTATCTCTAGCAATTTTTTAACTAAAGCAGAATTGTGTAAAGCAGCACTTTTGCTGTAAATTTTTGTTTGAAAGAGCAATTTATTTTCTCAAATGTGTTTATGTATGTGTGTGTGTTTTTTTTTAATATTTTTTTCTGTTAGAAAATCTTTCAGAAAACTAGATGTTTCTACTTAGTGTTCCTTCTTATTTTAAACTATAAAATTGGTAGTAATTTATTTATTAATGATGGTACTACTAATCACTCACATTTGTGGTTAATGTAGACATCATGAATAATTGACCAATACTGTTTATTGCTATTTCTGTTTCTTCGTCTTTGGTTACCTTAAATACAATAAAACCTAAATACTTTAATAATTTTTTAAAGTGAATTTCATGTTGCTGTTCATGATAATTTTTTCTCATACTTGATGATTTTTTTTAGTTTCACAAAAATTGTTTTTAAATTTTATTTTGTTAATTTCATTTTGAATTTGAATATATTTGATTTAAATTGGATTTAAATTGGAATTAAATTTGAATAAAATTTGAATAAATTTGATAACTCTATTGAGTTTAATAATGCAAGTAGTTTGAAATCAAAAGAATGGATTATTCATCAGATGATGAAAGGTGGTTTTCTCTAGATGAAACATTTACAAGAAAAAAGAGGTGAGGTATTTTATTCTGTTCTTGAATTTTTTTTGCTCTCTACAAATGCAACTGTTGCTTAAATCTACATTAAGACTTTGATAGAGTTTAAAATGATGTTTTGAAATAAAGTGACATTTTGAGGCAAAGTGAGAGTAAAAGTCATGTAAAACCTTTATAAAACACCAAATAGTTCACCACAAATCATTTATTATAGTTGATCACCAACAATAAAATAATTTTTTGTACAGTCACTAAAGAAGCTTACAGTAATTAATCATTTTTTACCTTTCTAAACTTCTATTATGAGAAGAGGATGAATCAATGAAGTTCTAAAATTATTTCTGGAGGAATTAGCATTAGAATTCTAATGATAAATCTTTCCTGTTTTCTGAGAAATGCACTTCTATGGATGCTTGATACTGTCTTAAACAAACAGAACTGAGGTGAGAAAGAATCACAAAGTAAATACCTAGCAGATGAAAAGTAAAATGAAGATGGCTTTAAAAGCCGTTGACCATAAAAGTTACATTAAATCACTTATAAATTTTAATTTGTTAGAGTTTAATATGTAAGACATAAAAATGAACATCAACCTGTATAGTTTCATGGATGTTTTTATTTATGGCCCATATATTAATCAGTCATTCTTGAATACTGGTATGAAGTATCTTAATTGTGTATATTGGATTTTCTTATTGCTTTTTTTTCAAATTAATAATTCTATATATTTTAGTATTTGTTTAGGTATGCATCCTCTTTGAATGGAGAGCCGCTGTCACCAAACTATTATTCAGTGTCAATGTCATCTCCTTTATCCCCAACTACAGGGGAATCCCTCATTGATATCAGTGATTTAATTACTAATAAAAGACTTCCTGTTATACGCCTTTTGGAGATAAATAAAAGAAAAGCAGAAATTATGAAAAACATGCCTGGTAATATGCATAAAATACGCATGAGTTTTTTATGCAAATACTGATTATGGTTCCCTGATTTATTTCTAGGCAGGGGGGGTGTATAAGGTTCACAATTTGTTTTCCATAATATTCTGGTAATTTAAATGTTGTTTAAATTTTGTTTATATAATAACATTCTGGTAATTTACATTTTGTTTACATTTTTTAAAATAATGTGGAGCTTTTTTGAAAGGTCTACGCTTTTAATAAGTCTGTTGTTAGTCAACTTTTTAGAGAAATCTTAAAAAATAGCTGTTATTAAAAGTAGTATCTTTTATAATAACAATTATTATAGCTAACTCATTTTTGAGCTATATTGTTAAAAAGAAAACAGAAAAATTGAAAGTTTTACAGGCACATTATATATATATATATATAATATATATATATATATATATATATATATATATATATATATATATATATATATATATATATATATATATATATATAACGTGTATATAGAAGTAGAAACCATTTATGAAATTAAACATGATCTTAGTGTTTCTCAGTCTTTCAGTTTATGATTGGTACAACTTAAAATATATATGGGAATGTTTTTACACTCTTGTAAATGAATTTATCGTTTACAATATGTAACTTAACCATATAATTTTCTGTTGCATATATGTTGTTCTGAGAATGCCATGTGCTTTATTTAAATTGAGATTACAAAGAATTAAAAAGTTTAAAGGTTTTTGGTAATTAAAGACAATTAGATTACTAATAATTCTTTTCATGGGTTTTACTATTATTTCTTAGATTTGGGTCCTGTGGAAAGAGCACGAAGTAAAACCCTTCCAAAGAATTATTCAAGAGATGTAAATAATAATGATAAATTGAATCGATCTTCTGGAAGTTTATCACAGAAGGTAGTTCTCTTTAAATTATTTTCTTCTTCTTTGTTAGATTTAATTGTTCTTGTGCCTTTTTTTATTTTGGTTTTATTTTGGTTTATATTTCATTTGGTTGTATTTATAATACTATTTATTATTTGTGATATTATTTTTTATTTATAACATTTTTAATTCTTTTAATATTTTAGTTTATTTTTCTATAAATCTTTACTTGGTGTCTTTATTATCTTTTGTAGCTAATTATTAATTAATTTGTTTTTAGATTATTAAATTTACTAATAATTTAGCAATAAATTCCTTAACTATGTAGTTAAAAATTTGTTTACTGCAAAATTTTGACAAGAGACTTGATAAGAATTACTTTTTTTGACAAAAATATGCTTTTAATGAGTTTTTGATGATCATTTTTACAAATACTAATGATGTTTTACTTTTATTTAGGATAAAGTTTGTTTTAATGATGTAGCATTTAAATTGCTAACTACTCCTAAAAAACTCTATTATGTCTATTATTTTTTCAGTCATCAAAATAACTTGTTCACCTTAGGGTCCACCAAACAAAGCACCAGACTGGTACAAGCAAATGTACAAAGAAATAAACAGCAGTATTGAAGGTGATTCTATTTGTAAAAACTTTTGCTTGAAAAATCATGTCTTTAGATATTTGCTTGATAAAATTTTTATTTACTTACTTTTTTTATAATTTTTCATTTGTAATATTAAGGTGAATCACATTTGTATAAGTTGCTAACATCAGATGCCAAGCGCGGTGTTTTTCGTCAGTATGATGGTGCAACTTCTTTAGATGGTCGTAGTCCCCGAAGTAGTTCTCCAGAAGATTTTAATCGGTCATCAACAATTAGTACAGCAGATGTACCTAGAAGGTTGGGTGGTGGAAGGTAAAATCAACTCATTTTTTTCAATTGCTTAATAATTGTATCAGTTGAAATTCCTATTGATAGCTAGCATGTTTATTTGTTCATATTGTTTGTTATTTTTATTGTTCACTGATTTGATATAAATATGAGGATAAGGGTATACTTTTTTTTTTATAGATCAGTAGCAAATAACCAGCACCGCAAGTCTCTGCCGAACATTCATGCAGCAAACTTTAACTTTATGGATCCAACTAAAACTGGTGGATCTACAACAGTACAAATGAGAATTCGTAAGTCTATAGTGATTATACACTACTGTTAATGATGATTATAGAGATATTCTGTTAAGTTTAAAGGAAACATAACCATGAGTATTTATGAAGTTTTATTTGTTCTATAAAATATACTGTTAAAGGGTGTTTTAAAAAATATAATAAGAGAATTTGTTGTTAAAGTATTTTTTAAAAAATTGGTTTCTAAAATTGTTCTTAAAATTATTTCAGTATTTGTTTTATTTTTTAAAAAAATTTTAAGCATGAAAACTAAAAGTTAATACTCTTAAAATTTAAACTTCAAAAAAATATTTAAATATTTAAACTTATAAATTTAAACTTCAAGTTTTATAAATTTTAAGATTACAAAGGACAAAACTACACTTAAAGAAATGCATGTTGTGATGTACAGGATAAAATGATTGTTAATAAGATTTTGCTATATCCAACTATGTTAAATATGTTTACATATTTCAGTTGGGGTCATATTTTAACTCCTGCAGCTTCTCTCCTGACTAAGGTTATGAATACAAAAATTGTATTCATAACTCTAATAAAATCATTCAGGTCATCTTTCTTAGCAGTTGCTGTCATTTTTCAAAACTTGAAATTTAAAAATTTTTTTTGTGTGATAATTTATTAGTTTTTAATTTTTGAGTTGGATGTTTTCTTTTGATATATAAAAATGTACTTTATATATATATATATATATATATATATATATATATATATATATATATATATATATATATATATATATATATATATATATATATATATATATATATATATATATATATATATATATATATATATATTTTAGGTCTTTCTTGGTCTTAGATGGATTTAAAATTTCATAAAAAATTATTCATTTTATTTTTGTTTTCTCTTGTTGTTGTTGTTGACTTCTTAATTTTTTGCAGAGAAACCTTCAACAACCAGTACACAAAATAGTGAGAACAGAAAATCTATTAATTCTGAGTGGTATCGACAATTGCAAAAGGGTGGTCAAATTCCTGAAACCGGTCTTACATCTTCTGCAACAGGTATGCATTTTTACTTATTGAGTCAAAGCTATCTTCTTTGCTGTTATTATGGAATTTTTTCTAATTTCTTTTAGTTATGACCATTGACAATTCAAAAAAAGTAACTACTAGACAGGTGCCGTAAATCTTGATATTTTCTTGTTAATTTGCTTTTTTAAATATTTGGTTGTTTTGTTAAGTAAATTTTTTATTCTTAAATGTCTTTAAAATATCTGAGATTGTTTTAAATTTTCCTATCCAGGAAGTGAACTATTTGGAGGACCTTCTTAAGAAAGATGAGCTACCCAAACCTTCCAGTGTTAATATTGAATATAACAATCCTCCAGATTTCCTTGAACTGCGTAAACAAGAGCTTAAAAACAAGGAGTTAGAACAAGAACGAGAACAAATACGAGAGCAGCGTGAAAAAGAGCGTCTTCAAGAAGAGGAGAGACTTCGTAAACAAAAAGAACTAGATAAGTTACGAATTGAAGCTGAAGAAAAAAAACAAAAAGGGCGGGATATAGAAATACAACGCCTTGAAGAAGAACGCAAAAGATTGGAGTATGAAAGAAAGGAAGCAGAAGAAAAAAAACGTCTTGCAGAAGATCAAAAACGTCTTGCAGAAGAGCAAAAACGTTTAGCAGAAGAGCAAAAACGTTTAGCAGAAGAACAAAAGCGTCTAGCTGAAGAAAGTCGATCAAAATTGCCTTCTCAGTTTGGGCATGCTAAATACTCATTCAATCCACAGGGACCAGGGTATAATAAACTATTTTTATAGTGTTTCATTAGCTATAAAGTTGATCTGTTTTTTTTATTTCTTTTCCAAAATGACTTCTAAAAATAAGGAAATTTTTTTTCTTGATTAGAGAGCTTGAATTCAAAAAAGGTGATACCATTCATTTGTTGCGTTCAATTGATGAAAATTGGTTGGAAGGAGAGATAAATGGTCATGTTGGGATATTTCCTAATTCTTATATTGAGGTATGTAAGGACTCCCATTAGGATTAATTTACACTTGATATTTTTTTGTATTACAATTGAAAATTCATTATGTCTTCCACATCTATATTAAGTTAATTTTTTTTAGTATATAACAACTGATAACACAAATAAAAAAGAAGTAAAGGATTTCTCAAAAGTTTCTCCAGCAAAAGATGCAAAAGACTTCTCCACAGTTTCTCCTTCAGCAAAAGAGGTACAAAAACAGCCTTCAACAAAAAAAGTAGTCAATGAGGAATCTTTTATTCCAGTAACAACAGTAAGCAATGTTGAATCAGCTGTTGATAGTTTTAATGATGATGGTATCAGCAACCTGACTGAAGAAGGATTGTGTAAAGCAAAATATACTTTCAGACCTGAGTCAGAAAGCGAACTTCCTTTTAAAAAGGTAATTTTATTAATGTCCTTTTTCAATTAGTGAGATCTTTACAATAGAAAATCATTTTTGCAACAACAAGATTAAAAAAATGTATAGTACTGAGGATACTAAGTTTTTCAACTGCTTTTACTATCAAATGTGGTAGTTGTTAAAGAGGAGAGCATTATTTACATTAAATTTCTTACATACAATTTTTTATATTAAACTTTTTATGTTAAATTTAAACATTTAGGGTGATTTAGTGACAATAATTCGTCAGATTGATGAAAACTGGTTTGAAGGAAAGCTTGATGATAAAGTTGGAATCTTCCCAGTTAACTATGTTGAAGTAAGGAACACCTGTTGTTACTGAGATTACTTGTAATCATTCTGCAAAAAACTCTTTCTATAATTATATTTTATCTTTAAGGTTATAAAACTTCCAACAGTGCCAGCAACAGGTCTGTGTTTATTTTTCCCCACTCTATTTTGTTTATATTTTTATATTTATTTTATATAATTTATACTTTATTTCCTATTTTCTTTATATAGTTAGTAGTGTAATGTTGAAAATTTCTTATATTTTTTCAAAAAAACTGCTGCTAAAATGTTTAAAAGTTTAAAAGTCTTTTAGTAAAAAAAAATAAATATTTAAATTAATTTACTTCTCTCAGTTAAACCGAAAAATCCAGCGGAAGAAAAACCTATTCAACCAGCCAAAGTCGAAATTGAGTAAGAATTTCTCTCGATTTTTTTTTTTTTTTTGCACTCAAACAAAATGTATTGCAGTTGTGTGCTCTTATTCCGCACTTTTTTGCTATAGTTTCGAAAGAATCTTTAATGACCCTAAATCTTCGCAAACTAAGAGTCCAGCATCTGGGGTACCTGTTGCAAAAACCCAAGTGACTGAGGGAACAGTGTCAATAAAAAATGAAAGACTTGAAGAAAGCATACCATATACCAATGGTTATACGAATTCATTTTCACATATAAATGGTAGCCTTGGCAGTGATATAGACAGTTTGATAGGGACCGGAGAAGCGTAAGTGGTTAATAGGAATGTCCTCAAAATCACAATTTTTCTGGTTTAAAAAGTGGTTCGTGCAACGCACTGGGAATCTAATTTTGAATTTTTTAAAAAAATGTTTAACGAATTGATTTATGTTTATTTATTAAATTCACAAATAATGTCACACCCTAATTCTTAATGCGCATCTTGTTGACATTTATTTTAAATAGAAGTTTTTAAAAAATACAATTCGTTAAACTCTATTATTTTTTAATTTTATGTTTTTAGGCATCGTTGTATTTTTTCTTATAAACACACAAATGACGATGAAGTCGACTTAGATGTTGGTGACATTGTTTACGTGCTTGAGAAATGTGACGACGGTTGGTTTGTTGGTACATCAGAGCGCACAGGTATGTTCGGAACCTTCCCTGGTAACTATGTTAAACCTCTTTAGTCAATGATCCTGATAATTCTAAATCAATAGAGACGCTAATCGCATTCGTTAGATATAATTGAACCACGTTGGAGTTTTATTTTAAAAATGGCACGGAGAGAAATAATACTCATTTATATTTTTCGCGTGTCTTTAAAAACAAAAAACTTTCTGTCATGGTTGTGGAACTTTTTTGTCTCGATGTTAGTAAAAATATTTTGCCTCGACAAAAGCTCAAACTTTTTCTCTCTATGAGTTAAAGGCCTCGGCACGAACTGGCTTTTGTTGTTCATATTTTTTGAATAACGTCAAGTAAAAGTGTCCTTTTTTAATTTATTGTGGTAATTTATGCCAAACGTGTTCGTGGGAGAAGTGCTGAGAAAAAAACTCAGCTTTTTTTAAGGAGAGGAATGTTTATAAATGGAACATTTTGTACAGCTTTCTATATTTCTTTATTCTGTTTTGTTCGATGTGTTTTTTTATGAAGTATAAAGTTTTTTTTTTTTTTTTTTGTTTTGACTGTCTTAATGCAAATGTTTATAGTCACAGTTCGGTTCTTTTGTGTGTGGAATTTTTACTCATTATATGTAAATATATTAATAATTCTTTGTTTTCTGTGTAAATTTTTTTTTTAAATACATTCTTACATTTTTTTTTTTTTTTATTTTTAAATTTGACGTTATTTTTAATCACACGAAAGCATTTACATTCAAAATAAAAGACAATACATTTTCTAATTGGTAGTGAGCTCCAGAGTACCGTACATACCTGCGTGTAAACTAAAACTTTAAGCCGAAAGCAGACTTAAGTATAAAGGATTAAAAAAGGGGATTTTAACTTTAAACCCAGGTTTTTTATTTCAGAACTGGGCTTAAATCAACACCAAAGAGTTTAAAAATTTGTTGCTAAAGCAAACATTTCAACTTTGACCATTTTATAGCGAGAAGAGTTCATTGAAATACTATTACCAAACTAGGAGTACAGAGAATTAAGGGTAGTTAGAGGTCGGATAACTGAAATAATGGACAAGCATAACGTTAAACGCCGATGCAGTTTCAACTAGGTAAACCGCTCGAAAATTCGAACGTTGACAGAAAAGGCCAGCACTTGTCCTTATAAGAACAGTTCCATTGCAAACATAATCAGCGAAAACTAAATTGTATTTGCTGCCATAGCTCGAAATGTTCAAGGAAAGTTCCCTTCGGAATATCAATCGATGTTAAAAGAACTCATGCTAGTGTAAAATATCGTCTGATAGCAAAATCTAAATCAAATTTGCTCACATTTTTCGACCGCAGAATTTCAAAAGGTTTTATCTCTCCAGGTGACCTCGCAATCAATCAATATGTCTATATTTAAAATGTATCCAAATAAACTTTTATTCCTTTCATAGCTGATCATTACTCACAATGTTATCTCCTCTGGCCCGACCTATCGGCTTATGTAAAAGGTTATCAAAGTACCAAACCACGCTTTTGAGTACTCAAATAGCGTGGTTTGGTACTTTGATAACTTTAATTGCCAATAACAAATTCTTAACTTTTAAAAAAACTATATATCTAGACTAAATATCTTTATCTAAAAGATATATATCGATATCTAAAAGATATATATCTAGATATATTATATCTTTTAGATATCGTTATTGTCAATAACAAATTCTTAACTTTTAAAAAAACTTTTTTCCGACTCATTCCTCTCTTTCTTTAACAGTCCTTTATCTCAACGTATCTGACTATATATCTCCCAACCCGGTATGCCGGCCCGTATGTCCCCAATGACTGTGACTCGTTTACCCCACTTCTAACTTTTTGTAACCTCATATCTGACTCTTAACTTCACCCTTCGTAAATCCCACCCTTTTTTTTTCTTTTACATAACTTTTGGCTTTTTAAATTGAATTCTTTGCTTCAACGTTAGCGTCTTTTCTTTTTCTCTAGTTAGTGTTTTGAATAATAATTGTTGAATTTTAAGTTGTTAATTACGAATGACACCTTGTTCATCTTTCCTATTGGAATCAGCTTACTTAGAATACACTTTACATGCACACCTTTACAAATGTACACTTGTAGTCGATCCGCTCACACTTTTACGCAATTGCTTTTCCAAAACTATCATGTGTAATTACTATATGAATACTATGTGTTCAGCACGTTTGACAGTTGTGATGCAAAATTTTTGACAGTTCAATGATATTCGCTTTACCATCAGAAAAATCTAAAAAGAAGTATCTTGCCTTCATCATAGAAACCAGTCAAAGCATGTTTTACAAACTTTTTACAGGTACCGGTATAATTCGTAATGTAAGCACTTTAAAAACCGTTCCGTCCATCGTGAGGTATACAGCAGTAGTTGGCAATAAAAAAAAATTGCATACAGAGATAAAGAGTGCGGCTAAATCAAAGCTTAAGTTTCTTGCATAAATAAAGTGTAATAAGTTTTATATGTAATAATTAAATCATTTTATTGATGATGATTTGTTTTCTTAGCATTTGTTTTAAGATTCATTTTCTAGTGCATTTAATCCATGAACAAAAGTTTAAGAATAAAGTACGTCTTTTGATGAATAAAGTACGTCTTTAGATGAATAAAGTACGTCTTTAGATGAATAAAGTACGTCTTTTGATGAATAAAGTACGTCTTTAGATGAATAAAGTACGTCTTTTGATGAATTAGAATAATTTCAATTATTTACCTGTTTATTTTGCAAGTTGACATCTTTAACTTAATACCAATGCAGTTTTTACTTTCATGATAATAGTGGTAAAAGCTGTAACTGGCTAAGCCAGCGATTGTGCATCCGCACCTTAACAGCCTATTTTTCTCTAGCCATACGTCAATTTTTTCTTTGAATTCATTTAGATTAACTGAATTAACTATGTCGCTAGGAAGATTGTTCCAGTTTGCCAAATAGAAATTGTACCTAGGAGTAAAAATGTTCATCTCTTTTTATTAAACGTTCTGTTTTATCGATAAAACTTATCGTTTTATCGATATATTTATTTACTATTAACATATCGTATACCAATTTAGGATTATATTTTACTCTATCATCTACCTTTAACCGTAAAATTAACGCACCACTTATACATTTCGATTTATTTTAATTGTCGTCAATATTATCATACATTTTGAAAAACATATTAGGAATAGAACACATAAACAGAATTATTTCGATGATAATAATAAAACCGACTTTGAGGATGGTGAAAAAAAAAAAAAAAAATTAACACCAAAAATATTGTTCGTTTAAGAAATAGAGTTAAATTGATATTGTTATGCACACGAATACAGCTTCATTTTAAACATTTTTGCTTTTTCAATAACTAGTGCTACTATCTCTTGATGTTATTACAGCCCGACAGCACCGTGACATACTTTCAATTAGAGATCTTAAACGTTCTTTGAGAGATATCTTCCCACACGCAAATAAGATTTTGTCGCAGCTCGTATGAGCTGTTAGGTGGACTCATCTGTAAATAAGACCTGTCCTCAATCATGTATTTCCCAATTCATATGCCTCCTCGCAAAAGCCAGTCTGTTTCTTCAGTGGCCTACAGACAATCTGGGACCAGTAGCTCCTGCCCGAGGTCGTAAATTTAAAGCACTGAGTCTTCTTCTTATGGTATCTTGACTTACAGCAGTTCCATGAACCTCAGCAAGTTATATTTGGAGACTTCGTGCAGTAGTGAACCGCTTGCTCAGTGTTCGAAGTATTAAAATTGGTCCTCCACGGCATTGGTAGCTTGTGGTCTGCCTTGGCCAAGTTGCCTAGCGTAATCATTTGTGTCAACAAACCTTTGTAGAACCCTACCGATTTTTGTATGAGATGCCCCAAATCTTCTATCAAGTTGGCGATTTGTTAATCCTTCATTAGACAAATCAACAATTGCAACACATTCATCACGATTTAAATTTCGCTAAGCACACTACATTGCGAATAGATGTGTTGCTCAAATGACAGTTATCTTTTCAACTGTCAAAACAATTAAAAACCATTACAAACCATTAAACACTTTTTTTTTAGAAATGAGATTTAATTACAACAAAAAACCTGTTACCTATGAAAAGCTGCTATAATTTCAAAACGAAATAAGGAAAACGGACTAAAACCTACATAGTCATAACAACAAACATTATTATCATCTTTGAAATTGATAGATTGGGAAATGCATAAAATTTTTCAAAATAAATCGGAACTTATAAGTGGTGCGTTAATTTTGCGGCTGAGTGTAGTTGCTCTTCGAGTACTTTTCTAGAAAATGTTATTTCTTTTTTCAAAATCTTTAAATATTTTTTTGGTATCTTTCAATTAAATTCTTATCTAACCAATTAGATGCACAACTTTTATATCTAAGTTCTCTTTTCCTCCCAATCATTTTTCTTAAGATAAAGTTGAACAAAGGTAAGTTTTGCTTTGTTTTTTCGAATTTAATCGGCACAAACATATCATACGTTTCAGTAACGTAAAATATAAACAGGTCTTACATCTCTTCAGCCAATTTGTTTTCAAAACATTTAAATCAATTTACGTATTTTTTTTCTCTTCTGGTAATCAAATATATATTTCGAATCTTGTTCAAATTGAATTTCTCTTATATGAAAGGTAATAGTTAAAATAAAATTTTGTTTATTGACTCCCAAAACTAAATTAGAAACCACACGAGACACACTCGATTCGCTGGTTGTAAACAATAGATCAAGCGTATAATTTGAGGTCTCATTAACTTTTTGAAAAGTTGGAATATCTATGTGTTGCATCAAAAACGTGTCGCACAAAGTTTCATAAAACTGATGTTCAATTCCAGTCTCATTCATAATCATTTACACTGCTCCACCTGACCATTTAATCGATGAAAACTTGAAATCTTCCATAATTAATACATCTTTAAATCCCATTTCATTTACATAGCTTGCAGCTCTCTTAAATACCAAGTCAATATCAAGCATATCGACAAATCCATCTATATATACATCCAATGGTCTAAATAAACATCCAATGAAGTACTTATCAGACTCAAATACATGTCCATACTTGTTCGAGCTTGCTCTTACTGAAATATGAATCGTTAGGGTCATAAGACATAATTCTCTCATCAGCATAAATGGCAACTCCACCTCCTCTTCTTCCATCAGATCTATCGCTTCAATGTATATCATATTTATTCAACTTTCATGATAATGGTCTCTATTTTTTGTGTGTGTTCTGCAAAATAATGTTTTTATCGTGAGAGTAGTATTTTACAGAATATATAGGACAAGTAACAAATAAGCCAAATCAATGGCATGACAAATCTGAACTTCATCAAAATGTCTTGGTTTTTAGTATGAAAAATAAAAACATTTTTTATATATCTGACTTCATCCATAGATTTAAATCCGTTAGTTCAAACTTTTACAAATTTTTTCTGATTTTTTCAAATAAGTTTTTATCGGCAACCATTTTAAAGACAGTTTTTTTATGGTAATTATCAATAAATATTTTTTTCGCTGTCATTTTTGTGCTGTTTAAAATGATTTACGAGAGCGTTTTTCGAAACGATAAATCACAGGCTTACTCTGAAAAATGATTTTGCTTTAAGTGTCATTTTTTAGTAAGTGTTGTTAAAGTACTATTGAATTTTCAGTCAGAGTTTTTCTGCCATTGTTTTATAAGTTGTGTTTTTCTATTTGTTTTGATCATTGAATAAAGCTACTGAACATTTAGCTGTACTTTTATTGTGCAGTTCATTAAAGGATTTCACAGCTCTTTTTAATTTTTTTGATAAGTTTTAATAAAAATCAATTTTTCTAACTCGACAAAGCTTTTTTTAAAACAAAAATTGTAATTCATAATACTGGATTATTGGATGCAAACTTAAAATCTATATTTTTAACTACTAAAGCCAAAAATGAGACATTAAAAAAGTTTTTTAGAATGAATAATTGCGACTATTTTTTCTAAAATAGGAATTTTCGTATTTTTAACTCTTTTTGCAATCAAGCGTTGTTGAGTTTTCTGCTAATTGATGACAGCGAGTTTAAAAACGCAATTTTTGGTTGATCAAGTTCTTCGTAAACGGTGTCTGAGAACCTTGGAGATGCCCATGTGAGCTCAATTGAGCGTATATTTCTGTGAGAATTTGATGTTGAAGCTCTATAACAAGCTTCGTTTTCTGAAGGATTTTCAACAATATTAAATTCAATTTGGTATCAGATAGCTTTTTATTTTTTAAAGAACCAGGAGACTTAAATTTCAAGTTATCATTACTATAAAAATATTGTTTTTTTTGTTGTTGTTGTTCTAAAACTCTGCTCCTTTCAACACCGACAGCTTTTTTAACTGCAGTGTCAAGTATTACTGTTGTATTACATATTATCAACATAACTACTTCACTACTTTAGTGAGTGTTGTCTTAATAAACAGAAGGCTATCATAGACAAGACATCATAGATCCCAATAAGTGCCAGTTTTTTCACATTGTTTCTATCCTTTACAGTTAAAGTGAAAAGCTGAAAAGAAATAGTTTAATAATGTAGATTACTTTAGACATCCATTGTATGTGATGGAATACGCCTGGTGAAGAAAACTTTTATTTCCTTTGTAGTTATTGCACTGTCCAGAAATATAAAACACAGTCTCAGAAATTCATCATAGTCATGGGTGATTGGCAAAAAATTATCATCTTTGCTTTAAGATCAGAAATATGTGCATCAAACATCTTATTAGAAACTGCATCATGAGACATGATATGTAGTCTCTGATAAGATGTTTGATGCACTTACATTTTGATCAGAGGCTACATCATGTATTATAAAAATCTTCCTTGATTTTTATGGTTCTTAATGCATTACTCATTGCAACATTACAAAAGAGAGAGAGTTTATTTGAAATTTGTCCTGGTCAGCCAAATTCTTAGACTAAGAAAAACTTAAAAAAACTTTTTAAGCTTTTCATCTTGAAGTTTTATAGAATTTGCTTTTCAGAATCATTACTCTGGGTTAGAATTCAGGCTAACTGCCAAATTTCAATAACATTTGACAAGAAAAGTGATGCTGTTTCTTTAGTGGTCACTTTTTCTCCATGTTTAAGAAATCAGACAGTTAAATTACACCCCCGTTTATTTGAAGATGTAAGCCTGGTAGTTCACCAGTACCTTCCCTATTAATCAACCTTATTTAGTTTATACTTTTACTTGTTTAATATAACAATGTTTACTACCTAAAAAGTTTTTAAAATTACAAAAGTTGTTGGTGTTGTATACAGTTTTAGGACCAAAAAAAAAACACTATTTTTTAGTGCTGGCTTGCAGCTTATGTCTGCAGGTTCTCCAAATTAAAAAAAACTCACCAATAATAAACACAACCATTTTGGTTCTAGTTCCATAAGTATGAGTAAATCATCAAAAGAACGAGGAAAAACTCCTAATAGTGTGAATCAAAGCACTCCGACTTTTACTCCTCAAAATGCAATTATCCCTGGAAAGTTTACTATTGCTGATTGGTTAGTACTTTTATAATAGAAAATCTAAATCTAAAACAGTTTAAAAATTAATTATAATGTTGTGTTTTCTTTCCTTATATTTTATATTTCTATGCATTTCTACTACAATTTCTGAGAATTAACAATTAAGTTAAATAAAAAATATTATTTTGTTGGCTTTAAGTTTTGTTATATTTTCATGTAAATGGTAAAAAATTTATTAAACCAATCCTGTATCTTTTTAACCTTCATTAATTTTGATTGTTGTCAGCATGACAGTAATTTAAGCATGAAGTGATCAAAGTGTGTCTTTAATCACTTTCAAGTATTTATTTCATAATCTGATGGTAGGCTGCTTATTATGGCTATACGAGAGATTTGTTAAGTTTTTATAAAATGCAGTAAGATTAAAGCTGTTACTGAGATATTGAGTTTAATTTGTGAATTGTACCTACAAGCAAAGTTGTTGCTTTTTATTGTGCATTTGGGAAAAGGATGACCTGGTTTTTAAAACTTTTAAAAAATGAAGAGTTAGTTAAAAAGATTGGATTTGTAAAAGATTACAGTTTTGATGATCTAAAAAGTATATAAAAAATTGATATAAACTATTCATGTTAATGTCTTATTTTTCATGTTTATATAAAGTTTTTGTAACTTTAAATAAAGTTGTTGAGTTGAGGAGCTGACAAAATCAACCTGTCAACTGAATTCTGTTAATAAAACCTGGCAATTGAGGGAGTTCTTTTAACATAAAAAGAGAATAAAAACTTAAAAAAAATTGAGAAGTAAAAAAAAGTAATAATAAATAAAAAGAAGTAAAAGAACTAAGAAGTTAAATTATTTTTTAAAAAAAGAGAAAAAATACATGGAATTAGTCGTGAAAAATGAACCACTATTGTATCAAAAAGTTCCAAAACACCAGTTAATAACAAGACATTCATGTCTTGAAATAAGTGAAAATGGTCAAACAAACAATGTTTCTAAATTGTATGCTGATGATACCAAGATGCAACATTTATCTATCTAATGATAATCATTATTGATAAAATTAAAAAAAGTTGAATTCGGTTTATGTATACTTTATGGATTTGACTAAATTATTTAGTAATTCATTGTTTGTGTAAATGTTTGGTTCAAATAACTCTAGTAATAACTGTTTGTTTAAAAATGTTAATTACATTAAGCATCAAGTATGATTTTGGTGTCATGAGAATTTTTTATACAATTTAAATTAGACTTGCTTATTCAAATTTACACTGTTTAAAGCAGAGCAATAACTTAAAAAAGAATACCAAAAAAAAAAAAATGTTATCACTGTCTTTAAAATTTTAAAATTTTTGGAAGTTGTAAATTCATATAAAATTTCTGTGTTAAAATGGGAAATGATAATAAGGGTCATAAAATGAAATATAAAAGAGAAAATATCAAAGTAATTTATTTTTAACTTAAACTTTTGATTAAATTTGCTTTCAGAAAAAAAAGTTTTAAAAAAAAAAATAAATAAAATAAAAGTTTTTTATCAGAAATATCTTGCCCAAATTTATTTTTCACAATAAAATATTTCGTTTGGATAATTTTCTAACTGTATTTTTACATAAATATGTCAAATGTTGTAAAGCCATAAAGTAAACTAAGTGAGTTTAGACTTTATGTGTAAGGTGTAAATTAGAAAACTTCGAATTACTTTATGTAATTGAACTTTTCTTTTTGTGGCAAGAATTCCTTAAGATTGTAATGAAAAATTAAATTCTGTTAAACTTGAGCTGTTTGATTTCGATTGGTTCTAAGAGCTTGTGTTTTCGGACTTTGAGGTTTGAGGTTGTTTGAGGACTATATTATTACTTTGCCAAGTTACATCATCAATGGAAGTATATATTAAACTAAATAAAAAGTAGTGTTCATATTTGTTAAAAAAAATCTAAGAGCAATTTAACCAAATATTTATAACAATTCAGAAAATTTATTATTCAAGATTTTTAATTAAAAGTGTGCATTTTAAATCTCTGTGGATCATTTCTTTTTTGAGGTATCTTTATTTTTTATATTTTTATATATTTGAAATGACTGTCATAAAGTGATTTTACGCAAAGTTGTTAAACACTGGTTTTCAATCAGCTGCCACAAAAATACTGCTACTAATAAATTATAATTATTTCATTCATAATTGCACACTGATTTTAATTAGTGTAAGGATATTAATTTTACATTAGGTTGGATATCTGCGAAGATGAGAATGTTGAAGAATTGGTTGCACAGATAGTAAGCGAAGTAACACAGAATGCTTGCAATAAAATCTTTGAGAAAATTATTGAAGAGAGAACGCAATTATATGCTGTTTTAGCACTGAAATGGACTCTCTTAGATGTTATTGAGGTATCTTTAAAACATTCAAACCACATTAATGTTTCATTGTTTTTCAATATTATATTAAATGATAAAAAAAATAATACTCCCTCTGTCCGGAAATATGGTATACATTTTAGCGATTTTTGTTGTCCAGAAATATGGTATACATATGTGAAAAAATAAAATAAATCAAAAATGTACATGACAAGTATATTATATAAACTTTATATGAAATACTTTAATTAAATAAGAATGATTTTTTTCACTCGAAATTTAATTTTGCTTTTTTGTACCCTTCTTTGGAACATGCATATTTTTCTAGCAGTCCACCTTCGCGACAAAGTTTTCCTTTACTTAAATGAGGTATTTTATAGCAATTTCCTCTACTTGCTAACATAATTAACTCCATACATGCTTGCAATGTTTTAAAAACATTATCGAGAACATTATTTGCTTCTAATTAATGAAATGCATCTTGAACACAATTTATTAGTTCAACAATTGTGTTTGGCAAAGCTTCATGCTGCAGCGATTGTATGGAGTTGAAAAAACCTAAATCGAGAACATTTAAATCAGGGCTATTTGCCGGTTGCGCCTTAAATTTAATATTCCAGTCATCAGCAGAACCAAGAGCAACAATATCTGCATCATTATCAGAAAAATGGAGTTTCGCATTGTTTTGTTGTACGTATATTGTTTTCTTTTTGTATGATGGCGGAAATTTAGATTTAATTGCGGGAATTATGTTTTCCATGATCATATTTTTGCAAGTTACTGCTGTAACAGATTCCACATTTTTTGTTATTATTGTCCCTTTAGCCCTGTTCTTAGAATTTCTTTAAGCTGGTTCTTGATAAACAAATGGCTATATTCCACTTTTTCCATTAAAATAATGCTTTCAATGTGCATCATAGCGCGGTTGAGCTACTTCAGCCATGAACATTAATTTCAGAATAAATCTTTTACTTTTGCAGTTTCTCTCCGGTTCTTCTTCGTTTAACATTAAGTAATAAGAGCGCTTAACTTTAGTTAGATAAAACCACTTTTCATCAATGTGATTGTAATCGTACAAATCATCAAAAAGCAAATCTCCATTAATTAGCAAGACTTACTTTAGACAAGAAAAACTCCAATCTGTCCATTTTATTTTTATCGGTTAAAGTTGGTTTAACTGTAAAAGATATTCTCTTGATATACTTTCCCGACTTGAATATATCAAACAAAGTTGATTTTGGAATACCAATTGCGAAGGAAAGACTGCGAAGCATTCCTCTGTGATTTAATGGTGCATTCTTTATTTGCGCTAAATTGTTTGAATAGTCTTTAGGTTTTCTTCTGCATCTTTCTTTCTTTTTTGAAAGAAAGATGCGGAAGAAAACCTAAGACTATTCACACTGATAATTGAGCGTTAAGTTTTTAATTAAGAATGATATTGCTTACGTCAAATATTTCAGGTTATATTGTCATGAGTATTTACTATAACAATATAATGACAGTTGCCAATTTATTTTTATAATCACGATAATCTACAATTTTTGTTGAAATGTATACCATATTTCCGGATGGAGGGAGTAATAAAGAAAAAATTATAAATATGAACAAAAACTGAAAGATTACATTGACCCTAAAAATTTTGCACAGAAATATTAAAAACAATGTTTGTGCTAAAAATAATTAAATGCAAAATCAAATAATAAAAAATTACATAAAACCTATAATTAAAAAGTTCACATAAAATTTAATGGAAGTTATGATGAAAAAAATCACATAAAATTTCATGAATGGTACGATGAAAAAAAATCACAAAACATTTCATGAATGATATGATGAAAAAAAACTTGAAAAATCTCTTAGAAGTTATGATTAAAAAATCACATAGAGGATATGGTTAAAAACTACAAAAATTTATTGAAATCATTTATGTTTTCTACCTTTATTTATTTTACAGAGCATGAATGTGTAAAGATTTGAAAAAAAAAAAATAAAAACAATACTGCCTGGTAAAAATTATCAAAAATCTATTTCTTTAAACATATTTCTTATTAAACTGGTCTTGTGAATATAGTTTGCTTGTAGCTTAATATTTTATTTAGATTTAATATTTTCCTATGTTCACACACATTTGTATGAAACTTTTTTAGATTTTATGTGCACTTTTTGCATCCCTTCTTCAAGATTTTTATTTTTTATACTTTTCAGTGGCGTTTCCTTGAAAGTACTCCTAACCCCAAATACTTAATGAATGATTTTCCATGGAATGAAGACATCGGTTTGTTTCTTTTTTCATTAATTTTTTTAAAATCTGTATTTTTATAAATTTGTTTTGGTTAGACCAACTTACAACAATTTTTAAACTGAATTTTATATAGATTGTTACTAAATGTTGTATTGGTATTTTGTAAGATACTGATAGTCTAAGTATATTACCCATAATACATTTGCCATAAACTAGCATGATAAGAATTTATTGGAACTATAAAATGTCTCAAATCAACAAAAAAACTGCTGACTGCATCAGTTATCCTGGCTGTTTTAAAAGAAAAAACTTTGTAATAATATAAAATATTATATAATGTATAACAATATTAGCCTGCAATTAAGAATTAAATAGGTAATGAGTAAAATATTTAATGTATTTAGTATCAAAACAATAAAAGAAAAAGTCAACTATCTGGTTTCCGTGAAAGTTTTGATTTTTTCCTAATGTTTAATGCCTTAAGGTTAATGTAATTAGTTTTCCTGAATAGATTCCCTGCTGTTATTTAGGCTTTCAAATGTTCAGTCTAAGTTATAGAATATTCAAGTCAACTGTAGTTACTCTAGTTATAATTTTTAATATGCAGAGAAAGTGGCCTTAAAAGCTCAACAATACATTTTAAACATTTATATATAAATCTTTATATTTAGCTCAAAGATTTAAAAGATATAAATGAACCAGTTTTTTAACATGTTAGCTGCTAGCTAAAGATAACTCGTAGATTGCGGTCTTTTCTAGGATGCCAACTACAAGTTATGTTGTAGTAATATAATTTGATAAAATCAAATTGTCATTTTTGGCAAGGTTTCTGAAAATTGCTGTGGCAGTCAACATGTTAACATTTTTTAATGAGTTGGATGCACTTTTCATAACTCTTGTTCTCAAGAGTTTCCAATCCTTAATCCAATTACTTTTCAGCTGCCAAATTCTCTTTTTTTATCTTAAGCATTTTTTCTTGGTGTTCTCTGCCAACGTATTTTTTGGTTTTAGTCTGAATTTTTTTTCATTTTGAGACAGTTTTTGAATATATGGCTCTCTGGTCATCTCTTCCTATTTTCAGATATTTTGTTGAATTTTTCAAAAAAAAATTCTTTTCAGTTTGAGTGACCAACTTTAAAAAGTTTCCTTTGCTCTGAAATTTGAAGTCAGTAATCAGTTTTCAATAAAAACTTTCAGTACAATTTTTGTTTTTCCTATGGTCTTCAAAGCAAATTATATGACTATTGCAGTACTTTTTATTTTTTTCCCCCTGAAAATATAGACTAATGTAAACAAATGTAAAAAAATTGACATTGAAAATTTGTATTACACCTCACCATGATTTCTACTCTCTCTCTCTCTCTCTCTCTCTCTCTCTCTCTCTCTCTCTCTCTCTCTCTCTCTCTCTCTCTCTCTCTCTCTCTCTCTCTCTCTCTCTCTCTATATATATATATATATATACAGTGTTGATTTTGTTAAGAACCTACTCCAAGTAAAATCGACAATTGGGCTCAAGGTGCTGTACCATATGTTTCTTCTATAAAAAAAGAAAATATTACGGAAAATAGCAATCTTATCAGTGAAGATATTAAAAATGAAAGTCTCAAAAGGTACATTTTTCTATACATGTTCCGTCTCTTGAGCTTCCTGATAAAAAAATTTCATGTAGCTTTTTATTAGTGTTAAATTAATTTTTGTTTAGTTATTTGACAGAATTTTCTTTTGTTTGGCTTTTTTATAAGGGGGATTGAGATTTTACTTTTCCTAAGAGAAAAAATAAATCTCAAACCCCCTTATAAAAAAACACAGCTCAGTTTTGACCAGTGTTTGCAAATACAAATACAAGTTGTATTGTGTATGTATAACCAGTATGTTATGTAATGTAAACAATAACATGTTGTAAATGTATAAGCAATAGTATGTTGTGTATGCCACAACATACTATTGCTTATACATTTACAACATGCATATCTATTCTGCCTTATCTAATTGACATAAAAAATTAAATTGTGTATTATGTATAAAATAAAAGGGTTGTTTTTTTGGTGATAGGTTTATTTTACTATCATGTTTTTAGTGAATCATTGTGTTCAAAAGATCTCAAGTTGAATGAGGAATTTTTTCAAAGCTCAAATGAGTCAAATGAAAAGTTATTTTCTCAGAACTTAAAAGTTGAAAGTAAACCACTAAAGGTACTACAGACAAACTCGGTACCACATTCTCCTAATGTTGGTTTCTCAGCTCCTCATATTCCTAAGGTTAAACTCTTGGCTCCACAACCACCTAAGGTTGGTTTTTCCCTTTTAGTTCTTTATTCACTCTTCATGTTAAAAAGCATTATTTCTAAATATTTATCCTATTTTTTGTAAAAAAAAGACAAATCTGTGTTGGTTAATCTGTGTTCTGTTAAAAAGTTAACAGAACTTTAGAGAAAGCTATTGAAAATTTTAGCCATAAGCAATCTGGAACTTTCTAGTTTAAAGTATTTATTGTGGGCCTCATTCATAATGTCACTTAATTGCAAATTAAAATTGTTTTAATAACTGATGTTTTAATGTGACCATATAATTTAATGTGACCATATAGACATTTGTATGACTGTGGTTAATCAGCATACTGAATGGATAAGTCTTGACAAAGCATTAAAAAGATACAGCTATTGGTAAAAGTACAATATGAAAAATGATTCACCAAGTTAAAGAAAAACAAATATATTACAGATCAGTCTCAGAGTGGCAGATAGTCATAGATAGATGGTGACAATTGTTGCATTTGTATTGAAACAGCACAGCGCTCAAAAGCCTGCAATTTTCAGATCTTCAAATCAGGACTTTGGAATCATGGAGTCAGAGTTGTAGTCAGAAGTAATTTTATTGCTGTTGGAGTTGTTAAAGATGTTGGAGTTTGGGCATTTTTGACCCTGCAGCCCTGTTTCAAATATAGACCAGATGAGTACAGTCGATAAGTTCTCGTTTATATATTGTACTCATGTACGCACACACACATATATATACATGTTTATATATATATATATATACACACACATTCTTTTTTTCTTATTAAAAAAAATTAAACTACGGAATTTTTTTCCTCATTTCACTGATATTTGTAAAACAGTTATTAATATTTATTAACATTCTTGTAAATATTGCGATATAGTCTTGTTAATATACTTTGCATTAATCTTATAAATATATTTGGTAATGATAATAGTTTTCATAATCCGTTATTTTATCATTTTCGTTTAGCAATTGAAATGTTTTTTTTTTCAGGCACCAGTGAGTCGTTGCTTTAAGAAAAAATCTAAACTGTACAATGCAAATTCTAATGTAAGTACTACTTTAACCGCTGACCACATATCCAATCAAATTGCAAATCATTCTTTACCCAACAAATCCATTTATCATCAAAACTCCATCAGTTCTCCGCTTGAGAATAAAATTGCAAAATCGTCCGTACCCAACACTGCTACTCAACCTTTAGCTAAAGTTCACAACGGAAGAAAAGAAACAAAACAAACACACAACGAACGTCAAAAACCAGAAGTTTTTGAGAGGTTGGATCTTAATGCTTTGCCTAGTTACAGGTGCCTAGTTACATGTTAATATTACAAAATTCAAAAAGAATGAAAATGTTTCTCATATCTTTTTCAGTCCTATAAAGTTTTGTACATTTCCAGTTAAAAGTTGTGTTAAAGTTACTAATTTACTGGTTACCTTTTAGAGTTCGCCCAAAATACTCCATATGTGAACCTATAGAAAAGCAGACTCGTTTAAAAAAGCAGCCAAGCATTAAAAGATTTGGTGATAAACTAAGTAGTATAGATAAAACGACGACTGTCCATAGAAGACTCTCACCCCCAATGATGGTAGTTAATATTTTTATCTATTTTTCATAAATATCTTTTATATTTATGTTTTTGATAAGAATTATCATTATATATACATCGTTATTTGATTCCAAGCGATTTTCAAAATATTCTCACCGAGTTTGCTTCTTCCTATCTCATTTTAAACTGTGCAAATTTTTAACTGATTAACAATTTAGTACCATCAAAATATTTCTCTTAAATTTTTATTACAGAAACTAACTGATATCGTTTAGAATTTAACAAAAATTTAACATATTAGTGTTAGAAAAAGTAATTCCATTAGCAAAAGCTCTCCCCCATCTTGATAACCATGTAGGGTTATTTTGTTCCTAGGTTGACATAATTGATCTAGCAGAAGGTGTGACTGTTAAAGAAGGAGAATTTATAAAGAAAAAAAGTCTGAAATCGGTAAGTTTTCGCACTTCAAATCGGTAAGTTTTTACGTTTCAAATTTCATCAAGTTCTCATTTTTAATCATTGGGTTTGAAAACAAGGTGGTGAAAAACGTTTGAGCGAAAACCTCAACATTTGTAACGAAATCGGAAACACGAACGCGATAAAGGTCTATTGAAAAAGCGATTTCGTGAAAATGAATATTTTAAATTTATCTAAAGTAACGAGATCAACTTGTACAAATTAAACGATGGCTGTTATTTAAAATTTCTATGAATTCTTTTTGCAGTTACTTAGAGGTATCCAGAAGTAAAAAAATTTAAAAATAAATTTTACTTTCTCAAAGTAAGTATAGCATCGTGTGATTAAGAGCACTTAACTGTGCGCAAATCAGCCTTTATTTTGAAACTTGCATGTATCTGTAGTTTTCAGCAAAGGTATTTTTTCAAAATAAAAAATAATAAAAAAACTTCATCAAGCGTACATTTGGGTTCACTATGAACTGGGAAAATCAGTTAAGGAATTCACGACAAATTGGCTTTAGTCCTCCACCTCCACCCCCACCCCACTCAGATGGTGCTCCTTTGTACATATCGGTTTGGAGATGGATTAACCGATTTAAACATGGCGTTGAGGACCTCGAAGACAAAGATCTTCCTGGAGCATCAATTACAACCACAACACCACAGAACAATGTTACCGTACGGCATCTCATCAACGGTGATCCCCATATTTCTTTAAATCAATTTGAAGCCCAAACATTGTTGTCCTATGGTACCATCGAAAGAATCATTCACAATCATCTTTGTCTTCGAAAACCTGCATCATGCTGAATCCACCATCAGCTTTCGACAACTCAAAAAG
Source organism: Hydra viridissima (assembly GCF_058129835.1). Classification (NCBI taxonomy): domain Eukaryota; kingdom Metazoa; phylum Cnidaria; class Hydrozoa; order Anthoathecata; family Hydridae; genus Hydra; species Hydra viridissima. The sequence continues at coordinate 17,596,729 of NW_028324304.1, forward strand.
TAAATCATGTAGCCTTTTTCCAGTAGAGTCAGGCCAAATCTAAGGTAAATGGCGGTTGTGTGACGTTTTCACGGGTGACAAATCCTGAGTATACTTGAGACATGTTGGCTGCAACCAATCAAGTTCATTAGGGGTTGTTTTGAAGAATTTCTGAGAACTCCTGTCAAACGAGGCCAATTTGAGTCTAAATGCATGATTACCTTCATATTTAAATCAACAGGCCCACTTTTGATCCACTGCCTGAATAAGGCAAAAATTGTAAGTGCTCAAAAATCGAAGACTGCCTCAAGCCTGATGTTAGTGCCATTGAGAAACAACGACCGAAATCAGGCGCCAAAAACATGAAAATCTTGCTTGACAAGGCAAAACTTAGTCGCAAAAGTCATCCGAGAGTGTTTGAACAACGAGGGCGTTGCGAACTTGGCACCTTGTGATTTTTAACTTTTTACCAAAATCAAGCAACACCTGAGTGACAATTAAAATAAAGATGTCCGGAGCCTGAAAAAGCAGATTACAGAGATAATTGACACAATAATCAAAGAAGAGTGGCTAAAAACGTTCGAGAAGTATCTAGAGAGAATGGGACAATGAATTGATAATATGGGTGAATAATTTGAACATTTAATGAAATTAAAGTTATTAACATCTTATTCTTTTGTTCTTTTAGTTTGTTACATAATTACTTCTGGATACCTAAATAATCATTATCTCGTAAAATTTTATATGTATCATTATTGCATGCATGCGAGATATGACTTGAATAATTTTGCTCATACGATTTTAGATTAGCGCCGTGACGGATAACGAACGCGAATGCATACTTCACCCAATAAGAAGCAGTTTACCAGCCCTTGTTAACTTATCAGAGGTGATCGATAGCTCTCCGATAACACGGAGGTCTACTGCTGTTTAAAAAATCATTTGTCTTTGTTTTTTAAATTCTTTAAATTATAGACTGTTATTTATTTATAATGGATCTGCAACTTTTCTGCATTACAAGTATACAAGCGGGTCTGCTGCTTTAGTCAATCCAAAGTTGCCACTTTACTATTCTAATGAATAATTTTAATGTTTTTGCTTTGATCAATGTAGTTACTGTAGCTCCTGTTTATATTTAGTTGAAAATGCTATTTAACAAACATTATTTGAGTTCTTTTATCGAGTAAACTTGTTATGCTGGTCGCTATTAATCATAATCTTTAATTCTACATTTGCCTGCCTTCCAGCTAATTGTGAATGCTGCACGTATTGTGAATGCTTATCTGCGTATGACGTTTTCGGTGTTGCACAAAGTTCTTTTGCTTCTTGATGTTCAAATTCGGAATTGCGTTTGGTCCGATCCAAATCTTTCGAAGTGCTGAAATACTTTCAAGATTAAAATTAATCTCGTGGGATTAGTCTTGACAAGTTATTATTGAAATCTGTAATAATCCTCGTGCTTCTCTACAGTTCTATGAGGGTCAAAGCGATTTGCTGTTGTTTTAACGCGAAACGATATAAGTAAACGATAACGATAATTTTCATTACAAAATTTCTTAACATTAAAATTTTCTATTTTTTAAAAACTTTTAGCTTCATTTGAAGAATAAAAACTTCAGCTAAAAAATACAACTAAATAATACAAAAACTATTAATCAAAGCTTCATGAACAGAACTATTCGTGTTTTGTAAGCACTGCTGAAAGTAGCGATTACTTTTAATTGTTTCTTTTTGAATCAAGACTAAACAAATAGCAACCAGTTTCAATACACGTGGTCCGTTTTGTCTGTATAATTCTCAACAGACAAATTAGACGTTCCACGATTAAAATATTTCTCATCGGATTTTTTTTGTTTACCAGTTAAAAGTAAACATTTTAAGATTACCAAAGTATTTTTTGTATATATTCCACAATTAGTTTTAAAATAATACAAAGCTTAAAGTTGAAAATTAGAACACACCTCACGAAGTACATTTTAGCCAATGAAAGCTCAGTGTTCGGTAATGCTATGCCTTATTAAAGTTTTTATTTTTAAAAGAATTGTTCAGGCGACATCATAATGAAAACATAATCGTCATTCGCTAGATAATAGCTTTTTCTTAACTTCAAAGCTTAAATTTAAGAGCGGACAAAATTTATTTAATCGCTAGTAAATAACCAAAGTGACAGTTTGTTTAGGAAGCATAACACAACGTATTTTTATTGCAATAAGTTAAATCAAAACGAAATAAAATTTACAAAATGGTACAAAGAGACCAGCATAAGTACTTGTATAAATCATTCGTTGTATTTTTGATTTTAATAATATTTTTTATCAAGAGTAAGTTTTCTTACGACGCTGTGAACTGCGCTGCAGTAATTGATCGGATTTCTTATAGAAAGATTTGACGTAGTCGTATGCCATCTAAAAATCTTTAACTATTGGTGTGTAATAGCTATAACTTGACATTTTGGCGTTTTATTTTATACTGTTTGTTTTCTTTTTCATACGATGGCACCCGTGTATTTAAGATTCTGCTTAAAACTTACATGCGAATAAAGCTTTTATGCGAATAGCTGAATCGATTAGATTTTATACACCATTATTATTATTTTTTTACTTATGATACCTTAATTTATAAAATGTTTTTAACTTCCTGTAATATAAGTGCTGTCCCCTTTCCTGGAATTCTCAGGACTTTATGATTGTTGGAATATTTCATTTCGTTTATATAATTGATAGAATATCACCTGTTGCCATGTCAACCTCGGCGAGATTAGACACCAGTCTGGCCAACGGGATAAGTGGAATCAAGGAGCACATGAAAGTAATGCAGGGAAATATCAAAGAGTTGAATGACAAGGCCGACGGATTCGAAAAGCAAACATTGGAAGTCAAGAAAATCTCCCAAATAAATTATCAAAAGAGGATGAGTTTACGTGATCGAATTTCAGAAAAAGAAGAAGATTTAAGGAAATGCTTAGAAAAACTGAAAGACACATCTAAGAGAGTAGAGGAAAGAAACCTTTTTCTTGAAGAATCAAAGAAATTCCACATATCGCTCAAATCTGTTACTCCTGACGAAGGAAGGGTTGGTGAGTTGGAGGAGAAATTAAAAGTTTACAAAGATGCTTATGGGAAGAGTTTAATGGTAAGTATGCAATGAATTTTTAAAAGATTATGTTTATGTACAAGTAAGCGAATAAAAACTCAAAATGCTATTTCTATCTATTACAACGCTGAAAAAGAATTGGCTGGTATGTTACAGAAGACGCATCAGCCACATTTTTTTTCTAATTAAAAAAAAAAAAAAAAAAGTAATAATAATAATAATGATAAATCTGCTTCTTTCTGTTAAATCACAAAAACAGGAAGTTGATTTGTTGAGTTGAAATCAAAGCAGGAAATTTGATTACATTTTTTTCTTTATTTTATAATTTTTAGATTTTGTTTCAGATATTAAGTATTTCCAAACTGATTTTTTAACCTGATTAAATTTTGATTAAATAATTTTATAGTCGTTTTAATCGTTAATTATTATTATTATTATTATTATTATTATTATTATTATTATTATTATTATTATTATTATTTTTATTATTATTATTATTTTTATTATTATTATTATTATTATTATTATTATTATTATTATTATTATTATTATTATTATTATTATTATTATTATTATTATTATTATTATTATTATTATTATTATTATTATTATTATTATTATTATTATTATTATTATTATTATTATTATTATTATTATGCATTTTTGTAATTTTATATCGTTTATAAACCTTCAGAAATATCAAAAAGCACGAGAATACAAATCCAACTTAGAAGAAAAAGTAGAAATGCTTGAAGGAAAAGCTCACGAAGCAAAAAGACGAGTCGATAAGTTAAAGACAGATCTTGAGTACAATCGGAGAGAAGAAGAACGAAGAGAAAAAGGTCACTTTTTTATTACTAAACGAAATATTAGTTTCAAAGTTGTTAACGGGCACAATTTAAAAAAGAATATTGCGCCAAATAAAATATCGTACGTCTTTATTAAGGTTGCATCGAAGCTATCGACTTGGCGTTTAAATCCGAGAAAACATGTGTAGATCTTGAGAAAAATATGGCTGATGTCATGATCCGAAAAGAAGAGGCGAGTAAGAAAATTGCTATTTTAGAAGCTAAAGTGACGAAAATTGAAACAAATATCGACACCCTGAACAAGGATAGAAGAAAAATGGAAATCGCTTTAAAAGAATACTTACTAAACATCAGAGGCCAAAAAAGTTGAACATTCTTGCAGTGACTTGAGAGGAAATTTTTTTTTATTAAAAGCAAAAATAATTACATTTTTTGTATTACGGAGAGCACGTTTTGAAAAAGGCTTCCGTAAAATTTAAGATAAACGTTTTTTTTAATTGACGCTGTATAACGATTACAGGTTTTTTATTATTTATTGCTAATTAAGTAAATACTGTCAATAATTTTTTTAAAATACCGACGACATTTAATTAAAATACCGACGACATTTAGCTAAATACCGACGACATTTAGCTAAAATACCGACGACATTTAGTTAAAATACCGACGACATTTACTTAAAATTCATTACTGTAATTTGAATGTTTACCAAATAAACTCTTATTTCTATAGATTTTTTTATACATAAAGGGAAGATTGAAACAACGTATTATTATTATTACACCTACAACATATACACCTAAAACACACATACACTTACATATGTAACAAATTACACATGCAAATTAAGTTGTTTACAATCTAAATCTTTTTTACTTCATTTTTTGAAATTTTTAATATCTAAATGTAAATCTTGAATTATAACTTTTATATTCATTATAAATTTTCTTAATAATAAGGATCCAAAACGCTAAATAACAAAATTAAATCTATATTTTATAAGAATTACAATAAATAAGGTATCACCTTATTTTATCATGTCTCCCTTCTTAGTTTATGGAGATATTTACTTGGTAATAGATGAGCTCAATTATGCATTATACAAATAATTATACATTACAGATGTAATTCGAACACTTGAGTCATAGCTTATGTTGATACATATACATAGATTAGTACATATATATACATACATTAATACGCATATATATATATATATATATATATATATATATATATATATATATATATATATATATATATATATATATATATATATACAACAATGTATATATTTACATATAAATATTATGTATTAGATTACTCTTTCCCATCTTTACAGTTATATTAAATAATTCTTTTAATTGTTAATATTTACATACTTTATTGAATCCATATTTGCAATTAAAATATGAACACTGTTAAACTCGAAAAATAAAACCCTGAGAAAGAAAAATTAATCTATTTAAGAAGAAAGCACAATCAGAACACGGTTCAGTGACCAATTTGAATTTTAAAAATGGTCAGATAAACGAGTGAAAATAAATTCAATATATCAAATTCAATAGGTCCAGCAAATTTGTATAGATTCAACTTTTTTTTGAAAAACTTGTATTTGTTTCATGAGAACATAGTTTCTTTTTCGATTAATTTTGGTCTCTGACCAATTTTCAGATTAACAATTTAGAAGTTTTGCTTCAGTAAGAAACTCTTGATAAAAGAGTGAAAGGTTTTTTTCAATCTACAAATTAATCAACTTCTTATATTTCCGAAAAAAACTTTTGTTCTTAGTATTTTCTACCTTACATTACGCACAGCATTTGGAATAATGCATAGTCGAAGATGAGAGTTTAGATATTTCCAGCATTTTTAACCGTCGTGTTTTAGATATTTCGTCCGGATGGGCTTTGACTTAAGTTTTACCATAAAAAATTGCGCGAATTAATGGTAGTGCAGCATTAAAACCAGGGTTGGAATTAAAGAAGCCACCAAGACACCTGTCAAAAAAAAACTCACCAAAAAGTGGGTTTTTTGGGGTTTTTATAAATTTTATTTTAAAATAATAATTATTATTAAAATAAAGTTTCATTGAAAGCCTTTCAATGCATTAATTTTTATGAAAAAGTATTTATGCATTACTTTCGAATTCCTTTATCTTCACCGTTGGTCTCATTTTCTATGCAGATAGCAAATACATCTTTTCCATGCTGTGTTTATATCTCTACAATTGCTTTACTGAGGATTTTTAAGCAATAATCTGCGAAGTTCTTCTTTTTTATGATGGAAAAAACTCTTTTTTCCATCATGAACTGAGCTGGCAATGATTGGATGATTCTGAACGCTTGACCAGCCATTTTGGTAGTTTTGTTCTCATATTCCTTAAAAATCTCAATTGGGAATTTATTGTACAAATCACCCAGCATCCTCTCCTTCTAATTTCTTGTGATTTGGCGCAATATATTTAGGCGGCAGAAGTGAGCAAAGCTCTTGAAACTCTCAATTGAATAAAATGATAATGGTTGAGCTGAAGAAGAAGCGAGCAACCTGCTAATCTAAAGAATCTTTCTGATAGGTGGATGCTTTAGCAATATAGTTGTTCAGATTAGAAGGTTACAACTTACATGCTTGAGTTGAGGTTGAAACTGGACAGAAACCAACACATTCGACATATCTGAAGCAGTAGAAGTACCACTAATACTGGTTAATTGATTACACTCAATGATTACACTTACCAAACTTAGAAACTTCCTCTCACTCACATCCTCTATATCACCCACTTAAAAATGGCATCATTTTTTTTTAATTATGCATAAAGTTTTAGAACATTTTATAAAGGTCTCCAAAGATTCAATTTATGTCGAAATCTAAAATGATCATTTTTAGATTGATCAAAATTATGAATAAAAATACTGTAGTTTTAACCACACACACACCCCCCCCCTCCCAAAAAAAACAAAAAACAAACAAACAAAAAAACCCACTGGGCTGGGTTTTATCAAAAATACTGGATTTTTTCCAACCTTGACTAGATTCTAAAATAGTTACTTTTTAATGCGCATTAATACCTATAATTTTAACACTTTGGCGCAAGATACAGCGAATCACTTTTAATATATTGGGTGGTGCTACATCTTTGTCTGTTGGTATTGGAAGAAGGCAACCATTATCTAACTTCCATGCCCATTCTTTAGAATCCAAGTTGAAAGATTCATCTAGCATTTTCCATTCAACAACTTGTAGGTGAACTCTAAGGCCATGAAAATAAGCAGCACGGTATGTGGGTGGTAACTTTTCTGGCTTAATAATTCCTTCACAAACCATTTGTTTATATTTTAAATACCTAAGAAAAATACTATGAAAATATGAGACTTTCTAAATCTAAATGAGTGACTTAAATCCACAAAATTATAACTAAACTTTCAAATAACAACCGCATTTTCCTTAACGAAGTTTTTGCATTTCCACCAAAAAGTTCAATGAAAGCCCTTACTGCAGATTCTCCAACTTCTTTTTTGGTTGCCCAGTAATCCGAAATAATTTCAGATACTGATTGTACATTATTCGATTTTTGCAGTAATTTTAAAAAACTAGGTTTTCCTTTTCCCAGTATTGAAGATGTCGAGTCACATCCTGACCATGCGTGAACAAATAACAGATGTTCTTTAAAATCCATTACTCGAGATTGAGCGTCTTTAATACTCTAGAGTTTTTTCTTTCTTTCTTGATAAAAAAAAATCTCATTTAATTCATCTTTCCAACGATACATTAGCATAACTGCTATATCAGTATCATCAGCAACAACAACGCGTGGTGAAATTTCCTTTGCAACTTCCAACGATTTAGAGACAATTTTCGTGTCAGCATCCCCTTTGCAAATATATACTTCATATCCATCTCGTTTAAGGTAATCTTACAAAAGCAAAATTAATTGTGCATTGTTGTGTGAATTCGATAGAAAAAAACCTTGTGAGTACGGAACCTGATTATTTTCTCTTATAACAAGATTTTGGGAAGAACCTTTGCATTTTCTTCTGATGTGTTCATTAGATTTAATTGAAGATTTCTTATCATAACCATCAAATATAATATAAGTGGTGGCATAATTTTGTCTTATATAGCTGATGTAGGTCTCAACAACTTCTACAAACCTCATACCTTTGTTCCAAAGAACTCTGTGGAGTAAGGAACCTCCATCAAGGACATATTTGCAAAAACTGACATTTGTACTTGGTTTAATTTCGTCGTCAGGAAGAATCACTTTGCGCAAAGATGATTTGTTTGCTTTCAGCATTAGGTTATTTTTAAATAATGGGTGTGGGAGATGAGTAAGCTAATAATCAAAATATAGTTCAACGTCATCCTCTCTTTCTGCAATTGCTGCAAGTCTATTAAAAAGGAGTGTTGGATCAACACAACAATCAGTTTGTTTGTCTAGTTTTACGCTATTGGTCAAAACATCTAAAGAAAAAAACGTATTCTTCTTTTTAAACTTTGCTTCATTGAACTTAAGGCCGTTGAGAAATGTTTGTAGACGAACACCTATGTTCTCAGCCTCGTCACAATTGACAAGATCTTCACCATTGACTGATACAAGACCCGTAGATAATGAATTTAGATTTCTATCGACAGTATTGAATGGATTTCTTACAGAAAACCAGTCATAAAACAACTCACAATGTTCATAATCACATACTAATCTTTTAATACCCATTTCTTTATTGCTTTCGGTAAATCCGATGTCAAATCCAAATAATTTATGCATTGCTTCATGAACACTTGCAGAATAACAGATGCTAATTGTCCATAGGTTGCGTACATTTTCATCAAATCCTCTACCTCTAGTTAAACCACCATTGCATTTTATAGACCGCATCAGGGTCTGCTCTATTACAAGATCAGAAGATAGGCCAGCCCAATACCTTTCAGATCGGCGGACTGCGTGACGACCATCTAAAAATTGTTGATGTAACCATGGATTCGTTTCTGAAAGGTATTGCATTTCTTGCAAATAAAACCTGGAGCACTTGGCATAGTTTGAATGCCCTGATGCGGCAAATAAGTTTAGCATTTTTGAGATTGTTTGAAGATGCAAGTACCAGTTTCAAGTTCTCTCTGCAAATAAAAATTCCTTTATGATAGTAATATAGTACATGTACAAGATCCATTATTTTTTTTTTCAAATGTAAAAACTTTTACTACACGTAACGTTTAACTTGTAAGTTTTACTTTTCCATATAATAGTTTCAATATAATAAGACACAACCTTTTTTCGGAGTAAAACTAAATTATCCATTCATACAAAATGTTTCATTGAAAACTTTTTTTATGAAAGCAAAAGAAATGATTAAGTTTTTCGCAGTAAAAATTTTCTTTTGAAAACAAAAAATCGAATGAAGTTTTGCGCGGCATTCACTTTTCACACTTTTACACTTTTTAAACGTAAATAACTTAAAAAATAATTGCTTTCAAGTCATAGTTCTTATATAAATATTGATCAGCATAAAATTCTCAATTCAACGATATATAATTAATGATATTTTGGTGTTGTCAAAATTAGCCTATTTTTTGCCCCAATTCGCCCCAAAAGTGAAGTTCCCGTAGCGCAATCAACGGGGCTTTTTTTACGCTCATCCAGAGACTGTCTACTTCCTCTGTGCAAAGTTTCAGCTTTATACTATTTTTGTTCGGGTCAACTTGCAATTCTCTCCTACTATTATGCCAGTGGTTCCAAACCTTTTCTTACCCGTTCCCCAAATTATATATCATAAAATCTCCATGGACCCCTTTGCAATTAAAAATTATTACAAGGCGAACATTTTAATATTGTAATTTTTATTCATCAGGACAATATTTTATTCAAGGTATTTTTTAATTGAATAGACTATCTATGACCCAAAAACATTTTATCTTAGTTGATATATGATACAAAAACTGGTCAATGTGAATTCTGGCACTGCTTACCAGCAATTAATATCTGAAAATTCGGCTTAGTTTTTGATAGAGCACATCTAATAACCGCATCAATTTCAAGTCTATTTCTTTTTTTGGTTTTTATAGATAACATGGCTGAAAACCCTGCTTTGCACAAGTATGATGTTGAAAAAGGAATAAGGGCTTTAAGTGCAATTGTTGAACACAATGGATATGAATTCCTCATTTTCAACCAGAAGTTATTTAATGGTGTTATTTTGAAGTGATCCTTAGCAGTGGTGTCATTCTTTAACTCTATAAATTCTTCTTGTGCTTCCTCATTCACATTTTTCACATCACAGGAAAATGGTGATATAATTACTTCACTGCTCAAAAGGTTCACATCTGGAAAATAGTTACCAAATTCATTAATCAAACTATCTAGCTGACAAAGTATTTCTATCTTTATAACTTTGGGAAGCATGTTATTTCCAATTACAATATTTAAATTTTGAAACATTATCAAATTTCCATTATTAATTCTAGTCTTATACAGTTTGAGCTTTTCAATAAATGCCTTCAGTTTATCCAAGTGTGTAATGACATTAGCATTTTTGCCTTGAAGTTGCAAATTTAACTTGTTAAAATAACCCACAATGTCCACAAGATAAGCAGTTGTTATTTCAAAATTGTCAAATTCAAAATATTCTACCAGTCCACTTTTCATTTGACATAAAAATTCTTTCACTTCATTTCTAGTCCACATTCCAAATGTTGTGTGGTTCAAAATGGAAACGAGTGTACAGGCTCTCTAAATTGTTGTAAAACAAATCAACTTGAATAAAACAGTGTACGCCAACTACATTTGGAGCAATCTCTTTTACCCTAGTCTGCAATCCAGACTTACAACCCATCATGGCAGGAGCTCCTTCAGTAGTAATTCCTAACAAATATTTCCATTGTAATTGATTGTCATTGAAAAACTGTTTCATAATTTCCATAATATCAGCTGCTTTTGTTGTTGTTTCAAGGAAAGAAGAGAACAAAAATTCTTCTTTGAATTTATTATTGTGAATATACCTACAAAATACAATTAATTGTGCCATTGAACTTACATCTGTGGACTCATCCAACTGAATAAAAAAATATGGTGATTATTTAATTTCATTAATAACATTTTCTTTAATAATCGATGAAATGTCAGTTAGCCTTCATTTGACTGTATTATATGATAAAGATATATTATCTATCTTCTTTACAGCTTCTTCTCCAAATAATAATCTAACAATTTCTTTTGTACATGGAAGTATAACTTCTTCAGTCAATGTCTGAGCTTTTTTCTTCTGTGCTATTATATATTAAGCCTTGTAAGATGCTTCTACTATATTCTGTTGAGTTTGGTGAATAACCCCAGTTTTATCCAACTTACATATATTCAGTGATTTAAATTTTCTTTTGAAAAAATCAGAATCTTTTGTTCGAAGATCAGGATGGCACTTATTCAAATGAATAGCAAGCTTTGAGGGTTTCATAGAGTCATTTCCTAGTACTTTATAACAAATAATACACTGTGTAGCAAATGGTTTCTTTTAGCATGTAGGTAAAACCATATTTCATGTATTCATCTGAAATGACCTTTTTTTACTTTTAGACATCTAAAGAATTTTAAAAATAATATAAAATAATGTAATATATTAACTCGAGATTCGTATAGTTCATTTGAGAGTAGTATATTCTCGACTATTCAAATAAAATAATTCAAATTACTTTCTTTCGAACCAATCAGTTAGGAAAAATATTTTTACCATAAGATAATTTTATATAGCATTTAAAATTTACAGATGTAAGAATAATATAAAGTAATTATTGTTTTATTGTGGTCCGCAAGTCATAGACAGTTAACGTTGAATTGGCTTACACAGATTTTTTGCAACATATGTTGTCTAGCATGAATTACATTTTGAATTTAAGATTTGTTTCTTTAAAACAGAAAAATATCAAAATTAAAATTCAATAACTCAAATTTATTTTGAATTTACAATTACCTTGTGGTCCTTTTCAAAAGTTTACATGGACCCCCAGGGGTCCATGGACCACCGGTTGGGAACCACTGCATTATACGAACAAAAATATCCAGATTATCCTGTTAAATATAAATTTTACTTAAAATATTTCCAGGAAAATTTTAGCTTATCATTTGGTAGAAAGCAAATTGATGTCTGTGAACTGTGTGAAGAGTTAAAGATTAAACTAAAAAATCCACATATTAATGAAAATGCAAAAAGAGTCTATCAAGCAGATATTGAGATCCATAAAAGACAAGCAAATAAGTTTTACAAAAAAATACAGGAAGTAGAAACTAAGTGCAAGAATGATCCGAATGTGTATGGGATTGCATTTGATTTTATGCTAAATTTGCCACTTCCACATATCCCTGTCCAGGAGATTTTTTATCTACGTCAATTATGGCTATATGAGTTTTGCATATATGATCTTAAAACAGGTAAATCAGTATTTTATTCTTATTGTGAAGGAGTTGCTAACAAAGGTCCCAATGAAGTATGTACTTTTGTACTGGATTATATTAAAAAATATATTGGTAATGATGCCAAAGAACTATTTTCAGATGGTTGTGCTGACCAAAATCGGAATCATGCCATGGTCCGGTTTCTTTTATCACTGGTAGCTGAATTAGGTAGCAATATAAATGAGATCCAATATTACATACCCAAACGAGGTCACTCATTCCTGCCAAATGATAGAATATTTGGAATAGCGAAAAGACATATTCGAAAGAATGACAGGATTTACACACCAACTGAGTATGAAAATCTTATAGCTGGGGCTAACGAAAACTTTGAAATAAGAAGGCCTAAAACTGAAGATATTATTGACATAAAAAAATGGTGGCCCAACCATTATAAGAAACTAGTGCTATCTGTGGATTCCTATGGCAAAGGAATACCCAAGGACAAAAAAGTAACTTTTGGTATTTCTAAAGTGTCACATTTTACCTTCTCTAAAACCACACCTGGTCTAGTGACAACACGTGAATCCATAGATTGCTTAGCCAGTCATGATTTCCAGCTCTTACAAAGGATGGGTACCAAGCCATCCTTAATATCAAGTAATACTCCTGCATATGCTGGGAAAGTGCCAATCAATGAAAAAAAATATCAGACTTGAAAAAAATAGAAAAATATATTCCATATTCAATAGTAGAGTATCAAAACTTCTATACAGAAGTTTTTGCATTGCCAACAACTTTAACAAACAATGAATATCAAGAAATAAAAGATGATTAACTAAAGATTTTTCTTAAAGTCATTGGATTTGTACGTAAAAAAAAGAATTCATTTTGAAAAAGGGATTAGTCCAGAAGTTTAAGTTAAAAAAATCTGTATGATTTATATATTTTTTAAATAAAGTTCACAAAAGCTCTATATGTTTTTTATTTATCTACTCCTATATTTAGTTTTATAAGCACCGTAGACTTTTTTGATAAGAAACATATTTTTGTTAATCCTGAAAAGTTTTAATTAACGGACATGTGTCCTTTTCGAAATGACGAGTTCAATTGACTGCAGCTGAAGAATTTTAACTAGCAGTTAAAATTAAAAAACAAAATATTTTATCTGATCAACTAAAAGAAACTTTGTTAATAAAATGAACGGGTTAACAAAGAACTGAGTTTGACATTAAAGAATCTGTCAAATAGCAAAAAGGTTTTGTATCAACATAAAGAGAAATCTGTTATTAGATTAACTATATTAGATCTTTTAAAATGCTTCCAGGTGATCAATACAGTAAAAAATGTCACTATATCAGCAAAATAAAGATTGCATTCTAAAGAACTTTGCTGAAAAATTAAAAATCTAACAGAACAAGCAATTTTACACATTGCACGTGCAAATTTTTTTATGCAGCACTTAAAAAAAGATAAGACAACCTTTCTCAAAGCAAAATTACTTTTCAAAATTATCAGAGCATGAAAAAAAATATAAAAATTTGTAAAAGATGGGTACGCTATTACTTGTGCTTCTCGTTTCTTTCTTTATTAACGCGATGCTTCTCGCTTCCTTCGTGATCACGAACAGCTGCTTCATGCTGGTTTTTCAGCAAACTATGCCTTTCTATCGCATCCGCATGTCTTCGGATGGCATCTTTGTGAAACTTTATTTCGTCATCATGATATAAACTCTGCTCTTGATGCTCGCGTTTGATCTTTGCTAACAACTCGGCTTCCTAAAGAAGAAATCCCATTTTGTATTTAACACATTGGATAAGTTTATAGTTTTGTTGACAAACTTTCAGTTGTAAAAGCCAGAAAATATTGTTGACTCGATGAACGTAAGATAACTTCCTGTATGGCTAAAATATTTCTAAAAGTTCTGTCTTGCTTTTAGTTTGACTAAACTATATGAAGATGATTAATTGTTAAGATCATTTTATCATAATCTTATAAAACATACCTACATAAAATCCAAATTGTTTCACGTGGAAAGTTTTTTAAGCTTTATTACTTAAAAAAATACAGGTTTAGAAGACGTCAGCAACAGTATATAATTCTGTGTCTTTTGAAATAATCCTCTTTTCAAAATTAATTATGTTACAGCCCTAGTATCATAAATTTTTACTGGAAAGTCTTGACCAAAAAGCATCAATTAGTCAAGCTTAATTATTAGCATAATGTGAGCAAGCTATTAGACTGAAATACAAAATTATAATTGTGAAAATTTGAGACTTAAGACAGTTAATTAAACATGACCAAATGTTTTTATACTTTTAAAGCCTGTGGTCTACTCAAAAGTGGGATTCATTTGACATTTGATAATTATTATCAAGTTATTTAAAAAAAAAAAAAAAAAAAAAAAAAAAAAAAAAAAAAAAAAAAAAAAAAAATGAAAAAATGGATTCAATAAGTTATTTTATTCCATTTTTTAAGTTATGGTTTATTCCAGGTTCTTGATGGACCTGGAAGAGACAATAACTTAAAAAATGGAATTTTTTTCACTTCATTGTTTGAATAAATAGTTGGTATCGGATCAAGATCATAAATAAGATTGGTAATTCAAAAACTTCGTTTCAAATTTTAGAAAAACTACTTGTAGAAAAAAAGGTAATTTGATTAAATCAACTTTAAGTTTTTCAGTAACCTGTTATACAGGGTTAAGAGATAAACAGGGCATCTAGGATTGTGAAACAGTTTATCTAGAATGCTTTTAAAATATTTAAGACTACCTGTATTAAAAGAAGGGGATGGCTCTTTTCTATTCTTAGCTAATTCTATTTAGTCCTCTCTTGATTATTGGTAGAATCCCTTTTACTGAGTCCAAAATTCCTGAATAGTGTTCTTTGTATTAGATTTCTTGTCTTTGTTTTATATTCTCTTAAGATAAGCCCATATTTAAGAACACCTCTTAAAGTTAACAAACCTGACTTAAACAACGTTCCAGGTCCAATGAAACATTTTTATTGCACTTAACAGCATTTCTTGTTGTGTGAACCATTATTAAAGGGATCGCATAAGACATGATAATTTGGATAACAATAAAAAGCAAGACTTTATACTTCCAAAAAAATTATTTCTCAACCAACTTTGATTTGGATTCTAAATTTGTATACAATGGGGCAAAAAGCTGATTTAGCTTTTTTTTTTTAATTAAATGGTGCCATGGGGAAAAAGTGATGGAACTGCACATAACTATCCCCTTCAGAGAAATTCAACTTTTAAGGCTGAATGGTGATTTTTTTATCATCAACTAAAATTTAAAAAACTACCATTTTTACTCACATATGAACATAAACATGAGAAAAATCGTTTGTACTGATTCACTAGCTTACTCAGAATGAAAACTGATACCTTTCATTTTGACTTGTTGCATGAAGCTTATGTGTCTCTGAGATTTTAATGCTTTAGTATATATTTCAGTATGGAAACCTTTTTGGAAAATGAACCACCCTTCTGTCCATCTACTTAGTGTGAAGAAACATCACCATGGATCTCTCCAGCACATTTAAAGCTCTTGGCAGGGCAAAATATCAAATAAATGCATAGAAAAACTCAGGAATGAGCAAAGCTTCAAGCTATTTTAATTTGCACATGAAGCATCACTGATGAGCAGCATCTTCAACCTCTAACCTAATATCAATAAAGAGATAAACAACCTTACTAATGGGTGAAAAAGCAAAAACATTGTAAATTGGAGACAGGAGTAGCAAAAAAAAAGGGAAACCATTGCAAGCAGGTACTTCTATGTTATGACAACTTCCTTCAGCCTTTAAAAATATTTGCCAAAATATTGCAACTCATCAATCAAATTAAAGCTTCTTTGTCACATAAAGTTATTCAAATCCAAGAAGTGTATTGAAATCTCAAAGACACCTAAGGAAAGGTATTGGTTTTTATACTGAGCAAGAAAGTCAGCACATCACAACTTTTTGTAGGGACAGAATTCCAGTGTCTCCAAATCATGATCAGCTTGAGCTGGTCTTTTAAAACCAGTCATTAAATATAAGTGAAATAAAATGTACAAGTGAATTAAAATGTTAAGACAAATATTTTGCGCTAAAACATAAAGAAATTTTTTAGTTTGTGTACAAATTAATTGATTTCATACCTTATAAAACACAAAAACATTAATCAAGCCTAAATTTAAAATTAAATAACAAAGGCTTTAAATAAAATAAAAATATTTTTATAAATTGTATTAACTGCAGGAAAAACATAACAATTCATTCCTCAATATGAGAGCAGAAATTAAGTTTCAAATTTTCAAGGTATACTTGATTTCAAATCAAACTTTTTTAGTTATATATCAACATAACTTCATCACATATTTAAGAATTATTACTAGAAAAGTTCAAACTCAGCTTTCTCTCATTAACCTAGACTTTTATATATGCAAATTTAACCCTAGTGGCAGTCTTGATGGATTATATATATTTTTCTTTCTAACATAATCCACCTTTAACTTAGGAGTGTATTATGAGTGTTTTCAGTCAACTAACAGATTTTTACTACTTATTTTTTAAAGATTGTATTTGCTTTCTAATAAACTTAATCATATTTTAAGTTCCTTTAATGAAGCACTTTAAAAAACTGAATGAAGCACAACAAAAGAACTTTAAAAACATATCACATTTAAAGAACCTAAAATATAATTAAACTTTGTTTGAAAGCAAATACAATCTGCATAATACAAACAATATTACTTATAACAATAACTCACAATTACAAGCTCATTTGAATTGTTTGAAGCATTTTTTGTGCTTTTATAATACTTATATATATATAAAAATCTCTCTATATAACTTTTTCATTTTTAATATATATTACAACTATACCAAATACAAGTAAACGAACAACTCTAATTTTTCCACCAAAAACTAAACTTGTGTGTTGATTTCCATCTAATATTACTAGAGATTGCTAATTTTTTAATTTGATTTAACTTTATGTTTTTGTCTTATATGAAGGTTGCAATAGTTTTTCAATTGTATAATTTAAGAGCCATATGAATTACAACCTGCTTGCAGAAAAAAGTGCATAAACTTTTTTTTAGATGTGGCATTGCTGGTTTTACAAAAGTGGTGTTCATATACAGTTATGTAAGTAAGTTTTAGCCCACTTATTAAAAGTCATGTTTTTTAAACATACTTTCTAGTTAGTCTAGTTTTTTTCTGTATTTTTGTGTTTAAAGTGTTAAAATAGGTAAAATTCCACAACTGGAACAAAAGAAATTATTGTCCTTCTATGAAGAAGGCTTTTTCAATGACAAATTGTCCAAAAAAAACAAAACATTCAAAGATGGCCATTAAAGAAATTTATAAAAGAAAATTTAAAAACACACAACCTCTTGAGGATAAAACTTAAAGTGAATGACCTTCCAAAAATGGCTTACAAAACATGACATAAAGTGTTTAAAAATGGCTTACAAAACATGACATAAAGTGTTTAAAAAATGTGTCTCTACAAAATAGAAAAAAAAAACCCACTAGTGAACTGACCAAGACATTCAAGTTGTGACTAGTACCAACATTTCCTCATCTAGCATTCAAGGACATTTACTAAAAGCTGGGTTAAGAGGGTGTGTTGCAGTTTGAAAGCCATAGGCATAGAAAGGGACAGAAAAAAAGAAAAAAGATTTAAACATGCAAAACATCATAATAATTGGATGAAAGAAACTTTAAAAGGTGTAATATACACAGATGAACGGATGAATAATTTGAATTGATTGGTAGCAGATGGTAGTATGTAAGAAGGGTTGGAGAAGCTTATTGCCCTGATTGTCTACATCCAACAATCAAGCATGGGGGAGGTTCTGTTCTAGTTTAGGGTTGTATTTCATCATCTAGAGTATGGTGATTTAATCAAAATTGATGGCAAACTGACAGGAGAACGATATATGGAAATACCTTCTGGAATGAGACTAATTGGTAATAATTTCATTATACAGCAAAACAATAACTCCAGACATTGTTCCCATGTGGTAAAAAAATATTTACAGGACATGTGTGGACAAAGTATTGAACTAGCCTCCTCAAACTCCAGAGATTTGAACATTATTGAAGATTTGAACATGTTTGGGATTGTTTGGATAAAAAAATATCAAATGTAACCCCAGAAATGTCAAAGAGTGTTTCCAAATATTAAAAAGGAAGTAAGTTAATATTCCACAAAATTTCATTACAAGTTTATATGAATCAATTTCCAGGAAAATCACTTCTGTAATCAATGCAAAAGACAGATTTAAGAAATATGATTTTTTTTTTCTTTTTGTATTAAATTTAATCAAATTATTTTAGATATTTTGTTTGTAATACAATATGGCATTGATTTTTTTAATCTAATAAATCCTTCATACTTTTAAGAAAAAATCAAAAATAATTGTAAAATTATGGTGGGTTAAAACTTATTCATAGTACTGTATGTGATATGTAAATATGTATCTAATTTGTACAAGTTTTCTCAACATCTTATCAAAAAAGCTCACTTGTTTTTTAAAATACTGGTCTTCATGTGCAGCCTCCATTTTGCCAAAAGAACCACCAGCTTCTCTGCGAAAATTAAAATATACAATTATATAACACAGTATACTAGATAACAATCTTTTTTAGCAGGAAAAAGTATTAAACATTTTATGAAGAGTATAAACACTTTAAAACTTTGAGATTTTACATTGTATATTTTTATAGTTAGTAATATCAGATAAAAAAAATATACCTAATAGTTCCTCCTGAACCACCGCCCTGTAACAAAAGTAAAAATAAAATAAAAAAAAAAAAAAAAAAGAGAGAAAAGCTTAAGAACTAAATTTAAGACATTTAACCCTTTCAGAACCAGTAATGCTTAAAAACTTCATTGAAATCTTACATGATCTAAACAAGTCAATGTAAATTTCAGATTGTGATGTTTCACCTTCTAATACAGACTATTTCAAACAATATCACACTTTGAAAGCTTTCTAATGTACACTTTTAGATAAATTTGAGAAGAATAAACTATTCTTGAAAAACTTCTAATTCTTGCTCAAAATAGGCTGGTTCTGAAAGCGTTAAAAGCAACTTAAACATTTCAGATAATTAAATCATTTTATTTTAATTAACTGCTTTAAATTTAAATAACCATCCTTCTTAAGCTGAAGACCACACTATAGATCATGATTTAAAAGTAAAAACTATTTTAAACTCATAACCAATATTCGAAAAACATTTTGTAACTCTGTTATAAATAAGCAAAGGTATAGGAGGGAAAAACGAAGGCACTTGGAAAAAAACTATTAAAAGCATAAAAAAAAAATTTTCACAAGTTAGAAAAGTTAATTAATACCATTTTCTACTTTTATCATCTATAAATCAGCTATTAAAATTATTAATTAAATCAGCAATTTACAACAGACCTAATTCATAAATTTATTTGTGAATTATTTACCATTTATATATAATTTTCTTTTAATTTTATCTCAAAAAATTTAACTATTTCTATCACATTAAAAATCATAATTATTAATTTAAGAAGTTAACCTTCCCAGCACCTGAGCCAACTTCGCCACCAGAGAGTAGTCGACATGAGTAAGGAATGACTAGCTTCCTGCAAGAGTGTCGTAGGGCCGCCATTTTGAAAATAAAATGTACGTATATTAAACAAGTTACGTACGAAAATCACTTAAAAAGAGTCTGAGGATTAGTGTCCTGTACGTGAACGAGTTAGTCTCGCTAACTAAAAACTCAGAGCAATCGAATTCGAATTTGTCTAAGTCGAATACCGGTTACACTTTTAGTCAATTTGGTAAAGTCATTTTTTTCAAACTTATTTTCAAAAGTCGTACAAAATCGAATTCAATTATCTAAGTTCTACCAAAATCAAACCAAATTAAATTATCCACTTTACCCAAAACTTATACTATCCAAATACCAAATAACAAAATCAATTTAAACTAAAAGTCAATTTATTTTTTGCCTATTAAAGGCTCAGCCAATTTAAAATTTAAAATTTCAATAAAAAGATGTAAATCATAAATAACAATGTATAAAATATTTTTCCTACTTAAAACACGATTTCAAAAAAAAGCTCCAAAAGAACAATCGTAGAGAAATCTCATTGAGAGGCTACTTCAAATTGAGGCCACGTCAAATTTGGAGTAAGGATCAGCCGCTTGTCTCTTGGCAGTGTTTTTGACCCATTTTCCCTTAGAAGTGGAGAGTGGGACAAAAGGACTAATTAGTTCTAGGCTAACCTAATCTTTACTTTCTCAGCTTTCCTCTGGTGGCTTAACTTCTTTTCTAGCCTGTGAACTTCCGACCATGAACTGCTCTGGGTTTTAATATTGCCTATCAGTCACATGTGAGTAAATAGATTATAGTTCTGGTTGACGAATCACGGTATCTCAATGGCCTTAGTGCTCAAACATGTACTCTCAGGGCCGCCGAGAGCCTCCAAGCCACCCGGGACGAAACCTTTTTTGGCGCCCTTAGATTTCGCTTCATGTATATACTTAGCATAGAAGCAAAAAAGTACATTATGCCTTTATAGCTACTTTAACTTTATTTCATTTTTTGCTAACTAACCGCAGCATAAACAATTCCTAATTTAAATAAAATTTTCGAGCCTTTTTCGAGGCAAAATTATAAATTACTTCATCATATGACAATGATTTCGCGAGATCATTTTCAATAGACAACATCATAAGATTTGAAAGTCGCTCTTGTTCCATGGTGGCTCTGAAATGGTTTTTTATAATCTTAAGTTTACTAAAAGATCTTTTACCCTCTGCAACGGATATTGGCATTGTGTGAAAAATGATTAATTTCGAAAATATTCGTAAATTGCTTCGAAAATAATATATATATATATATATATATATATATATATATATATATATATATATATATATATATATATATATATATATATATATATATATATATATATATATATATATATATATATATATTTCTACTATTTCACCTTCAAATCAGTATTTTGATTAGAAGCTTTGTAAAACCAACGTCTTTTGGAAGCCAATGCCCTATTTTGGGCACCAAAAAGTTTTTTACGATTCATTATTAACAGTTACTGTAAATAACCGTACGCATCAATAAAATAATAGCATAGTCAACTACGCAAACTCATCAAAAAATTATAAACTCAATCTCAAAAAGCTAATGTCATAAAATCAATATTTCAATAGTTAAATATAAATCTTAAACATGAATTACCATAAATAAGTTGATCGTAAAGAGTTGAAAAATATTTACTATTACTTTCTAAATTCTGAATAGAATTATTTCTAAATTGTATTCACAGTTTGTTATTGCTAATTATCAACGTTTGCGTTTTTTTTACTTTAGTCTAATGAATGCGAAAATCTCAAGGAACATTTTTAATTTAACAGCGTATAGAGTACGAAATCAATGATGAGTTTGTATTTTAAAATTTTTTCGAGGAATTAATAAAAATGATATAACGCGAGTAATATATAAATTTCAATTATGGCATTTTAAGATTAAAAAACTATTTTTATTTTAATTCGGCATCTGGCGCCCCATCGACATCTGCCGCCCGGGACAAACTGTCCCTTTGGCCCCCCCCCCCTCTCGGCGGCTTGTGTACTCTTGTTGGTTGCCGCCTGACCGGGCTGAAATAAAAATCTCTTTAATGGAGCAGAAGTTGCAGGGATCAAAGCTGTCTAAATTCGTATTGATATTTATTTTGTTATCAAATTAAAACTGTGCAAATTTGTATTAAGTTATATTCATCCTATTCAAACCATAAAAACCGTTAGACAATTTTAGTTTGAAAGTCGAACAAAGTTGAATAAAGTATCTTAGTATATAAAAGAATAATACAAGAA
Organism: Hydra viridissima; assembly: GCF_058129835.1. Lineage (NCBI taxonomy): Eukaryota > Metazoa > Cnidaria > Hydrozoa > Anthoathecata > Hydridae > Hydra > Hydra viridissima. The sequence continues at coordinate 17,618,876 of NW_028324304.1, forward strand.
AATTAATTAAGGAATCTTTAGGAGTAAAGAAGTTTTGAAAATGAATGATATAGAGGATAAAGAAAAGAAAAGTAAGGAAAAAAAGAAAGAAGAAAAGAAAAAATTTGCGAAGAACGAAAAATAATACAAGATCAAACAAGTAAAAATGGAAAAATTTTAAAACTAAATCAAAAGTGATCTGAAGCTTTTGCTGAAATGAAGCGCGAAATATCAGCTAAAAGCCATTCAATAAAATATCTTGTGCTTTCAGTAAACAATTTGAAAAACTAAAATTAGAAATTCTTTCGCTCTTACAAGTTAACATGCAATAAAATTTATTTAATCTTAGTGTTTTTTGTTTCATTGAACACATTTTTTTCTCATAAGAGTTTTATAACGGTCATTTTTTGAAAAGTAGCAAAAAACAGATTTTATATCGGAAAAAATTGATTGGTAAGGCAACTGCTTTTTTAACAATTAAAATGGGATGTGAAGTGATGGATAAAAACTTAAGTGCTAAAGAACAGAAATGTTAAAAAAAAAATCTTTTACCCTATATTAAAAAATCAAATACAAAAGCATTTAAGTGTTAAAGTATATCATAATTCTTTGAGAGAAAAATTAGACAAAGCAATAAAACTTTGAGAACCAAAAACTCTGTAATGGAACAAAGCCTTTACACTTAAAAATAGTTAGTCTCTCAGCAATAAAAAGGCGCGAAATTAATGGTAATAATAAAAATAGACAGGAATATATCCAAAAATGTAACTATATGCTATACAAAGAGTCGTGTAAATACAAAAAACTTCAGTAAATCTTTATTTTTCTTAAGTTCTAACTAAATAAGAAAATAGTTATATAGTTGTATATACATATATATATATATATATGTGTGTGTGTGTGTGTGTGTGTGTGTGTGTGTGTGTGTGTGTGTGTGTGTGTGTGTGTGTGTGTGTGTGTGTGTGTGTGTGTGTATATATATATATGTATATATGTATATATATATATATATATATATATATATATATATATATATATATATATATATATATATAGTATATATATATATATGTAAAAGTTATATATGACAATATATTTTTATATATTACATTTAAGTTATATATGATATCTTTATATAAATATATATATACATATACATTTTAAATAAGTTATATATGATATATATACACATAAGTTGTATATGATATATCTTTATATATATATATATATATATATATATATATATATATATATATATATATACACTTACACATATATATGTAAATATTTATTATATATAAAAGTATGCATTATTTATATACTATATGTATAAATATTAATATTTTGTATTTTGTGTGTATGTGCGTGTGTGTGTGTGTGTATATATATATATATATATATATATATATATATATATATATAGGATTACTTAGTATTCTAGTTTATAGGAATTTAAAAATAAAATGCCTTGTCGCTGTGATTCTAATCCGTGCAGTACATGTATTTGTGCAAAGTCAAGTACATTGTGCACATCTGAATGTCATGGGAAGAAAGAGTGGGCTAGTATTCCTTGTTTGAACACTGAAGTTGGCAAAAAAGTTAAAAGTATGGCAATCAAAGATATACGCACAGCTCTTTGTTCTAATCAATTGTCACCTATTGGTGATAAAAGTGAACTTATAAAACGCTTAGCAGTTTTCTTTCAAAATCAAAAAGATACTAGTTCAAATGCTCCAGTTAGTTCTAAATCAGATAATCTTACAGCATCTAATAACAAACAGTTATTTGAAGCAATTCTTGAGAATGAAGGCAATCATGAACTTATTTTATCTTTAAGTGGTCGTACTGTGACAAAAGTTTCGAGTAAACCAGAACTGAGGCGAGCTTACTTACTCCTGAGCTCAAAGGTACATCCAGATAAAAATAGTAGCTCAAAAGAATCAGTGCAAGCATTTCAAGTTGTTTTAAATGCTTTTGAAAGGTTATCAAATCCTGATAAGTTTGAGGAGGAAAGTGACATTGATAAGCCTGCTAAAAAAAGACAAAAAACTGAGCAGTTTACACGTTCAAATGCTGGGTGTTTTAAAACAAAGATCAAGTGCCCTCAGTGTAAGCAAACATGGGGTGGTAATGAGCTAGGGCTAGAAGATGGTGCTTATAATTTTTTTATGATGGCTATTAAGCAATATATATGTGGAAGATGCTCATGTGAGTTTGGATGTATGACTGCTATTCATTATTGTCCACTATGCAAAAAAACTTTTGAATATGACCCAGATGATTATCATCGCCAAATTACTTGTGGAAATGAAAACTGTGTTAAGAAATTTGGTTTTATGATGTTTAAAGTTTCAGCTAGGCGAGAAAGTGAAGTACGAGCTGAAGCAAAGCTTAAACATGAACAGTATTTAAAGCGTATATCTCAAAAAAATCGAAGAGCAGCTCGCTCTGATAAGCGCTCTGTAAAAGTATTTGGTGCAGTTGATGATCATTTGCAAGAAAAACTTTTTATTATTGGACTGCGTGATGCATGTCCACGCTGTGGTTGGGAACTTGATGGAAGTCAAGAGTTAGAAGAAGCAAAATTGCATTTAGATAATTGCAACAATCAAAAAGAAATTGAAGAGTATAAAAGAAAATTAAAAGAAGCTGAAGCAAAAAATGAATTAAAAAATCAAAAAGAAGCCAGTCAGGCAGAAATAATGGGGATAAAGCAATGGGAACATAATGGTAGACAAGTTGGACAATTATGGATGTTAAGTGATGCTATGTTGAAAAAACTTTGTGTTGATTTAAAACTTGAAGTAGCAAGTCTTCGCCATCAAGTTATTGCAAGGCTATCTGAGTATCTTAGGTCTAATCAAAGATTAATGATAACTGATGGTAAAAATAAGAAAAGTATTGAATCCAATTTTGACACAACTCCTCTTGCAAAAGTTGATGTAGAAGATCTGCCTAAGAACATTAATCAAATGGAACGTGAAGAACTGCAAGATCTTTGTGCTAGCTATGGAGTAAAGTTTGATGCTCAGAAAGATGTAAAATCTGTTTTAATAAAAAAGTTTGAGTCAGCAAGAATGTCTGGGCAAAGTAAACTGATGATTTGTAGCAAACAAGAAGACTCTGAAGAATCTTTAGATGAGTTTAGTGACACAGAGTACAATATCTCTAGTGAACTTAAAAACTAACATATTTTCTCTTTTATTTTATTGAAACTGCAAAATGAAAAAACAACAAAACTTATTTTTAAAGTTATGAAAATAAGTTGGCATTCATAATTTTGAAAACTTTAAAAGCCATCATCTTGTTGACAATTTCCAATAGTGATCTTTGGCAATTTTTCAATTATATTTCTAAATTTAATTACATTTGTAAAATGTTATCTATATTTTGAGAATGACAAAATTTCCTCATTCCAAGTAGGTTTTTAAAATATTTTCCCCATATCTTTTGATTTTTAGCCTTTCCCATCCCAAAAATTCTTTTCTTTGTTCAAATAGGTAAGAGTACTAATTATGATAAGGAGCTCAAGAGTGCAATAGCTACAATATAATAATTTTTTTTCATATCTAGATTTTGCTTATATAATAATTATTAGCATTGGTAGTTTTACATAGATGCCCAACAAGCCAAAGGTGTTAATTTTATTTAAATTGAGTGTGTGTGTGTGTCTGTGTGTGTATCTATGTAGGCATGTATTAATGCATGCACACATGGATACATGAATGAACGTTTGTATGTGTATGTCTGTAAATTAGTTATGTACAATCATTTATAGTTAGTATGGTAATAAATTTATTAGAATTTTAAAGCACTTTTATAACGCATTTTTCAATAATAGGATAGTGAGTTGGGAAGCATTCATTTTGATGGAACACTAATTAATCTGATCTTAAATGAAGTTAAGATAAATGTTCTTCCAGACGAAGGTCCTTTTTCTCAATATTTTACAATTGTTAAAGTCACTAAAAATTTTTGTTTTCTTGTGTATTTGTTTTGTAAAACTGGGCATAAAGAGCTAATCATCTTATCTTTTTTTTATTTTTCTCCAGCTGCTTGTTAATAAGAAAATTTTGCTTCTTACTATCATTTAGAAATACAGGTTCCTGAATGGGAGTTGCCACCTGCTGATCAGGATGGTAATTTTTTAAAAATAGTTTATATTTTTTAAAGTGGTTTTGGGTAATAACGTTAGATACACTTTTTTTTTTTTTGTTATTTTCCTGAAATCATCTTGAATGCTTCCTTAGCTTTCTAATTTGAATGCTTCCTAATATAGTAAAATTGAGATAAATATTATTTCGTTCTAAATAGGAGACCACGTGGGTGAATCATTAAGAGAAAGAGAAGATAAATGGACTGAATTGAGAACGGCATCGGAAATGAGGCCAGGATTTTTGTCCGTGTCTCAGATGCGTTAATGAAAATTTGTAATTCCTGTTTTGTTGGTGTTTTTTTTTTTTTTTCATTAGTCAGTGCAAATTAGCCTGAAAAATATAAAACTTATAGTTTCAGGCTAATTACAAGACATCTCCATACTGTTATATGGTTTACAAAATATTACTTAATTTCAGAGGCGTCGAGAGACTGGCGGGGATTTTTCCTTCTGCCTGACGCTAAGTGAGAACCCATTAATTTGAAAGATGAAATAAAAAATGTCTCCGTCATACTTGTTGATTACAATGCGTATTTTGTAAATAGATGAATTTTGTAAATAACTTTTGTAAACTTTTTCTTCGCCACATACAAAGTATAAAAAAAAAAAAAAAATAAACCTAATATGATGCAAAGTCAGGCTTTCTAAAAGAATTAGATAAGAAGACTGGTTTGATTACAAATAGCAGCAATAAAGCAGGTTGTCAGCGCAAGGTCAATAGAAGTGAGATTATAACAATAATCATTGGATATTGGCTTTAAATCATCTTTCGATTGTTTTAAAAACTATTATTTAAAACAAACATGGATTTTTCACCAGCGGAATTTTAAGGTAGTTAATGCTAATTCATCTGAATAGCTCATATCCAACACTATTAGTGCCAATGCTCAACTCTTATGGTCAAATATGATTATATCTTTTGGTTGACTCAAGCAGCTTTGAGGTACGTTATCGTATTTTCATGCATAAAGTTTTTGCATGAAGTGCAGCACGCAGCAAATAAAATGTTGATTTCATGGCTTAAAATTGCATTTGTTAATCAATCATGTCAATTAGTTATATTTCAACCAATCATATCATTTAGTTATATTAAAAATATCAAATACAGAACTGCTAAATACTAGAACAACTTAAGCCGAAGTTTGTGATACTGTTAAAAGGGGAGGTAGCATAATCAATGCATCGTTTAGTTCAGGTAGTAAAGATGATGGAGCAACACTAAAGCTTGTGGTTATATATACTAAATTGTTGATGTGTAATTGTTGAAACTGGGATAGGAGGAAATAATGGTTTTTAGGGATAACATTTATGACTCAGTAGTATTAGGCAATATTATGTGAGGATGGGCTATATAGCGATCTGGTGCATGTGCAACAGTTAGGCATAGAAATTTTTTCATCTGTGTGAGTCTTTAGTTTACTCTGGACATCTGTCCGAAATTGGTTTTACGCATTTTCAGGCAATTGAGTTTTTAAAGAATTCTTTGATTTTGCCCTCGACAACGCCACATATAATTGTCCATACGCAAAAACAGGGGTGCCCAGTTGAATGCCAACTTTACTGATTGTCTGACCCTGAGATTTGTTAATTGTCGTTGCAAGAGATAATCTGATTGGATATTGTTTTCTTTGAAACTTTAAAAGAAATAAATCATCGGTAGGTTCTAGTTTAATTTTTGAAATTAGGACACCTTTTCCTATAAAGCTTTTCGTTACAATTTAACAGTCGATAATATTCGGTAAAATTCGCATCACTCTAAAACAAACACCATTACAACTCAAATCACCTTAAAAAGTTTGAAATTCAAATTATTATAGTAACTTTCAATGTTGATCTACAAGTCGTTACTTTGATCAAATAATCGACTTTCACAAAAATCTAACTAAGTTAAAAAATCTGTCTAAGATTTCCAAAGGCGCAGTAGAAATACTTCAAAAATAATTTAACAAACTCAAAACAAATCCAAGTTTCCAAAATTCACTGTTTGATGAGTTGCTATTCAATAGATCCGCAATGTGGTACTTTTATTCCAAATGATCCAACCTCCCAAAAGTTGATCCAATTCAAATGGTAGCTGCAATGAAAAAGTGAAACAAAAAGCAAACTACTCAGCGTAATTTGAAAATGAACTTAAAAATCCAAGTTTAAAATACAAGTCTGAATGCAGATCCACAATAACGTACTTTACCTCTGCTGATCGAGTTGTACAAAATTTCGGTTTGTTGAAATACCAAACGCTAGAACAAAAATAGCACAAAAGCAACTTAATAAATTTGAATTTATATAAAACTTAAAAAATCCAAATTGATGCAACAAATTCTTAAGTAGATCTTCACTTTTCTTATTTTCCTGCTTTGAGGTATTTGGTGTTTTGAGTCCGCCAGCAACTGCCTTGTTGACTACCCAAACCTCTCCAGGGAAGACCCAGTAGCACGTCGACCCTGAGTTTGCCTCCCCTTTGAGGAATGGGCGGAAAAAAAGAAAAGTATCAGTTTAATACAAGCACGCCGGCCCAGCCAGTTCGCTACACTTGATCTTAGCCATTAACCGTTATTTCCTGCTTTGATCTACAGATACAAAAATTCTAATGATTATTACAAGGTGTCAAAGACAGACATGTCTACTTTATTATACAGATGATTTCTTACTTGAGGGCAATATGTATGTAAAGTCAATATGTACACATTTAGTGATTAACAACAGAGACTCGCATCGTTAAATAAACATGTGCTCACCAGTCATAGCTTGTCATTAAAAATGGACAGAACATTCCGGTCGACTAATATTAAAAAGTTCTTTTTATTACTTATTATTTTTGTTATCAATTGGTGTTTTTATTGTATATTACTTTTATTATACTTGAAATATTCACCGATTTAAAATGTTGTAACGAAAAGTGTTTGAACGCATTACGGTGTGTAGTGTTACATGAATACGGCTTGAACTAGTGGACAATTCAGATTTTAAGTTGTTGTATTTTTCAGCTACTGTTCTTGTAGGATGAAAGTAAATAAGTATTTCTGTCTAATGTTTCAAATATATATGTTTGGTAGTTGTACTTTTATTTTTCTATTTAACAACTTTATGTAATTCTATAATCTAACTGATATAACTGTTATTATAGTTCTGTGTTGTTTGCCTGTTTGTTTTTTTTTTCAAGTTATTCTATAGTCATAATAAGACTGACCATGCATCTGTGTTTCAACATCAGTGAAATAAATATGTTTAAAATTTGTACTTTTATATTTTTCTGGAACACTAGTATTTTTCCATTCCTATAATCTAACTGACATAAGTATGAATATAGCTTTATGTTTATTTTCTTTCTCTACAAATAAGGAAAAGTTATAATAATGGATTTCTCTTTAAATATTATTATGTATGGTGTGAGTAAACTAATGTATAATAGTAATATAGGGGAACATGGGGCAAGATGACGAACGTTTTGAAAAGCACTTATATCTTATTCAATAACTGTTTCAATATGTAAAACTTTATCAAAAAGTGGAAAAAAAATTATTATGCGTCACATATGTATAAAAAAAACCCATATAAAAATTGAAAATATCCTGGAAAAAAACTCATTAATCAAAGTTACCTCAAATTATCATCTTGCCCCGTATGCGGGGCAAGATGGCGACTTTAAAAAAAATAAATTCCATTATACCATTACCTTCTCAAATAACACGGTATCATAAATTCTAGTTAATAAGATATGTAATACAAACGGTTATGTAATTTTTTAAACAATTAAACTATATATGTAGGGCTTTGCAAAAAAAAAAGTCTACTCATCAGTTCATTATTACATTGCTTTATTATGCATTAAAATATTTGGTTTGACATTTGCTCAAAGCAAATGTCAAACCAAATATTTTAATGCATAATAAAGCAATGTAATAATGACTAAGCTACACAAAAGTTATTACTGTACAGGTTTATGGTAAAACATGTACTTAGACGAAACGACAAACGAGTCATCTTGCCCCGTTCATCTTGCCCCTAGGCTACTTAATCTTCAAAATGACTCAGAACTCTACATAAATAAGTTATCATAGCTTAATACTACTAGTATGGCTTCCAAGTTGAACATCCTGAATGAGAAACTCTTGCTTACCTTTGGTTGGTGATGTAATGATGAAATAAATCAAGTACAAGTGGATAAATTTTTTTTTCCTTAATATAGGAAAAACCTTTTTAATAATTATCTTTGATTCCGAAAATAATATTTATAAAGAAAGCATAAATAAATCTTACAGATGTAATCTACTTCCCTCTCAGCTACAATCAGATTTCATATTTAGTTGAGTTTTGAAGATAACAAATTTTGGATTTGATTAACTAATTTTGGATATGATTACCAACGTCAGGATGATATTTGTATAGTAATTGTAACTTTTTTCTATCTTACAAGATTTACAACGCTAAAATTTACCCTTAACGAACTCCGATAAAAACTAATTTATCATAATTCATGTTATATTTGACTTTTTCAACTTAACATTGCCAATACTCATTAAGTTTGAGTCAATTAAGGATAATTTTACAAAATTATTTCTATTCTGCTACTATTACCAACTGCTACTCCTGAGCTTGTATTGAACTCGCCTCTAGAAGTAGCAATTGAAGGAAATAATACTAGTTTCTAGTACATATTTTAATATTGTTTTATGAAATGTCAATACCTTATGAAAACAAGTTTATTCATAAATAAAACAAAAGATGCACTAAAAAACGCAGCAAACTACTTAGAGGTTAAGTGGTTGCATTTATTTCTTTATTTATTTCACTATTTTATTTATTTTCCTCAATTTTTTTCCTATATTTTATTTTACTTTATGTGGATTTTCAATCATCCAAAATTAAGTTTTTAGAAGAACGTGAGAGCATTTTTAAAAAAATAGATTAACTTTGTTTCTAAATTGATGTTCCTTTCAACATTCAAATTATAAGTTAAGATTAAGGTAAATGAGTTGATGCTGAGGAAAATTTTCTTTAAATTGCAGAGGTCAACGGGTGGGCTATTTTTGAAAAAGGCTATCTTGATATGAAATGAGTACGGGTGAGAGTTACGCATATAAATGTTTGAATGAGAGGTTGCTAATGCATATTGTACTGAAAAGTTTCTTTACCTACTGAAATGGCGACACCGAATAAGTCGATTTTCAACAGAAACATATTGTATGCCATGATAATACACGAGTTGTTATCATCGTCATTTTCATTACGTCGGTCGCCACGGGTCGAAGATTGATCGACCTTTTGTTTTTTGATATAATTGTCTATCCGAACATTTTTATTGAGTTATCGACGAGACTGACAAGAATTTTTTATGCTGATTAACACCGACAGGCTGCTGTTTTTGTAAAAACCAAGTTATCAATAAATTTAAAAGATACTTCCGTTCGTCCGAAAATACAGCTTACATTTATAAAAAGACGTGAGATTGTTGAAATAAAATTGGTTAACAAAACTCAGCCCCTAAAGTAATAAATAACATATTCATAGTTTTTATATCTTAAATTAATAAGTAACATCTTTATAGCTTTTATATTTTAAAGGGTGATAGTTCAAATGTTAATTCATAGTTAGATAATGAAAATCGTAAAGATAATGAAAATCGTAAATAGTTATTGACAGTTAAAAATTTCCTTTAAGTTTTTTTTAAAAAAAAATCACACTCGCTGCGTTTATAAAATGAAAATCTTTAATCAAAATTATAATCAAGTGTGCAGAAAAAGTTCCTAATCGATGAATTCAGCCCCAACGTATTGGAAAAATTGTTAGAATGTGTAAAAAGCGAGAACTTAAAAGATGACGCAATTATCAAGATTGCCACCAACTTTGAGGTTAGTTGTTCAACAGTTTCTAATATTTGATAAAAAGTCAAAAAGCAATATAGTGAAGTTCAATTTTTTGCAGATCTTTTAGCAAAAAGAAAAGAAAAAATTTGTAAGAAAACGTTTATTTTTAGAGCATGTATAAATATGTTTACATTGATGTATAGTGGTTTCTCTTAATACAATCGAAACATTCATACTACTTCTTGCTTTACAAAGAAGAGCCACACAGAAGCTGTCAAAGAAAGCGCTTTATCGCCAAAGTAATGTTCATGGCAGTTGTTGCCAGTCTACACTTCGACTCACAAAAAACAATGCGTTAAGTGAAAAGTTGGTATATGGTTATTTGTTTACCAAGAACCAGCTCAAAAGAGTTCCAAAAACAGACCAAAAGGAACGATGGTAAAAGTATTGAGTCCATAACCTCAAAAGAATGCAAGAAAATGATTTTGGAAAATATAACTCCGGCACGAAAATCTAAATTTCACAAAATAACTTATGTGCAGCAAGATAATGCGAAAGCTCATTTTTCTGATGATGATAGATATTTACTGATGAAGCAGAAAGATTAAAAGACGGTGGTTCATTTCGGTTCAAATTACAACCACCTAATAGTCCCAATTTTAGTGTGCTGGATCGATACAGTTCTTACAATTCACCGAATAGCATCGACGAGCTTATTGAATGCGTAAAACATGGATTTAATAAATTAGATAAAGAAAACTTGATGATGTGTTTTCTAGCTTAAAAAAACCGCCTTGATGCTGCCAAGTTGGCAAAGTGATTCAACTGCTACACTTATCCTTTCATGAACAAGACAAAACTTCATCACAATAGGCAATTACAATCAGCAATGACTTATTCCATGGAAGCAATTGAATCAGTTACATCATTATTGATTAAAGTATCTTTAAATATTTCTCTCTACTTAAGCCCCGATCAAGAAAGAAAATTATTTTTCACAAACAAATGTTGTTTATTAGAAATATATGTACATCAAAAAAACCAATCGCTAAAGCTGATTTGTCGGCAAATAGTCTGTTAGAATAAAATAGTTATTGGAATAAAAAAGTTGCCGACCATCCTCTTCATTTCTATCCGGATATGTGCTTTTCTGCAAGTAAAGTTTGTCCAATTTATCTCGGCCGTGGGCATTTTTGACCGCAAAACCCACCAAGTTTAACAACTCAAGCTTGGGACTTTAGGGATGCTATTTGTAAAACGTTAAATATTTATTACATATATATTTGACAGATTCCTCATTATTTCCTAAATAAAACCTTAAAATTAATTAATATGTACCGAGATATGTGTGTGTGTGTGTGTATATAAAAATTCATAAAATACATAAAAATTACATCTGTAACCGATTAAATGCGGACGTCGCGCCGATAGCGGGCCGATGCTAGTGTGTTATCTGGTTGATTATTAGAGATTTGTTGTGTGTTTACTTCGGATAAGAGCACTTTACTTGGATTTTGAGACCTACTATTATATAGGATTTTTAAGCAGCATAAGTTTCTCTAGTATAATCAAACATAAAAACATTAGAAAGAAAAGGGAGGGGGAAGGGGAGGGGGCATGGGGAAAGTGTAGTAGCTCGTGATGTTTCAAAAGAGTGTAAAGACCTAAAAGCCAGATAAAGAGACTGTGGAAGTGTGAATCCAAAAAGTATGGCTAAAAACGAATGCTTTCAATAATATCTTTTGCTTTATTCCTGTTAAAACATTTAGTGTTTCTTTGAGGATACGTTTTGTCTAATGGGATGGTACTTATTTTGTTCCGTTTGGTCATCATCATTGCTCTGAACTATTCTGTTTCATGCTAAGCTTAAGGTTTAAAGCTCCTAATGGGTGCTTTTCAAGTTTCCGTAAGTTAATTATAAACTTTGAAGCAAGTTACATGGTGAGCTCTACTTTGAATCCCGATCTACTAAATGACTTTGGGTAGAAACTCTTTGACCACTTGCTCTGCTATTTTGATAGTTTTAGATTATTTTTTGCATAGCATCAACTTTAATGTTGAGTTGTAAGTTATAAAATTCTTAGTGGTCAGATTGCGTCCTTCCCGTTCTTAAATATTGCGGGAGAGGAGGAAGCTGGTCAAAAAGTCTTTAGAGAAAGTCAACTTTTACCGAACATATGATGGGTAAGAAGGAGTCATGATATAATGTAGAGATTTAAAGAAACGCATTTTAGTTTTTTAGTAAAAGATAAAAGTGATAGGTACAAAGGGGGACGATATTTCTTTAAAAAAAAGTGAGGAAAATACACTTAATTGTGGTACGGGGGTGGGGGGGTGGGGTGGGGTGAAGAGGTAAGAAGCTAGGGGGGTTAGGGCTCGAAAACGAACATGCATTGAAAGGTGGGCAGGAGTATTTTTCTTTGGACCAAGAGAGAAACAATTATAGAGTGAAATAAAGGAGGTCATTGAATATATATATATATATATATATATATATATATATATATATATATATATATATATATATATATATATCAGCTGGATAAAGTTAATGCTCCTTTTGGATCAGTTTTCAGCTTCTAATCTTAGAAATAAATTCTGCTTTAAGACTTTCGCACTTTGAAAGCAAATACATACAATATGTTCTTCTGTAACTGCAATTTGTTCTTCTATCACAATTTATTTTCTATCACTGAAAGGAAGGATATCCAATAAGCATGATCAAGCAGAAATATTGAAAAACTTATCCAAATTTGTATCTAAATTTTGTTTGGTACTTGTTTTAGCAAGTTCTAACTTGCGATTAAAGTTTTTTGCGAGAATGAGAAGATTTTTTACTTTTCCAGCAATAAATCTGTCAGTTATTAGAGGTCCATTAGGATTCAGTGCAGTCCAAATTGATTTTAAAGTATTTTTAATTTACTCAGTTACGTCTAAGATATCTGTAGTTGGTTTTATATGAATAAGATAATAGTAGTACTGAATAACCTATGAGTACTTTGGTCACGGATCACCATCATACTTCTTTTCACTTTTTTTTTTTGTGTAATGAGTGTAACTATAGCTTTCAGCATTTTTTGTATCGTTGATAATATTTGTAATTCTTGTTGCAGTTTTTATGTATAGCACTTTAAATCAATCTGCTCATTTATCTAATAATCGCCAGATACGTTAAGTTTGATTCGGAGCTGTAATACAACGTATTTTATTGGTTACATTATCTAATCAAAACGAGATATTTTGAAACGAGATAACTTCTTTGGAATTAAAAATTCAAAGATTGAAGTTCAAAACACTTCAGCAACTTCACAAAGGTTAGTCCCTAACTGAGAGCTTTTAATACAAATAAGCCAGCCATTTTTAAAACACAATTCCTTAAATCTAATGGAGTTATAGCAACACCTTAGTTAGATAAAGTTAAACATTTTGCAACTTGATATTCGAAAAAAATGGTAAAATCGAACAATTAGGGTATTATTCAGTCTATAAAGAATAAAAAGATAATCAGCAATAGACAAATGGTTCAATTGCCGATGGAAACTTCATTATGAACTCCAATGTAGATGGTCGCTAATATTTAGCTGATTTTTCATAAACACTCTGAACAAATTCACAACGCTTGTCCCACCCTCATCCTCGACACCCATCTCAAACAAACACTCCCTCGACAGCACTTTCAAACAAAAGTATTTAGAGTTTGCTTAGAGTTTTAAATTTTCAAGCATTTTTGAATGTCGTTGCTTGGTAACAGTCAACAATAGTTCAATTTTAAAGTTGATGTTGCTGAGTTGTTTTTATTTTCAAGATTTTTTGCACAAAACTCAATCAGATAATTTAACATAAAACTCTAAAAGATAATAATTTTACATAAAGTTATCAAGTAATAGTATAAAATAATCAAAATTTGTAAACGAAAAATAAAAATCAATTAAAAATGTATAAATCAAACAAAAAAGCTCAAATTCGAAATTTAACAATTTAAATGTAAAACTAAATATAATTATAACTAAATATAACTAAAATCAAAAAAAAAAAAAAAAAAAAAAAAAAAAAAAAAAAAGCAAATACAAAAAATTCATATATCAACTTTGGTACAAAACTCCATACAAAAAGTCATTTAATGCAAACACGCTCACGCAAAAGCTAACTATTTTATTAACGAACTTTTATCGGGGATAAGGGCGAATGCTGAATCCCTTTTCCTGGTAGCTCAAACTTTTTGGATTTTGTGGTTGAAACACATTTTTAGAAAACGTATGTATTTTTTAAATTTTTTAGAATAAACAGTTTTAAACCTGGAGAAAAAGTTAGTGTTGCGACCACAACTAAAAGTTGTAACTAACTTAATTAAAAAACCATAACTAAAATTACTCGACTAACTTTTTAGTCTAACTAAAATTAGTTGACTACATTATCAGTTTTACTAAAGTTAGTCGACTGACATTTTAGCGTTACTAATATTAGTCAACTGACTTTGTAGTCTAACTGAGTTTAATCGCCTAATTTTTAGAATAACAAAATTTAGTTGACTAATTTTTTAATTTGCGAAAAATATATTGTTACTGTTATCCAAAAAACGCTTTTTTAAAATCTTATGCGTTAGTTGTGAAGCGCCATGTTTTTAATTACAAGTTGCTGCAAGTTATAACTTATATCTGCAGTGCATCTATTTCAAGGTTCAATTTTTTCAGGTTTTTGGTGTAAGGTTTGCGACATAGACACTTGGAATTTTGTAATAAAACTTATCTAATTAGTCCCCCGTTATTGTTAAGTACTTGTTTTAAATTTCAATGAAAAGCGGTTCAGATCTGGATTTTTTCAATTTCTAATTAAAGCGAATTATAATTCATAAAACACATGTGAAATCAATTTATAAAAAAAAATGGTGCCATGTTTTTGAAAGGTGTGTTATGTGCAGAAGCATTTTCGGATTTCTTTTATATAATACCAGCAATCAGTTTTTATAATTCGTAATAATACATAATTTATTTCGTTCTACACTCATAAAAACGCAGATATTTGCAGTGACAACCATAAGGCAATAAACAGTTAAACAACTAATGTTTTTATTATTTCTATATTGTCTAATTGAATATATATCTTGTTCAACTCTGATTTTTGTTTTTCTTTTAAAAATTATTGTTAAAATGCTAATAACTAATCATGCTTTCGGTGTAAAATATCAGCTGTTTTTGACGGAGTTGTTCTGCTAACAAACCAATTTTTATCTAATTCAATAAAAGAAAATTTGGGACAAAACTAGGTACAAACAAAACATTTTTATTACCTAATTGTCACAAATTATATTAACCATTTTAAATTTCATAAAAACAATAAATTTTGATGAATGTCTTTAAATTGATTTATTTGTCATAATTCATATAATGTTCATAAAATTTCATGGTATAGGTTATTCAGTTTTTTTTAGCGCTAAATTTTGTTTTAGTCAACGAAGTTTTGGTAGACTAAAAAGTTAGTCGACTAATTTTAATTAGAATAAAAAGTTAGTCGGCTAATTTTAATTACACTTAATTCTTAGTCGAGTAATTTTAGTTAGACTAAAACTAACCTTAAATTCCACCCCTAGGAAAAATATTATGACACATTCAAGTATATACATACAACGTATTATGCAACAACATAATGCGCAAATTGTTGGTAACACGTTTAAAACTCACATACTTTTGCCAGGAAAACGTTCTTTATAAAATGATGAAGTTAAGTTTTCTTAGCAAAATATTTAATACGGATTCGGCCAGCACTGTTATTGACAACTATAATGAGCAACGCATTTTCACCGTTGATGACGAAGTGTTTTTGTCTATTGCTCGAAACTCAAAGTTGATGAAGAAGTGTTTTTGTCTATTGCTCGAAACATTCCATTAGTCAAACTAACATTGGTCTGAACTAACTTTATTCCTTCTGAGGTTTTTTAACATTAAGTGGGGTAAAGTTAGCATCTTCTAAAGTATGGAAATCTCTCCAGAAGTTTCCGTATCAAAACGAGTTAATTTCATTAAGAGCAAAACAAACCCTCTGGTTTATAGTAAACAGAACGGAAACTTTTGACTGAAAGCACAACAGCCGCATCTTTCCACAGATGACGAAACAAAAGACGATCTTTTTATGTTTGACAAGGGATTTATCTAACTTTAGTGGCATAAAAAGATCTGTTTATATTAAAGAACTTAAGATGGAGATCTTTCCCATCAACCACAAGATCAAGAAGAGAAAAGAAAGATGAATAAAACAAAAAACATTTAGGAAAACATAAAGTTGTTAATTCTAAGAAGATGGTCGAAGAAGTGTTGCTAGCATTGAATTCTTTTGTTTTCAAAGTCTCTAAATACATAAAATTTGCTCCACCAAATGTTTTCTAATGTTACTTCAGCCTTCTCAGCAAACACAACATACCCAAGACGTTTGTTGTGTTTAATCAGGTGAAAAGAATACAACAATTAACGTGTATTACCCAATTGCAAATCTGTCGAATATATATTTAAAAATATATATACACAAATATTTTCAACTTAGTTGACACTTTGGAACTGAAGATGAATCTTCTTTGCAGCTTCTGCTTCGTGATGTAAGTTAAACTTTAGATCAACGTCACTTTGACTAAAGAATTTTCATAAAGCAGCCGAAGTTCAAAATTCAGCTTTTAAAAAAATATATTTAAAAAAGATATTGGACTATAAAACATATTTGATGATATTTGAAAGATTATTTACAAAAAGATTTGCGTCTTCCCATAAATAAGAGAGTTTAGGATTTTGTGATTTCTACTCAGCATTAAGAAGTAAAAAATATTAACATTAGTAATTTAAAATGTTTACTTTGAACGCCGTGAACTTTTTCGAAGTAATCAAGGACAATGGTATATTAAAATCTTTTTTTCTGAAGGCTATTTTTTATATTAGTACTTTTCTCGTGAGAAATCAAGTGTGAAATTGAAATCTCGTGAGAAAAAACGAGATTGTTTGCAATTGAATAAAAAACTAAATATGTAACCAGCTTAACAAAAAATCAGACATGTTACTAACTGAACCAATATTTTCTTCTTTTATGGTTTTACTAGAAGCATCAGTTATGTTTTTGGATTTTTTAAAACTGCTGCATCTTTTTTCTTTAATCCAAATAAACGAAATTTTATTTAAAGTAAAAAAAAAATGTTAGTTAAGATAATAAAAGTATGCTCAGTCATAAATGTTTTTATATAATTTTTTTAGATAATTGTAATACTGACCGCAATCAGGATTTTTTTTTAGCTACTTTCTTGTTTTTGCTTTTTTGTGTCCGAACTTGTCCAAAAATGTCCGAACTTGTCCAAAAACGTCCGAATGTGTCCAAAACTGTTCGAGCGTGTCGAAAAAATTTCTATTAGTATTCTAATTTAACTTTATAAAACACGTGTGTATCAAATCCAATCTATACTTTCCCTATTCTACTTTGCTAATTTATTACCATATCTTCTAAACTCAATGATTGGTTTGTTTTTCATTTGTATCATAAAGCTAAAAAACCCTGATTGCAGTCAGTATTGCAATTATCTAATTTCAAAATCAATTAATTAAAATTACTTCGCCTTGACTATAAATTTAGTAATTGTAGCAATTGCTGCAATTAAACAAAAATACTTCATTTACACAGGAAGGTAAAAATAGTAAACCTTTATTTTTCAATAAATAATGAAAACTACGAAGTTTCTTTAAACAAGAATGGACAACTATATAGTGGCATAGCAAAGGAATGGCAATAGCTGGAGGAAATAGTCTAACATACCCTGGGGGCCACTTTCAGAAGAGTGCCAAACGGTCCCCAAGATAAGCAAGCTTTTCTGGAAATTCTCAGTTTGTATTTTGAACGATTTATGGGAAACGTGGTAAATGATATATTAAAATCCTCGTATGAAAAACGACATACTTCACTGGTTTTTGCTGTACCGCTTCAATCACCATGATAACATTTAGGCTAAAGGTAATCAGAGCTTGATCTGTTCTTGATGTACACATATTTTTCCTCTTCAATTTCCCTTAACAATTTCAAAATTTGTCTTCTATTTTTCATTGAGTAAAGTTTCTTGAAGCTTTTTTTTGTTTATTTCTGTTTTTCTACGACATTAAACTTACATGGAGTGCGTGGAATTAATAGTGCTTTCTAATAATGCTATCACCTCTTAAATATATAAGTAAATAATTTTTTTTTTAGCTTATTTACTTTTTTATTTAATACGCTACCCGCTTTTGTTACCCGATCATCGGAACTACCCGTATTTCGGAACTACTCGCTAGTCGGGTAATAAAATCGAATATCTCTTGCATTTTACATAGCATTCCTTTAAAATATGCAAAATAGTTTTATACTTTTTTATTTATTATTTATGACTATTTTAAGAAGTTATCTTTTATTATTATTATTATTAATTCAATTATGACTAGTTAAAGCCTTTGCTATAAAATTATATATATATATATATATATATATATATATATATATATGCAAGCAAATACCCTATGCTTACAAGGTTATAAATTAAATTACTGAATGAAATTTGATATTTAAAATGACCAGGCTACTTCTAATTTAAAATGACCAGGCTACTTCTAATAAATGAATTTAGTTGAACTGTTAGGGGTGCTTTCTCTTCTTCGGGTATTTGTATGGGTATTCTATGAGTTTCAAATATCGGGTATTAAAAACAATCTGATTTAAAAAAAGAACGAGTGTTTTATAAATTTGGGTAATACCCGAAATAACTACCCGGATCCGAGTTCAGGTCTCCGGTCTCTAGTTTTATCGATAAGTAAATTCGATATTTTATCGATAAGTATATTCGATGTTTTATCGATAAGTAAAATATATATTCAAGTTTATTTTCGAAACCTAACGATTTAGAACGTTTTGTTGCCTTGCAGCATGAGATCCGCTTTCCAAATGGAGCTATCTTAAAGAAATAAATTTTCAGAAATTGCTTCTCTGCAAAAATCATTGGTTATTCTTTTTTTATCATGCTCTTGTAATCGTACACTCTGTTGCACGTGTTCTTGTAATCGTGCACTCTGTTGCACGTGTTCTTGTAGTTTTTATAAAGAAGTATCTTCATCGTACTTCAGCTAAAGTTCTATTTCGCATTTGGGCAAATTTTTTTACAAACTTTTAACTGAAATGAATGAAGAACTTTGGATCTGGTTCTATAAAAAAAAATCGTCTTCCTGTAGTTGTAGGCCTTGTTAAGTTTTATCATTTAGGTTTATTATTTAATTGACAGCACATCAGTGGTTGTAAAAAGGCTTCCCATTTAACGTTAAGCGTTTCCGTTTTCTTATCTAAATGATGAACTTTATTGTAAGCAGTCAGGGGAAAACCCACAGGTGTCCACATTTCCTTTTTTAAAAAAAATAGAATTTTACATTCGAAAAAGATTTTATTTCTGTAGCCTTTCATTTTAAATATTTTTATATATTTTAGTAAATGACAAGAGTGTTTTTTAATAAAATAATCGCTGGACGATGTTTTCCAATAAAATTTTACAGAATTCTGCAATAATAGAATATTTCAAAGGCCTATAAATACAGATCCTAAAAAATTAATCCAACTGTCTCAACTCCTAGGTAAAATCCAAAAATAGTTCAAAATAGAAAAAGTTTATATATAATTATGAATCTTAAAACCGAACTAATGTTGTTTCATTCAATATTTTTTCTGTAGAGGAAAAGAGCGTGGAAACCTCAATGCATTAGTTCGCCTCAGGCATATATGATGTTAAAACGACTAAACATCATGAAACTCTATGACTCAAATAAAATAAAACAAAAATTAGCCCTTTTGAAAAAGAGTTCCTTTCACAGTATGACAGTTTCATGAAACGCATAAAGCTGTTCGAGATTTTAGCTAATAAAACTTTTTAAAATAAAATTCAAGAAACACTATTTGCTGTATATTTTCCTTAGATTTCAATTAGCGATGTTTTGCGCATCAAGATGCCCACCACCATGCACCTGCTCTTCTACAATTGTAAATTGTGAAAACCATGGGTTGACATCCGTACCTAGTGGAATTGCATCTACAACAACAGAGCTATTGTTAAGAAGAAACAATATATCTACAATTCCATCTGACGCATTCGAGTCGTTAACTTCATTAACATACCTTGATTTATCTTTGAACAAAATATCCACTATTCCACCTTATGCATTCAAGTCAACAACTTCATTGAGAGCCCTTTCTTTATCTGGAAACAAAATATCTTCTATTTCATCCAACGCATTCGAGTCGTTAACTTTATTAACACAACTTAATTTGGAGTCCAATCAAATATCCACCATTCCAACTGACGTATTCAATTCATTAACTTCATTACAATACCTTTTTTTAGGCTACAACAAAATATCTACTATTCCATCTGACGCATTCAAACCTTTAACCTCATTAATATCCCTTTTTTTATATAAAAACAAAATATTTACAATTTCATCTGATGCTTTCAAGTCGTTAACTTCAATAAAAAACCTTCATCTAAATGACAACAACATATCCACGATTCCATCCGACGCATTTGTGTCAGTACCTTCATCATTACAAGTTCTTCATTTACATGGAAACCCATTGTTATGTGATTGCAGTATTGCAACAATTATCAAAAGGTTAAATAGCCTTGGCTTTTGCTCTGATCCAGTTACCGGAAGGAAAATTTTTTTAAAATATTTGCAACCAAAAGGTAACGAGTGCTAAATTCTATAAAAATAGATGCTAAAAAACAAGATTTTTCTTAAAAATGTTTAATCTAATTTATAAAGCTAAAAAATAACCTAATTAATTGTATTTAAACGATTTACTTTATTCATTAATTTTTTTTTTTGCAAATCTTTTGACCTCAAGATTAATTTCATTTCTTTCATTTGTATAATCATAATTTAATCATAATTAATCACATATCATAATTTGGTCATAATTAATCACATATCATAAATTATCATAATTTTCATAACTTAAAATTGTTTTGACAAAATCCTGGGATTTTTCCAAGGAAACCAAAGAAAATGGATAAACATTAAAATTTATTAAAAGACTTTTAATCAAGTATTTATGAAACATTATGTTCATTATGATTTTTTTACAAACTTTTAAATGGTCACATAATAAAAGTTTTGTATATTTTCTTATTTATTTTAAGTTTTGTAATATTTTGTTATAATAAACAATAATGAGAAAAGAGAAAGCAGCATTAAGAACAACAACCGCAATAAAAACAACAAAAAAGATGAATAAACTTTTTAGATTTCTGTTTTAATGAAACCAACACTTCAACCACTGCTTCAACCAGCACTTCAATTAGCACTTCAACCAGTACTTCAACCAGCACTTCAAACAGCACTTTAACCACCACTGCAACAACTACTATATCACTAGCATCAACATCCAACACAGAAACTGTACCAACTTATTCTCCAGCCACCCTTCATCCAACAGACACGTTACCTACTGCTTGTCCTCCAGTAGCAAGAATAAAGTTACTAGGTAATAGCTATAAGTTCTGATTCCCATTGAAGTTTCTTGATGAGGTTATTTAAAATATTTCCTAAAATTTCTTGATGAGATTATTTAAAATACTTCCTAAAATCCTCCCCCCTCCCCCTCCCCACCTCTTCAAAGAATAATCTCGCTTAATCAAGGCTTCATCAAGCCTTGATTTCTATTATTGCGATTCAATCCTCCTCACAAAACGTGAAAATGTTGTCAAAATGATGTAATATCTGAGTTAAAACTACTTTACTTATTTTTAAGCTTTGTAAACTTATTTAACGGATATATTTTTTTAGGATGTTTTGAACACAACGTTGTTAGGCCTGTTTTCATACAGCATTTGAACGTACGCAAACTGATTGATTGGAGCAACTTAAATGCAACTGTTGATACTTGCAAATATCTTGTTTCCAAATCAAAATCTAAAGTATGCTTTTTTAAATATATAATTCCTTTTACATATATGATGTATATATTTATATATGTATATATTTATGTATGTATATATTTATGTATATATATATATATATATATATATATATATATATATATATATATATATATATATATATATATATATATATATATATATATATATATATTACTATTATATATAATGTGCATATATGTGTGTAAAAATAAAAATAAATAATAATGAAATATCACAAAACCAAACAATTAAGCAAATTTTTATTTCCTTTTAATAGCAAAAAAGAAACAAAAACTTAAAACAAAATTTAAGTTTTACTACAAAGCAGCCAGGATTTTAATATATATATATATACAGGCGCGGATCTAAGGGGTGGCCATTGTAGCAATGGCCACATAGATTAAATTTAACGGTAGCCACGTTAGTTTTGGGTTTTTTCGCTTAAGGAATATTTGTCTGCTGTAATTTACGGATTTCGGCTATAGAAACTCCTGCTATGGCCACAACGGTTCTTACTATACGTTACCGACGTTTTATTCAATCAATGAATGCTGTGAAAAAATATTAAAATATGGATCTTTTATCAAAATTTCAACCGTGAAAATAAAATTTGGCTACACAGTTACAAATTCCTGGATCCGCGCCTGATATATATATATATATATATATATATATATATATATATATATATATATATATATATATATATATATATATATATATATATATATATATATATATATATATATATATATATATATATATATATATATATATATATAATTATATAAATATGAAAATTTATGTTATATAATATAATCAATAATTGCGAATTTTTACTGTAATAAACACCACTAATTGCAGCTAGCGTATAACGATATTATATAAAAAATAAAAATTACGTACAGATCATTAAATCATGCCATAGAGAATCAAACACGTTATAACTTTCTACCTTCTAACAGTTAGGAAATGGGCTTCAACATGAAATAAAAAAGACTGGCGCCTTTTTTTTGTTGTTGTTTATCAATTTAGACCATAATTTAATGACCTTTATCTAAAATTTGTGTCTGTTATTTTTTTATTAAGTAAGATTTTGTATTGAAACATCAGAGCGAATGCCTTCTTGGCAGAAATTTTAAAAACTTTATTTATTGATGACGTTTGTTTAAGGTCTTCAAAAAAAAAGAGATGTTTTCCAACTCTGGTGAATCTTCCTCAAAAACATTTTAGACTCCTCCCCCAACCCCCTTTTTTTTTTTTTTATATCTATCTACAAGATGTTCATCCCATCGGACTTATAGAGTTAATAATAACAACAAACAACTTGTCGCCCCATGAAAAAGTAGAGGTGCGTTGGTGATCACTTTTTTACATTAGTGATTTCCTGCTTACGGTTCTTGTAACAAGAACGTCTAATGGAACATATTGATAAAGCTATTGTATTGGTATCATGACCATGCCCTACTGTCTCCAGCAAATAAAAAAATGTACATAATGTATGATCACGCTTCCTCTTCTTCAGAGCCAATAGAACATCGACGTCTACCATGCTGCATAATTAGATATCATTTTTCGGCGCAATTAGAAACTTAATCTTCTTTAGTTTCATGTTTTTTTATGCATCACAAATAGTGGTATCAAAAAGGATGAGTAGGTGGTCTCTAAATATCTTATATTCGGTCAAATCCCTATTGATATTTACCTTTTGATTGTTTTTAATCTTTTCGCATCTGAAAATTGATGAGGAGTCGTTTTACG
This sequence comes from Hydra viridissima, assembly GCF_058129835.1. Taxonomy (NCBI): domain Eukaryota; kingdom Metazoa; phylum Cnidaria; class Hydrozoa; order Anthoathecata; family Hydridae; genus Hydra; species Hydra viridissima. The sequence continues at coordinate 17,642,529 of NW_028324304.1, forward strand.
GGATCAATTTTCTGCTTTGGAGTGCACTTGGTTTTCCTTTGGAAGTTAAAATTTCTAAACGAGTTTTGTTGATGAGATTTAAAAATAAAGTTTAAAACCTAAAGCGTTGACGACCGCCAAATGAAAAACTACTTTTTGCCATTTTTAGATCTTTGGAGTTGCATTTTATGGGGAATGCTGGTATGACCGTTCCGAAGTTAGTCTGACTAAGTCAACTGACTGCTACGGACCTGTTGGAAAAGAACGCAGTATCATGGTTTACACCTTTATATAGTGAAATGTGGTAGGGTGTTTTCAAGAATAGAAGTTTTTTAAAAATCTCCATTTATTGACATTTTACTGTAGTATTGTAACTTTCACCGTTGTATTTTTAATCACTTTGACTTTTTGTTGTTATGAAAAAGTATATACTTGCAAAATACTTTTTGAGAAGGTAAATTTTAAATCTAAAAAAACCAATCTGTTATTCATTTCCATTACAATTGAGAAATATAGAAAGCCACGTGTAATTCATATACAGTATTGGACAAAACATTTGCAACCAACATCGAACAATGCTAAAAAGTGTTCCTAATTTTACATGTCTTAAAAACGAAACGAACTATACCGCCACAGCAAACAGTTCAGGAGTCTGGAGTCATAGCATGTCATGACATGAGCAATCAGCTGACAGATGACAACACACAGGCAGAATTTCGTTGACAAGTGCCATTTTGCAGCGGACAAAACAAGTGCAACTTTTTTGGTTTGTTTCATTTTCTTAAGTCTGGTCCTTGTCAACGCCACGGAAGTTTTTTAATAATTGAAGGAAGTATCCAGAAGTTTCCAGAAGCATGCAGAAGCTTCTAGAAGTTTCCAGAAGAAGCATCTGGAAGCATCCAGTAACATCCAGAAATATTTATTATTTCTATGACTTCAAGTGCAAAAATGGCTCCCGACAGTCTTGGATTGGAACTAAGAAAGAAAATTATTGGCGATTACTTAAGTGGAATGTCACAAAAAAGTATTTGCGTTAAATATCGCGTGAAAAAATGGACCGTATCAAGACTATGTTCCAAATATCGTTCTACGGGGAAGTTGGCAGCAGATAACAAAGGTGAAAGACCGCGTTCCACCACTTCTAGAGAGGATTCTATGGAAGGATCGTCAAGAAGGATCCCTGGATATCATCAGTCGAGATACAAAAACAATTAAAGCTGCCTGTATCGGACCGAACAATCAGACGACGTGCTGTTGAAGCCGGATTGTTTTCTCGACGCCCTGCAAAGAAACCGCTGATTTCACTAAAAAACCAGAAGAAAAGACTCCTGTTTGCTACATCTCATATTGACTGGAATGTGCAGAAATGGCGAACTGTCCTGTTCAGTGATGAGTCGAAGTTCAACATCATTGGGAGCGATGGCATTTTCCGTGTACGTCGACCGGCCGGAAAACGCCTCAATTTATGTTACTGCCATAAGACCGTGAAGCATGGTGGAGGCAACGTAATGGTCTGGGGGTGTTTTTCTGCTAACGGTTTAGGTCCAATACATTGAAACGATGGAATAATGCATCGTTTCATGTATAAAGATATCCTGAAAGATGTTATGTTACCTCATGCTGAATGGAATATGCCAATAAAATGGGTTTTTCAGTAAGACAACGATCCGAAACACACTGCAAAAGTAGTCAAGCAGTGGTTTCAAGACAACCTATCGGTGATGGATTGGCCGCCTCAATCTCCGGATCTCAACCTTATCGAGAACCTGTGGGAGATCGTCAACCGCAGAATTAATCGTGAAGGTGTTCGTAATAAGGATCAACTGTTTGAACAAATCCAAAAGGCCTGGGCAGCGATTCCACAAAGTTTCATTGATCACCAGATCGAATCTATGCCTCGAAGATGCAAGGCTGTGATCGACAACAAAGGATTCGCCACGAAATATTGATAGCGAAATACAGCTTGGTCAACATTTTGTCGAGTTGCACTTGTTTTGTCCAGAAGGAAATCAACTTTATTAATACTTTTGATTAATTTATTAATTTTCGTGTACAAATATTGAACTTTGTGATGAATAAAACTTGAAGAACTTTGTCTCTAAACAGTTACATAGTTATCTCTCTAAATTGAAAAAATGCAGCACTTTTATATAAAGAAACTAAATTAGCATTATTTGGTTGCAAATGTTTTGTCCAATACTGTATATATATATATATATATATATATATATATATATATATATATATATATATATATATATATATATATATATATATATATATATATATATATATATATATATATATATATATATATATATATAAGGATAGGCTTTTTTAACTCATTAAGAAAATATGCAATTATTAAATTTTTAAGCCAGTCCAAAAATATTTCACAAATAAAAGTAAACAGGTATACTAATCTGTATACTAACTTTTAGTATACCAAGTATGTCGTAAAGTATACCGTAAAGTTAGTATACCGTATACTGTAACTGGCAATCCCTAATTTAAAGTTCTCAATTATAAAATAAATTTGTTAGTTTCTAAAATATTTGGAATTTCAATTGCTGAAATTTTAAATTCCAAACAAGTTATCACGTTTTAAAATATCTCGTTTTGAATAGATAATGTAATCAATAAATTTTTTGTTAAGTTACAGTAGCCAATCAAATTCAATCAAAAACAGCAGCGAAACGAGGCGCGCCTACTAAAATCATTTCCGATAACGGCTCACAATTCATATCTAAATTTACTCAAGATTTCATTTCATCTCGTGGTATATCATGACATTTCAACGCTGCCGCTGCGCCCTGGTGGGGAGGATTCTTCGAAAGACTTGTTGCTTCGACCAAGCGTTGCCTCCGCAAAGTAATAGCAAATGCCCGCCTTAAATAAGAAGAACTTCTGACCATATTAGCCGAAGTTGAGGCCGTTATTAATAATTGCCCAATTACATTTACATACGAAATGCCTGGAGACACCCCATTAACACCGAATCACATGTTATATGGTAGAACAATGAACTTTAAAGCAAATAAGGAAGACCTAATAGAGTACAATTTAAATTCATGTAGTAAATATATTGAGAGTGTACTAAATCATTATTGGAAGCAATGGCGAGAAGAGTACCTCACAGAGCTAAGAGAACATCACAAACAAAGAAAAAGAAATGGCACAAATCAAATTGCATTAAATGACTTTGTATTAATTCATGACCCAAATACTAAACGCGGTTTGTGGAAAACTGGAATGGTACAGAAATTAATCAAATCACATGACAAGCAAATTCGAGCAGCAGAAATTAGGTACGTTAATAATGGAAAACCAATTGTCATCGAACGACCTTTAAACAAGCTATATTTATTAGAAGCCTCATATAAAACAATCGACGAAAAGGTTGTTCAAGTGAAATTTTGCGATGAAGATGACATTGAACTTTTAGTTAAAAATTAATGTTGGGCGGGTAATGTTGCGTGCAATCGCGCAGTCATTCAAGCCTCTTACGCTTCCTTTTAGTTGTTATATAAAAACGAGCATTTTGTTACTTTTCTCTCTCTTACAAGAAATAAAGACCGCTCTAGCACGCTTAGTTATAAATAAAAAATAAAATTCTTTACATCGTATACAAGTACTACGACAATGTGATACATATATGAAATGTAAAATGTGTATCCATATTACCCTACCAGTGGGATAATGTGGATATATGAAAGGTGTTGTTAAAAAAGGATTAGTTAGCTACTTATTGAAAATATATATCAATGTTCCACTAATTGTGAAGTTATTGTGTACGCCCTGAACGTAAAGAAAAATAAGAAATGTTTTTATGGTGGTCATTAACTAAGAAAAAATTTCATACCAAAAATAAAAATATCCAAAATTCTAAATATCCATATTACCCTTCTTTCTAAATTCTTTATATTAGTGTTGTTATTATTTACTATCTGTTTGATATTTTTGAATTCTATTTTTTAAATAACAATCTAACTGATATAAGTGTTATTATTGTTTTGTGTTGGTTGTTTTTTTTCTTTTTTAAATTAACGTATAATTATGAAACTGACCATGCATCTATGTTTGAATATTAATGAAATAAATGTGTTTAAAGTTTTTGTTTTTGTATTTTTCTGAAACATGTGTATTTATGCATTTCTTTAATCTAACTGATATAAATATAAATATAGGTCTGTGTTTGTTTTATTTTTCTACAAATATTGAATAATTGTAATAATGCACTTCCCTTTGAATATCAATATGTATCGTGTGAGAAAACTGTTTCTATTTTACCTAAAATGTCAATAGTAAAATAAGAATTTCTCTTTTAACATCAATATGTAATATATGTAAGATAAAAGTGTGTAGTTACATACTCAAAGCTTACAATAATCTAAAGACACTGTTCTTGTATTAAAATCTTTATTTATTATAAATGATTTTATATTCTTAAAAGAAAATTAGAAATAAAATTTATTATTAATTTTCTTTTCGTAATATTGACTTGATAATAATTATAAAAAAAAGATCATAAAGAAAAGCGTTTAAGGTAAGCTTCGAAAAAAAGGTCTAAAAGACGCAATAAAAAGAACTCTTTCAGATAACTTTATAAATGCGTCTTACCGTCTCACGTTTTAGACGTCTACAGAGACGTTTTAAAAACTAAAAAAGTACCTCTTTAAGACGTCTTTTAAACGTCTTTGTGCCGGCTGGGTTAGTACGTTTTGAAGGCAAAAAAACCTCTTATTGACGTCTTTTAAACGTCTCTGTGCCGGCTAGGTTAAATACAAAACATGCATGAAATTTAAAACGTGCATGAAAAGTGCATATTTAAGGTGAACGTTTCCTAATAAGCTTCGACCACGCGTTCTATGTTGTTTACATGTGTTTTATAATTGCATATTTTAAATTACACCCACTCACATTTAATTTTATTCGAGAAAAGTGAAACGACTAGCGGTCATTATATACTATGCACAGTTGCAAAAAATGTTTCGTCAATATAACAAAAATTTCGCAAAAGGTTTGAAAACTATAATGTTCGGTACTTAATCATAGAAGAGTCAATGTAACCAAGAACAAAGTAGATAAGTGAACCAAAGCTCTCTCTCTCTCTCTATATATATATAGGTCACGGTAAGATCTTTTTGTGTCGGAATAAACTACCCTTAAGTGATATATTTGGGTCTGTTTTTACAAGAAGCAAGTCAGACCACTGATTTAAATGCGTAGCCTTTAAAATAGAACATATTTCTTCAACATTAGTGGAGGAAGGGAATATCACCACTTTGGTTGTCAAGTTTAAAGCATAAAGATAGATTTGTAGCTTTTAAATCAAGTTTATATATCAGTTATTTAAAAAAACCGAACTTAAAAGAATTTTTATATTTAGCCCTACAAAGCTATAAAAATCCAGAAAAAAAGTTGCAATACCTCAGATACATTATGTTACTTTGTTTCAATCTTTTAGAAAGAATTGCTATTCGATTAAATCCGTTAAACTTACTTTTTTTTAAAGATTTTTTCAAAGATTTTTTCAAAGATTTTTTAAAATTTCTTATCAATAAAAACATATCACAACATAAACATTTCCTGGTTTAAACGCACTAGGAATTCTACTTTAAAAAACTTAAGAAAGATCTACAGTGGGTTGCATAAATATAGAGTCAGTTGATTTTTAATATGGTTTTTTTATGACTTTTTAAAATTTAAAGCAAACAAAAAAGTTAATAATTTAAATTGTTTTAAATTTTATTAACAGTGGTATTAAAAACAAAGTAAGAAAAAATTTTTTTTTCAAAAAAAAATTAAGATACTTTTTTATGAGAAATATAAAATTTATTTTTGTTGCTACTGTTAAAAAAAAACAAACAAAAAAATAGAGCAAAAGTATAGTCAGGGTGCATTTTAGTATTTTGTATGCGCACCACGAATTTTCACATATACACGAACACGTCTAGGCATAGATTCAAATAGCCTGATGCATAATTCTCTTGGAAATTCTTTCCAAGGCCTGCTGTAATTGCTCAACACTGGTTATGCTCTGTTTGACCAATCTCATGTCTATCCAGGCCCAAATGTTCTACGAGCTATTTCCCGTTGGCTTTTTGTTTTATCTTTTAGCAGACCTACAATTTGCCATCATACATTGCCTGAAACAGCTTTTTTGCCCGTTTTTACTTTACCAAATAATTACCAATGCGAATAAATCAAGATATAAAAATGATAACTTAATTTTATTTTCGCAAGAACGTCTATTTAGTTCGAAAGAAATCAACCACCGAACATTAGACTGTTCGGATAACATTTTGTTGAGATATTTCAACTTAAGTCGTTAAATTTTAACTGACTATTATTTTGCTACATTAGAAATACAGGTGTGTTCTAATTGGATTAATATTTACTCAACACTAGTAAATCTAACGAGTTCGAGTTATATACCATTCGATAGAGAATTAACTAATTGACAAATTTATACGCTTTTAATCGTACAAATTAGTTGGTTTCAATGATAATTTTGAAAAAAACATATATTTCGCTTAAAAAAAGTAGTGACTCTATATTTATGCAACCCACTGTATTTATTCAAAAGACCGTGACAGAACTCTGTGCTTTATACGTTATTATTCCTTGCTAATGGAAAAACCAAAACCGATGATTTGTTGGAATGTATTGATGATGTCCACATTGACTGCTCGTACGAAAAAAAAAAAAGTAATTGTAAAAAAGGTTTGAGTTTTATTCTTGAATAAAGAGCAAAAGTAGATAAACTTTTAAATTAATTAATGTGTACCGTAATCTTATTTTCGGACTGGTAACTAATCCAAATGAGCAATACTTAATAGGTAGCTAATCCAAATGAGCAAAACGTTTTCGTTTGATGATGAGGAAAACGTTTTCGTTTATTGCTGGGAACATTTCATAGCTCAAAAGAAAGTGAAAAAAGGATCCAGTTTTTATTATGGAAAGCATGATGTCATATTCTGTGTGCTAGAGTATCTCTAGAATTAATTTTTTTTTTCTTATGCCAGTTTTGTTGGTAATGTTGGTTTCTTTCTGTTGACATTTTTGTCTTTTTTTCTGAATTTCTTAAAGTTATAAAATTCTAAATTAATTTTACCCTCTCTGAAGTTTTTTAACATTTAGTGGGGTAACCGTATCAAAACGAGTTAACTTGTCTCAACAGAGTTTTCTTTAAAAGCAAGTTTTGCGGAGATTAAACTTAATTACGCTTCGCATGAGCATGCAGCTTGAGTGTAAAATATAGCTCTACTATCTTGATTAAAGAACCTAGGAGAGAGAACTTCTCCACCAACAACAAGATCAAGAAGAGAAAAGAACTGTAAATGCAACGAAAATCATTTAGGAAAACATTATGCTGTCAATTCGAAGAAGATGGTAGAAGTTGCTAGCATTAAATTTTTTTTTCTCAAAGTCTCTAAACACTTAAACTTTACTCTATTCTAAAATGTTTTCTTATGTTAGTTCAGTCTCTTTTAATAAACACAGCACACCAAAGAAGTGTGCTGTGTTGAACCAGGTGAATAGAATACAGCAGTTAACGTGTATTACCCAATTGCAAACCTTGCGAAAATATATTTTGAAATAGATATATTTCAACTTAGTTGACACAGTTCACTTTGGATCTAAAGATGAATCTCCTTTACACCGTATGCTTTGTGATGTAAGTTAAATTTCATTTTAACGTCACTATGCCTAAATAACTTTCTAAAAACAGCCGAAATTCAAAAATTACTTTTAAAAAATCATGTTAAAAAAAGATAATGGTTTTTTTAAATTTCTTTTATAGTTACGAAAAATATAAAACATTTTTGATGATATTTAAAAGTTTGTTTACAAATAGATTTTTGTAAAGTAATGAAAAAAATAAATCGATTTTGCATAAGTAAGAGAACTTAGAGATTTGTGATTTCTACTCAACTTTAAGAAGCAAAAAATATTTACAATGAAAATTTAAAATGTTTTCATTGAGCGCCGTGTTCTTTTATGAGGTGAACAAGGACGATGACAAATTAAAATCTTTTTTTCTGAGGGCAACTTTTTATATTTCTTCTTTTCTCAAGGGAATCAAATGTAAAATTGAAACCTCGTGAGAAAATGCGAGATGTGCTCGCAACTGAATAAAAAACTAAATATGTTTCCAAATCAACAAGAAAACAGACAGGTTACAAGCTGAACAATTTCTTTTCTTATAATTTTACTTAAACCAACAGTTATTTCTTTGGGTTCAATTAATTTACCGTATCTTTTTCCCTAATTTTTATCTTAATCCAAACAAACGCAAATTCAGTTAAAATAAAGGAATCTTTACTAAAAAATGTTAGTTGAAATATTGAAAATTTGCTTTGCCCGAGTTGTAAAAAGATCAAAAGTATTGCGATTATCTGGTATTAAAATCACAGTGCATAGGGTCATGCTCTAAGACCTCGCAGCACGTCCCCAAAAATTTTTTTTTGATTGTCATTAGAAAATATTTCCTCATTCAAAAAATGTAAAAGACAACTTTTTTTTTGTGGGGGTCTGGGAAAAAATCACATATTTTAGGGGAGTGCCCAGGAATTTTGTTGTTCAAGATAGGTAACTAAGAGGCATGGGGCATATTCAAACTTGCAAAGAATTAGGTTAATTGGAGCTAAACCAACACCACCTCGACCCCTAACCGCCCCGCTTCCGGCGTCTACCTCTCCTTTAATCGTAATTTTTTTTTGATCCTCGATCAAAAACTCGATCAAAATTCATCGACGGACATCTCAACTTTTCTTATTCGCCAAAACTGATTGAAATCCTGATGAATGGATTCGAGACCTTGTTCGGTCCAGTAACCTAAGCCTATAGAATAAAAGAAGTACAAAAAAAATGCAAATTTATTTAATAAATATTTGTCGTAATTTATGCAAATTTTACAATTCAACTGTTGAAATAGATTATATAGTTACTATATTATAAGTTATTTTTTATCAAATTTAAAAGTTATTTATCATACCGAAGACTCCACCTTTCATCTCAATGAATTCAATTACATGTTGCTCAACTATGTGTACCTTCAAAGGAATTGTAGCCCTTAGATTTCTATAGCTCGTAGAGAACTCCTCTAAATCTTTGACATATGTGGAGCTAAATGATTTTCCAAAACAACCATGGACTATTTTATCAAAACCTCTAAGTACTTTAATGTATTTGGCAGCGGAAACTCTAAGACTAGACTCCTGAAAAAAAGTTTAATGCTGTATATGTTTTTAGGGAACTTATTGCAAGCATTGTCTTCCAAACCATGCTTCCCTTGGTAGGATACTCTGCAGATGTTTATCTTAGACAGATATTGGTTAACAAAGTGTAACCCACACTCCTTGTTTTCAAACAAATTTTTTCAATCTCTTTTTAAATTTTGCGTACAATACCTTGCTGTTTATGTAGACCTGGTATATTTACAAGTTCTGCTATTTTTTTTTGCTTTTGTTGCCTGTTAATAAAAAGGGATTAACAAAATTTGTGTACTTTTTTGCTTTTTTTAAATTTGCACCGTCAGCCATCAATTGGTCGTACAATCTACACAAAGATTCGAGAGTATAACGATCAGCTTTTTGAAAGTCAGGAGATGGCATCATTCAATACGGACAAGGGTGCTTTGATGTTGCAGTTTGTATTCCAACCATTTGAAGCAAACCTTTAGATCTTCAGATACTGTGTAATCTAAGGATGAAATGTTCAACTTATCCAATGTTAACCACAAACTATGGTATTTTTCGTTCAATGAAGGCAAAATGGCCAATATAATAGTTTTGTTGACACTTGAATCTTTAAATTCTTTACACGCATATCCGTCACAGTTGCTCAGTTTCTCTGGAATTTTATTATTTTTTAACTCTGGTCTTAGAACTATTGACAGAGCAACTTTAAGAAATCCCTGGCCATCTACACCTAATTTAATAGAAATATCACTTGTTCCTTGACTTCTGTGATGAAGTACCATTGCTACAAGCTCTTCAATGTCACCTCAATACACAATAGGAGTATCTTTTTCCTTAAAAAATTGGCTTTAAACACATAAAAAAATTATTTTTAAAATTATTTTTAAGCAACAAAAACTACCTGGAATGTAGTTTTAATTGAAGTTTGTTCAATTTATCTAAAGAAAAGAAAGGTTTCTTAACCTCAGTCTTTCCGACAGCGGCATAGCAATCTTAAACAATAAGTCTTTCTTCAGGTTTATTTGGAACATCAGCGCCTTGATAAATAATTTTCCCGACACACATTCAATCATAAAGGCCAATATTTTTTCCATTTTTGATTTGCGCTCATTTTCACAAATAAAACATTCACATTTTCTCCTCTAATAACTCTTGTATTCAGATCAAAACTTTACAGCATATGTACAGCAACTATTATAACCGAAAAAACGTAACTGTATATTAACTAAAGTAAATTAAACATCAATATAGTTATAACTACCTTCATAACACTGCCGCATAGTGAAGTAAGGATCAGTCCCTGCAAGCTTTTTTATACATTTCGAGCAAAGCATCTTCCAAAGGAAGGTCAGGGTTAGCCGCTGAATAATCTTTCCAGAATATAGTTTTGATAAGGTTTGAGTAGTCATTTATCTTTTCATTTAGATTTAAATAAGTTGTTTCAGCATTTTTTATTGGTCTCAAACCCTTACCTTTCCTGAAGCAGCAAATGCAAAACTTTTTAACAAAATCGACATGTTTTTTTTGCATGTTTAGGCATTTTAAATGAATGCTTCAAATGAAAACTTCTAACATGGATTGATAATATTAGCATGATATATCGGTCATATCAATCAAATGTCAATATAATTGCCAAAAACATGCTTTCAGTTCGTATGTCAACACATGTGAGGAGTTATTATGCAACTAATAACCATTAGCAACTGCTAGCTTTCACTAATTGTTAATAATTAGAGGTGGCTTTGCTTTGTTTTTATTTCAATAAAAATGTAAAGAGAAAGTAATGAAAATTACATATCCAGTTGTAAATTTCAACGTTAAACAAACATTTTAAAATATTTTAAAAGAAAAATTGAAAAATCTATCCCAAACATTTCTAAAAATCTGAATACAGGTGTGTGGGCATGATTTTGTGGTGTTCGAAACGATCCCCCGAATCCCCCCAAGGGTTTGGTTCCTAAAAACCCTTTTCAATTTTTTGTTTGTTTTATACTAAACTAGATCAAAATTCATCGACAGATTTCAAATTACATCAAAAAAAGTTTTTCGTTCAAAAATTAAGACCATTTAAAGTTATTTCGTGGGGTAATTGGAGGTAATTTTAAGCTTTGCATGGTTATAAATCTTAAACGAAAAAAGAGATTTTTTGATGAAATTTGAAATCAACTAAAAAAAGTTGACTTTTACATTTTTTGAATGAGGAAATGTTTTCTGATGACAATCAAAATAAAATTTCTGGGGGGTCTGAAAAAATGGCTGAGAGGTCTTAGAGCATGATCCTTTGCACTGTGAAATCAATTAAAATTATTTCGCTGTTGTAAATGTGGTTAATGATATATTACAATAAATGTTTAATTATTAAAAAGATATTTATTGAAACTTGAAATAAAGAAAGTTGTTTATTTTATATTTTATTTGCTGTTTTCGGATTAAATAATGTTACATTATTTGACGTAATCATTATTTTATTATGATTTTTGAACGAGAGCGGGATTTTCTCTTTCAATGATCATCAAAGGTTGTGAGCAGTGACATAGCAAAAAGTGACGTAGCTAGATAGATCGAAAAGTCGGAGACGGAGTGTCCGTAAAAAGACGGAGTGTCCGTAACAAAACACGATCAGTTTTTAAGTAGGTTTTACATTTGAAAAGATTTGCCGATTTCAGTGGCGTACCAAAATGTTTTGGGGCCTAGGGCGGCACTTGGTAAACGGGGCCTCTCTCTCTCTCTCTCTCTCTCTCTCTATATATATATATATATATATATATATAGACTACATTAATGAATGTATGTATAACACATTATCTTTCTCCACTTTCTTGAAAACGTTTGTAATAAACAAAAATTAGCAAATACCATCTTTATCGTTATCTATCAGTTTATATGTTTATATATATATATATATCCATTAACGCCATTTTCTCACTTATAGAAATTCATTCATGTACACAAATGACTAAAACATTAGTTTTGATTATTTATTTTAAATGATAATAAAATGATGTACAATGTACAGTAAAAAAAACAGATTTACAGCAAAGAGTTACCTCTAGAAACACATTAAAATGCTTTCTTGCGAGCCTTGACTTCTGCAAGTCGTTTGATTAACTCATCAAAATTCACATGCTTTGCAATTCGTTTTCTACTGATATTATGGCCAAGCTCGTCAAACGAGACTGGCTCATTGTAGAGCGGAGATTTTAATTAATTTCAATTTTGAAAAACTCCTTTCACAAGAAGCCACGGACACACATATAGTTAGAAACAGTTTAAGAGCTTCAGTCACGTTTGGCAACGATTCACGAAATTCCATCTCGATGATAAACTGAAGCATTTTCAAGGATGTCCATGCAGCTGCAATGTCTAATTTGATGCCAGAAGCCTTCAGATGCTTTCTTAGTCTCTTTACTTCAGGCAGCATTTCTTCCTCCTCTACATCATTGAAAGTTTCTGAAAACTGATGGGCATAGGTTACAATTTCTTCATCAGTTGCCTTCAAAAGATTACCTGTGTGTACAACAGCAAACTTTTCATACACAGTGTTCATCGAGGTCAAACGTTTTTCTAATTCTACATGAAAGTGGTCAATGCACTCGAACATAGCACGCTTTAATTCTTCCTGTGGAGTTAAACCTGCATCCTTAGCAGTTTCTCCTGGCATCATCTTTTTCACTCGCTTGCGTTTTCTGCTTTCAATATAAATGCCCATTTCAGCACAAGTCTGGGTCGCATATTCTACAGCATTATGGACCAGAACTTCTCGACTCTCTACTAAAAAGGTCTTCAAGCTTTTCAGCTTCACAACACACTTTTCCAAGCTAATACCTACAATTTGAAGATATTTTTGGGCATGATTCACCTCGAGTAGAATGTGGTACCACAAATGCAAGAAGCAAAGGAAATTGAAATTACAAATGTTTGTCATCAACACCTCCGCTGCTCCTCTCGTATCTAGGTTTTCAGAAGCATCACAAAGCTTTTCCACAGCCTTAACCAACTTTTCGAAATATTTGAAGATTGGTTTCACGGCATCATGATGAGCACTCCACCTGGTATCATTAAGTCTCTTCACTGTCACTACAACGGTTTCTTTTAGGACCTCCCATCTATGTGTCTGCCTGAACCATCATGAACTATAGACTCGTAGGTAGGGCGGGCGAATCTATTTATTAGTACTCGCGGATGTGGGGGAGGAAGCTTCGCGGAGGGCCTCCAAAACAGTCACGGTGGTTGTTATTGGCCAAGATGTCATTTCAATTTCTTACATCTTGGTTTGTTTGCTGTGGATGTTTATTATCTTGGCAAGCAGATAAGATCATGTTTCAGGTTCATTTTTGTTGTAAACAATTATGATTACAGAACAAAAATTTTGAAAGTAAAAAAAATATAAATTGTATTAACATTTGGGGGCCTACTCCCAGACGGGGCCTGGGGCGGACCGCCCTCCCCGCCCCACCTTCGGTACGCCACTGGCCGATTTATTTTTGTTCAAAGAAAGATTTATTTGATTAGAACTATCGAAAATGAAAGTATTACCGAAGAACGCATTAACATCTGTAAAAGTGTCATCAAAGAAACCAAACAAAAATCGCGTAAAATATCTGTAAAAGTGTCATCAAAGAAACCAAACAAAAATCGCGTAAAATAAAGTTTATCATTTAAAGAAAAAAACGAAATGTAACAAGATCACTAATTCATAACTAATTTAGTTTTATCAACTTCATATAATAAAAGAAACAGATATGTTCCATTTGATGTGCTGTCAATCAAATGATAAACTTAAATGATAAAACTCAACAAGTTCCTTGTCTTAACTCCTTAACAAAATTCAAAAAAAGTAGATGAAAATAAAAAAAATCAATTGTCACTATTGTCGAACTATTGCCATTTTATTCAACATTTTTTTTTTGTAGAGGAAAGAATAAAAAGTTGAATAAAATGACAATAGCTCAGACAATAGCGACAATGCATTAATCATATTTAAATGGCTGTCTTATCTCTCCGCCTGCCAAAAAAAAATTTTCTCAAACGATATTCTATAACTCAAATATAAGAAATTTAATTCTACATTTTATAACTATTTAGAAAATTATGAAACTCTGACTCAAATAAAATAAAATAAAAATTAAAACAATAAATTCTTCAAACATCAAAGGTATACAACTCATGATGCCTGTAAAAAATATCAAAAATGTCATAAAGCAACTGTTTTTTATTCTTGAGCAACTAATTGACCAAATTTAATTGAGCTCAAAAAAAATTTAACCAAGTTATTTAGAAAATTTCATCCGCCATGTTGATTTATCAGAAAATTTCATCCGCCATGTTGATTTATGAAGATCAAAAACTGAAAATTGCAACAAATCGGTTTATTAATAACTAAAAGTATAACTATAGCTAAATTAGTATCAACAAGTGTTGTTTGAGAATTTCTTAAATAGCAATGGAAAATATTTATACCAATTATTTTTATCAGTCTTAATATAAACTAAAATTAGTTATTAAGGTGATCATTAAGATGACTTAAAAACAATTTTTTGAAAAACTTTATAAAATGAATTTAAATTACTATCCAGAATTGTAAATTTTAAAAAGAAGTTCACTTTCACAGTTAATGTCAGTATTGGCTGACGTCAGTATGGCTGTTCCTTAAAACGCCTAAAGCTACTTGAGAATTAAGCTAACGAAACTTTTTAGTAAAATTCAAAAAACTCATTTGCTGTATATTTTTCTTAGTTTTCGATTGGCAATGTTTTGGGCATCAAGATGCCCACCACCATGCACGTGCTCTTCTACAATTGTAAATTGTGAAAGCCGTGGTTTGACACACCTACCAAGTGGAATTGCATCTACAACAACAGAGCTATTGTTAAGAAGAAACAATATATCTACCATTCCATCCGACGCATTTGAGTTGTTAACTTTATTAAGAAAACTTGATTTATCTTCCAATAACATATCCACCATTTCAACCGACGCATTCAAGTCGGTACCTTCATTAGTGCAGCTTTATTTAAATTCCAACCAAATACCCACTATTCCATCTGACGCATTTAGACCGTTAACTTCATTATTTAGGCTTGATTTAAGCCACAACAAAATATCTACAATTCCATCCGACGCATTCAAGTCGGTACCTTCATTAGTGCAGCTTTATTTAAATTCCAACCAAATACCCACTATTCCATCTGACGCATTTAGACCATTAACTTCATTATTTAGGCTTGATTTAAGCCACAACAAAATATCTACAATTCCATCCGACGCATTCAAGTCGGTAACGTCATTAAGAGAAGTATTTTTAGATTCCAACCAGATATCTACTATTTCATCTGACGCATTTAAACCATTAACTTTATTATCGATGCTTAGATTAAGCCGGAACAAAATATCCACAATTCCATCCGACGCATTCAAGTCGTTAGCGTCATTAGTCTTGCTCACTTTAGGTTCAAACCAGATATCCACTATTCCATCTGACGCTATTAAAACATTAACTTCATTAAAATACCTTGATTTATCTGACAACAACATATCCACTATTCCATCTGACGCATTTAAATCATTAACTTCGTTGACAGACCTTAATTTACATTACAACAGCATATCCACTGTTCCATCTGACGCATTTAAACCATTAACTTCGTTAACAGTACTTTTCTTAACTTACAACAAAATATCTTCAATTCCGACCGACGCGTTTCAGTCGTTAACTTCATTAAAATCCCTTTGGTTAGAAAACAACCAAATATTCACTATTTCATCTAATGCATTTAAATCATTAACTTCTTTAACAGACCTTTATTTATCTTCCAACCAAATATCCACCTTTCCATCTGACACATTCAAGCATTTAACTTCATTAACATACCTTTGGTTAAATTGGAATAAAATATCTATTTTTCCATCCGATGCATTTAAGTCATTACCCTCATCAGCTACAATATATATACAGAAAAATCCACTATTATGTAATTGCAGTATTGCGACATTTATCAAAAGGCTAAAAATTTATGGTCATTGTTTTGATACAGTTACCGGAGGAAGAAACACTTTGTTAAGAGATTTGCAAGCAAAAGGTAATGAATGCTCAATTCTATAAAAAGGGAAGCATTTTTCTTCCTTTTGAACTTTGTTTTAGTTAAATTTTGCAGATAGTTTCGAGCGCTCTTAGATTTTTTTTGCGCTCAGCTTTCATTTCATTTCTTATTTAGTGATTTATTTACCTCTAAACTTGTAATAAAATAACAACAAAAATGGAATAACTTATTTACAAAGTAAAAATAATAACCATATTTTTTCTATTTAAAAGATTTCCTTTATTCGTTTATTTTATTTGCAAACCTTTTGAACTCAAGATTTATTTCATTTTTTCCTTTCTATACTTTTAATTTACATTTAAAATTGTTTTGACAAAATTATGGGACTAAAAAGAAGATAAACTTTAAAAATTATGAAAAGAATCAAGTATTTATTTAATCAAGTATTTTTAAAGCACTATGTTCATTATGATTTTTTAAACTTTTTTGTCGATAAGAAGATAAACTTTAAAAATTATGAAAAGAATCAAGTATTTATTTAATCAAGTATTTTTAAAGCACTATGTTCATTATGATTTTTTAAACTTTTTTGTCACTAAATGAAAAGTTTCATATAATTTATTTAAAGTTTTGTAACGTTTTGTTGTAATAAACAATAATAAATAAAGAAAAAGCAACAATGAGAAAAACAACTTCAATAAAAATAACACTAAAAATAACGGAGAATTAACTTTTTAGATTTCTGTTTTAATGAAACCAGCATTTCAACCAGCACTTCAACCACCGCTTCAGCAACTACTATATCGCTAGTTTCAACATCCAACACAGAAACTACATCAACTCATTCCCCAGCTACCCTTTATCCAACAGACTCGCAACCTACTGCTTGTCCTTCAATAGCAAGAATAAAGTTACTAGATAATAACTATTAGCTCTGGTTCCCGTTGAAGTTCCTTGATGAGGTTATATGAAATATTTCCTAAAATACTCCCAAACTTTCCAAAGATTAATCTAGAGAAATTTAGCTTTCATTAAGCTTACTGCTGTTCCTATTTAAATCGTCACAAAACAAAAAGTTCCATACAGTTTCTTACTTATTTTGAGTTTTGTATTATTTTGTTATGATAATCAATAATTAGGAAAGAGAAACCAACAAAGTGAACAATAAAAACAATAAAAATAACAAAACGGAATTAACATTTTAGACTATAATGAAACCAGCATTTCAACCAGCACTTCAACCACTTATTTCTGTTCCTATTGCTACAGTTTTAATTTGTTACTAAAACTATAAATTTTATTTCAACCCTCCACAAAAAATGTGATGTTGTTAAAATAAAATAGCATCTGAGTTAAAACTGTTTACAACTACTTGTACTTGCAAAGTTTTTCAGTGGATATGTTTTATTTAGGATGTTTTGAACACAACGTTGTCAGGCCTGTTTTCATACAGCATTTGAACGTACGCAAACTGATTGATTGGAGCAACTTAAATGCAACTGTTGATACTTGCAGTTATCTTGTTTCTAAATCTAAATCTAAAGTATGATTTTTTAATATGTGATACTTTTTATATATATGATGCGTATACATATGTGTGTGTGTGTGTGTGTGTGTGTGTGTGTGTGTATATATATATATATATATATATATATATATATATATATATATATATATAAATATATGTAACGTGCATATAACTGTGTATAAATAATGCTAAATGATAAGGAAATAACATAAAGCCAAATAAATAAGCCTGTTTTTATTTCCTTTTAATAGCAAATAAGAAACAAAAACTTGAAACAAAAACTAAGTTTTACTACAAAGCAGCCAGGTTTTTAATATATATTTTTATATAATTATAAAAATATATTTTATATAATATAAACAATATTCGCGAAGTTTCACTGTAATAAATACCACAGATTACAGCTAGAGTATAACGAAATTATATAAAGAATCAAAATAACGTAAAGATCATTAAATCATGCTGAAGAGAATAAAATATCAAACATCTCATAACTTTCTAGCTTCTAACAGTTAGAAAATTTTCATCAATATGAAATAAAAAAGACCGGCACGCTTTTTTTGGTTAATTAACTTAAAGCATAATTTAATGATCTTTATGTAGAATTTGTTTCTGTTCTTCTTTCTTTATTAACTAGATCTTGTATTGAAACATCAGAGCGAATGTTTCCTCTTGATAAAGGTCTTCAAAAAGAGAGTTGTTTCTCAACTCTGTTGAATCTTTTCCTCAAAAAGGTTTTAAACTCCCTCCCCCTCCCTTTTTTTTTTTCTCATATCCATCTACAAGATATTAATTCCATCGGACTTCCATAGAGTTGATAATAACAAAAAACAACTTGCCGTCCATTAAAAAAGTAGCGATGCGTTGATGATCACTTTTATACATTTGTGATTTGCTGCTTACGATTCTTGTAACGTGAACATCTAATAGAGCATCTTGATAAAGTTATTGTATTGACATCATGACCATGCTCCATTGTCTCCGCACAAACCAAAAAATGTACACCATGTATGATCAAGCATCCTCTCTTTCATAGCCAATAGAACATCGACGTCTACCATGCTACATGATGAGACATCATTTTTCTGCGCTATTAGAAACTTAATCTTCTTTAGTTTCATTTTTTTTTATGCATCACAAATAGTGGTATCAAAAAGGATGAGTAGGTGGTCTCTAAATATCTTATATTCGGTCAAATCCTTATTGATGTTAACCTTTTAGTTGTTTTTAATTTTTTCGTTTCTGATGATTGATGAGGATTCGCTTTACGGAATCAATTTTCTGGATTGGAGTGCACTTAGTTTTCCTTTGGAAGTTAAAATTTCTAAACGAGCTTTGGTAATGAGACTTAAAAATAAAGTTTAAAACCTAAAGTGTTAACGACTGCTGAATGAAAAACTACTATCTGCCATTTTAGATCTTTGGAGTTGCGTTTTATGGGGAATGCTGGTATGACCGTTCCGAAGTTGGTCTGAATAAATCGGCCGACTGCCACGGACCTGTTGGAAAAGAACGCAGTATCATGGTTTACACCTTTATATAGTTAAATGTGGTAGGGTATTTGCAAGAATAGAAGTTTTTTAAAAATCTCCATTTATTGACATTTTACTGTAGTATTGTAACTTTCACCGTTGTATTTTTAATCACTTTGACTTTTTGTTGTTATGAAAAAATATATATTTGCAAAATACTTTTTGGGTAGGTAAATTTTAAATCTAAAAAAGAAAAAAACCTGTTATTCAGTTCCACTACAATTGAGAAATATAGAAAGCCACGTGTAATTCATATATATTCATATATATACATATATATATATATATATATATATATATATATAGAAATCTATAGAATAAACAATCTTAAATTATAAAACGTTGAAAAGCAGCACAAACAGCCTGGTAAAAAAATATTACAACTTAACAAATTAAAGTTTTCACTAAATAAACCTATGAAATAAAAATTGAATTAAAAAAAACAAAAAACGCTTTAATCATGGTTAGTCAAATAATAGATATGGTCCAGTAATTTAATTCATTACCAAAATATAATTATTAAATTTTCAAGCCCGTTCAAAAATATTTCACAAATAAAAGTAAACAGGTATACTAATCTGTATACTAACTTTTAGTATACCAAGTATTCCGTGAAGTATACCGTAAAGTATACCGTAAAGTATACCGTAAAGTATACCGTAAAGTATATCGTAAAGTTAGTTAATACCGTATACTGTAACAGGCAATCCCTAATTTAAAGTTCTCAATTATGGAATAAATTTGTTAGTTTCTAAAATATTTGGAATTTCAATTGTTGAAATTTTAAATTCCAAACAAGTTATCTCGTTTTAAAATATCTCGTTTTGAATAGATAATGCAACCAATAAAACTTTTGTTAAGTTACAGCAGCCAATCAAATTTAGCGCATCCGGCATTTGTAAAAAGTATAAACAGATAAATATAAATTTGTAAATAAAAACTTCAACAAAAATTACAAGCATTAGCAACAATAAAATAATGCCGAAAACTATAGTTACACCTATTACACGAAAAACAAGTGGAAAGAAGTATGGTGGTGGTCCATGTGAATTACTAATGACGGACTACCTTATTCATGTAAAGCCGACTGTAGATATCATAGAAGTTACTGAGCAAATTAAAACTAATTTAAAATCAAATAGGGCTGCAGTGAATCCTAATCTACCTCTAATAACTGACAAATCTATTGCTAGAAAGGTAAAGGATCTTCTCATTCTAGTGAAAAACATTAATCGCAAGCACGGCAGAGAAAGTACCAAACGAAATCTTGATGCAAGTTTAGATAAGCTTTTCGATATTTCTGCTTGTTCTTGCTCTTGTATATACTGCTTTGCAGTAATAGAAAAGTATTGTGCAATAAAGGCAACTTTTCAGAAGGACTTATTATATGTATTTGCCTTCAAGTTGCGAAAGTACCTCTTGAAGATAGAGTTTATCTTCGAGGACAGAGACAGAAAACTGGTCCAAAAGGAGCATATCAACTTTCTTCCGATGATAAAGTAGCTTTCAAAAGAAACAAAAGGATTGATAATGAAAGATAACAACTATCTCAAAGGGTAGTTGATAAAGCAGAATCTCTCATACAACATACAAAGTCATCTGAAGTAATTAGCTATTCAACTGAAACTGAGGTAAACTTATTGTACTTTTATTGATATATTTTTTTTAAGTACACGAAAGTTTTGAATGCTGCAATTTCTTTCAGGAAGAAGCTGAATGGCAACCAATAAAGAAATTTCCTGTAGACTACAACTTATTTAAACTTCCCAGGTTTGCTATGGAATTAATCAGAAATGAGTGTTCGTCAAACTTAGGTGCAGCTCTTGCAAATGCTTTACAACATGACATTAAACATATTTTGAGAAAAGATGTTGATATCAATCACATATTGATTGACGAGTGCAAATTGGATAGGGCTAAAGCACAAGTAAAGATAGTGAATGTAAAGATCTGGAAAAAAAAATCAGTTGATTTGCCTTGGTGTGGATAGCAAACTTGATCAGACCACTCGAACTTCTTGCATAATAAACTCACCTGAAGGAGAATTCCTCAAAAAATCTAGTGAACCTTAACATCACCTCACCTTTACTTATGAAGATGGAAAGTCTATTGGAACCTATTTGACTCATAGAACACTGCCTATTATTGGCGCAACACCTTTAAGTTCTTGTAAAACACTAAACATCTCATTTGCAAAATGATAGTAATCAGGCAGTTCTTCTTGATAATACTGCTACCAATACTGGCCCAATAAGTGGTTTAGTGGTAAAATTTGGAGAGTTGTTAAAAAGAAAACTGCACTTCATTGGGTGCGCGCTACATCAAAACGAACTTCGTTTAAGAGCTCGTTTTAAAAAATTAGATGGTGTAACAACTAGACCGGGAAGCTTTAGTGGCTTTTTTGGCAAAAGTTGTGCTGAAAATATTCAGGATTCACATTAAGTTTTGTTTGAACCTGTCACAAATTTTACAGTTGATGGGTATATTCCAAAAGAAGTACTGAAAGACCTTAGTAGAGATTAAAGACTTTTGTTTGAGTATTGCAAAGGAGTAAGGTCTCGTAAAATTGCTGATAAATGGGCTGCTCATAATATTAGCCCACTTAACCATGTTTTATGCAAGAGACAATCAACCAAACCAGTCTTTAAAAAACTGGTCTACTTTATTGTTCAGATTTATGCTTCAGCATGGTTTGAAATAAAGACGTCATCTAAGCGGCACGACTCTCCTCCTCTTCTTTTTTCTGCTTTCGTTCGACTAAAAATTCTCCGATTTAATGATGTAATATGCATTGTGAAGCAGAACATTAAAAATAACGCATTCTGCCTAAGACCTGAAAATATTTTCTATGCTATGGTTAAAGATGGTGACAACAAGATAAATTTTTGAATAAATTCAAAAAGTTACTAAGTTAGATAAACAACTCTTTATAAATTTAGAATCATAAATTTTAAAAAAGTCGTTTAGAAAACGCCATTTAACATATTCTCAAATTTGAAAATTTTTATTTCCGCTTATCGCGTTTTTTATAGCGTTTTTTATAGGGTTTTGACTTTTTAGTTTTTTGTAAAATGATTAACTTTCGATGTCATGAATCAATTCACTTTTGCTAAAAGAAAGCAAAAACGGGTTCTAATCTTGTTTTGTTTTTAAAAAGGTCACGCAGAACACTTTTTTTCTAAAATGGCATCTAAATAATGCTAGAGAGTGGTTAAAATATAGCTTTCTGCACTCTTTTAGGGAATTTTCTAAAATCCTTTGGATAATTTAGAAATCTCTGGAACTTTCTCATATTTTCTAGAGCCTTCTAGAACTTTTTAGCATATATAAAGTAGAGTTATGAATGAAGTGGGAAGTGTGTATATACATTTACAAATTTTATTAGTTTTGACTCGTTTATAAGCAAAACATGTAATATATGTCAAAAGTGTTCATTTATATCAGAAATATTCAAAACCTCTGAGGTATAACAAATGTTATATGACTAGAAACTCTCTTTACTCTGGAAACTAATAAAACCATTAAAAGCTTGTGTATATCTATGGAGTTTGCTTAAATTTGTTTGGTAAAAACGTGAGGCAACGTGACTTCTTTCAGAATGAAAAGTTTTGATGTAACATATGTTTGATATTGATAAGTAATGCCAAAAAGTCAGAAACTGCTAAAATCTTTAATTGATTTCCGTAAAGAATAAAAATGTGGTCGGTAAGTTTCAGGATGAATGAGGTGTGAGGTTAATCTCAGAGTTGATTGGTTTGTGCCTTCTATGTTCAGCATAGTTCGGCCTAATGGTGATGAAACAAGAAAATTGCAAAAGCATTCAAGGAAAAGTGTATCTGTTACCATCTATTACCTTATTTTTATACTCTTATTACGTTACCTTACACCTGTAAGAAAAATGATTGTGTTGAATCGCTAGGTCTTGCCTGAAGAAAGATGGCATAAATTTGTTTGCAGTAACATTTGTTTTTGTTTCTGTTGAAAGAAGCAAGGACTAGAGGATAGTAATATCTACAAAGAAGTTTGTTTTCAATGTTATTTTATTTGCTTAAAATGATCTTGCCGACTTTATTATTATTCTTCACGGTAAATAACTTAAAATGCCCCCAATTTATTGCAGTTTAAAAAGAAAGTAACTCTGAAAGCAAACACTCATTCTTCATCCAAATTATATAACTTATATATTCTTAAATTTTTATTACTTATATATTTTTAAACTTGCCGACCATATTATTCTTCACGGTAAACAACTTAGGATATTTAAAAAATCTAGTTTGTGGAATTACTCATTGAGTAAGGAAATTGATTTTGATGAAATTTGAAATCTTATTATGATATTTGATCTGATTTAAGATTGCACAATCTTTTTTTCAAACATTAATTTGAGTATTTTGATTCTAGTTCTTAAACCAACTTGCAGGTGCCTCAATTCTTGGATTTTTATTTATCTCTTTATTTAGAAGAAAAAATGAAAAATGAACTTGAGTTCATTTAGAATCTAAAGGATGCCATGTTTTAGTTGTGTCAACAGAGATAGGTAAATCTATATTTGGAAAAAAACATTACGTTTGTTCAAGGAATAAAGGACATAATGGAATCTGGACTCAGTTTAGACATAAGTTTTCCTTCTGTTAAAAAAGCCGCAAGACAAAGCTATAGTTTAATCAGAAAGATAAAGCTTTAAGTAGAGCTGCAAAGACTCCCTAGTTTATTGGATGTCAGCAATTTAAAGAGTTGAATGAAATCAACCAAGAAGAGGGCAGCTACTCCTTTTCTATTTGAGGTATAAGAAGTTGTCGAAAACTGAATCTTTCTAAACTTACCCGTAAAGAAATTAGAAAAATTCTATTACAAAAATGGAACACATTCCTGTTATTCGCTACCCTCTCTACAAGAAAGCAATATTTCAAATTCTTTGTGCAGAATGTTTATTTTCACGAGCTAAAAAAAACGTTTGTTCGTTTGGTAACAGCTTGAACATGAATCTTGCTTCAGTTGGAAAAGCTCTTCCTGTCAAAGCACACATTAGCAGATCACCTGCAAACCAGATAACAAGTGAAACCACCTTCTTGAAGATTTTGATTTTGAAGGTTTTTAAATTTTGATTTTTTGATCTTGAAGATTTTAATGAGAACAAATCACAAATAGTTTTTCTTTTTTTCTTTTTGAATCACTTTTTAGAGCCGTTAAACACAACAGTAAATTTTCTCCATTCAGGAACTTGTTTTGTAAAATATTCCACGTGATCACATCATTTACTGTAGATGCCCCTCATAAAATAGTCACAAATGTAAATAGAACTAACTCGCGTAATCCTGTCATATTATCTGGATATGTTTCAGATATATTGAAAACAAAGATAAACGAAGATACATGGTTTTAAATATCTTTTTAGCAGTTTTTTTCCACTATGGGCATAGATCTTAATGTTGCTATTTGATGTTTGAGAAGCTTAAAGTGTAATGAAATAGCAAGATTGATTAAAATGCATCTAAAGCAAAGATTTCAAAGTAAGAGCATTTAAATCAAAAATATATCTTACAACAAAATCCGCACGTGGATGGACAAATAATTTTCATAAGTAATAGAATTTTACTTAAAATATATCTATTACAAAAAATGTCTCAACAGGCAGAATATTCCACCTTTTGTAACATCAAAACAAACAAGTAAAGCAGTGCACAAAAACCTAAGCAATCCACTAAAAAAGATTGTTGCTGTTGATTATTGTTTCTGAGAAACTTGCCGTTTTGGTGAGAAAGAAGGAGTTATGCTGGATATGATCAATAAAACAAACAGGAGTCTTGAGATTTTCAAGGATAGATTCATAGAGGATGTAACCGAGGCCCATGAAATAGTATCGAAGTGTGCAAGTAATTCTTTGAATATTGAAGGTGAACTCAGACGTGCTGGTAAAGAAGGAAAACCCGCCAGCAAGTTTGATATGAGACTTTATTTTTAAAGATAGAATAAGTAACGATACTTTTTGAAAAAGTAGGGGATTATTTAAAAAGACCTCATTTATTTTCTGTGAAAAATGGGGATGAAATATCCTATGTCTTGTGCTTCCTGAAATCATTTTTCTAAGCAACGCACAGTGACCCAGATTAAGTTAAAAGCGGCAAAAATTACCCAACTATTAAATATATGTGCATTAGACATATACTACCCATCAAAATAGGGGTTTTTGGGGTCAAGGAATTCAAATTAGGAACTTAAAATTATTTTCAAATGTACTAATTACCCGTATAACGCTTATGTATGCGTTAAAACGCGCGTTAGCAAACTTTAAAACTCTAAATACTATTTTTAGTAAAAAATTTAGCTTCCTTGACCCAAAATATTATATTATTACATAAATACACAAACGCTCGGGTACGTGTTTAGCGCTAAAGAATTTGCCAAACGCGCGCAGACGCGTTACAAAGCGCGTTATGAATCTTTAACGCAGAAAAAAAAAAAAAAAAAAAAATACATTTTATACTAAAAAAATAAGAATATAAAAATCTTTTCACAATGTGAATTACTAACCAGTTCAATACTTCAGTACTAATTTTCAATACCAGAATAGATTCCTATATAGTTTTGTCAAATGCAACACCCGCTCCTCCGTTTTCGATTTAAAAACAGTTTTCGAAAGTTTGTGAATTATTACACAAACGTGATTTCATTTCTGTATATTTCTGTATATTTGATTGGACTAAATCCTTTGATCAATTAGAAATCTGTTGTAAGAAATCTGTTTGCTTTTGTTTCGTTTGTGGAAATTGTTTTGCAAAGTTTATGCAAACAGTGCAAATAACAGAAATTGATTTTACTGAATTTGCATTTTTTTCTATTTTGTATTAAGTAATCCGTTTTAGGGTGTTTAGGTAGTAATAAACCTAGCCGCACCACTAAATATGTTTTTTTTTTATGTTACTTAATTCATTTTTAGTAATAATATCAAAACAATATTATATGATATCAGTTTATCATTATTAAAATTTAGGCATGGGGAAAGTGTCACATCCTTGTTTAGATCGATTAATCCACCTCGGGGCGTTTAGGATATATCTTTAGAGGTGGTTATACAGCCATGCAAATTCAAAACGAAGCTTCTGAAAACACACTTCATTGGTAATTTAAAATATACGACCATACTGCTTGCAAATTAGCTCGTCATTACCATAAGCTTCCCAAACCATTTTTGCAACAGAAGGCGCATAAAAGTTTAATTTTTTTTCTAAAGACTATTTTCGACAAATAAAAAAAATTTCCGCCCATAACATTTTTTTAACTTTATTGAAAAAAGTAATCCATCCATTCTCAGAATATAGAATGTTGAAAATTTGTGATGCACACGGTCCTGGTTAAAAAGTTTCTTTGTTTAATTGTTGCTTTCATTGAGTTGATTTCTTAATCTTGAGTTCATTGTGTTATTTAGTAAAAGAAGTGAATTTTTGAATTCGGCAAACCTGTACCCTCAGGTATTTAGAGTTTTTTGGAATGATAAAGAACTACTTAAAAATTTCAAACCAATTTCAACTTTTTTCGCATTTAAAGAACAAATTTTCTATTTCTTTCGAAAATTTGTTCTTAAAAATGAATCGCTTTCGAAAAATAAATCGCTTTCACCATTGAAACTCAAAGTTTTGGTGAAACGCGGGAAAATTTGTCTAGGAAGACTTTGGTCTTTGTGTCTTTATTTGTAATGCAACAACCAGAGGATTTTTGAAGCAAGTAGTCAGACACACTTCAAAGCTGAAACTTATGAGATTGTTGGAGAGCATGCTGCTCACCTGTTTCTAACATCTTTTAAAGTGTGATGTAATTTTTGATCAGCTGTTCTATTTAAATGGTCACGATAATTGACCTTTTCTGATCTATGATTTTGCTTCAGACTGAGTGCATCTAGTTTGTTTCAGTTCAACAATATGACTTTTGATTTTCCTAAAGCAGAGTCCTAGAGTATGTAGTCTGTCAAACTTTTTAATAGGTAATGTTTGTAATTGACTATCGTTAAATGACAAGTTACTGTCAGACTTTGCTTGTTAGCTATGTTCGTGTTCTGAACTTGACAGGTTGAAAATAACAAAATTCAGGCAGTTTTTACTTAATGCTGGTCCTATTGTATTTGAATCTGTGCTTTATAGAGACATCTATAAACATCTTCATTTGTTGCATGTTTCTGTTTCTATATTGTTGAATACTAATACTGAGTTGAGGGGTGAATCCTTATCTTATGCTATGAACTTGCTTCACTGCTTTGAAGAAAATGCTGCCATGTTTTATGGTGAAACCATTGTGATTTTTAACATCTCAGTTTGGTTCATCTCTTAGAAGATAGTAAAAATCAAGCCTGCTCTCTTTATGAATTATCCGTTTTCCTGTTTGAAATTTTTTCCACATAAATTAAATAAATTAAAGAGGCAAGTTAAAGGAATCCAACTCACAAGTTGTAAAGCGTCAGTTTGAATTGCAAAATATTTTTAAAACTTCAAACTTCATAAAGCCATTTTTAAGTTTTCTACTTCTGAATAAAAGTAAATGGTTTTGTGCACCTTGTTCTTTTTATTCCTTTATTCTTAGACTGTGGTTTTCTTTTTCAAAACCAATTTGTTTTTTTTACCACAGTATCACCCTTCTAAGCAATCTGAACTTTCTCAATTTTATCTGCTGGTCTTAGTATTTGAATAATACTTCATGTTTTTAATAATTACAGTTTTCTGATCATTTTAGTTTCGTTCTAAGTTTATCAATACTTTATAAAAAATTTGTAATACGTCCCAGTTACAAAAAACAGTTTTTTGTGATAATAGTAATCACCCTAATATATTTTTCTTTAACTAGACTTTTTCTCATTTTAATTTATTAGGCTTTTTCTTTATTAGGTTGATTAGCTAAGGTAGATGAACAAAGTGGAAGTAAATGAGGTTTTTTAAAAATGGATCACCACTGAAAAAAGATTTGTATTGGCCAAAAGATTTAGATTTATACAAACAGATATGATTCTACACCAAGTTCTCAATAGAAACAGTTTAGAATGATAAGAAAGAAATATAAAAATGGTAGGTTTTTTAAACATTCACAGTCTCAACAATTGTTGTTTTTTAAGTTGCTATTTTTTTGTTTATGTCTAAGTAAGATATCTTACTTGAAAAAAAAAAAAAAATGCTTTTGTTAAAGATGATATCAAAGTGTGTAAACTATCAGATTGGTATTTTTCTAAAGATGATTGTGGTTTTTAGACATTTCATTTATACTGTCTTCTGCTCCTCACAAAATCAACTTTACAGCTTTTCTAGCTCCTCCATCTTCTTTTACTGCGTCATCTTCAAAAACCACTCAATCATGACAAAGTTTTAGAGAACCATCACACTCTCAGTCAAGACCCTCTGTGGCCAACAGGTAACTTAACTCAATTTTATCACATTCAACTATGTATGATGTGTTAAACTGTGGTGATGTGTTATTTATCCAATGTTCAAGACCACCTTAACCTCTTGCATACAGCTCTTGAATAAAACAGTTTGTTTTCAATATAATTTATTTTGTTAGGAAAGAAATATGTGTAGGTGTTTTCTACTTAATTCTTTTCAAGTATTGAGAAGAAGTCAATTTGAATTTCCAAAAAATTTGGTAATTTCATGGATGTTGTGTTTTGAATGAGTTATCAAATTGAATTTTTTTTTAACAAATAGCTAAAAAACTTTTAAAGATAAATACTAGTTTGCTATGGCTTTTTCTATGCAGGTATTTTTTCCATCTCAAGTTGGGAAGGTAGATAGCGATGATGCAACCTCAACAATAACCAAAAACGTGTTTTCTGTACAGCTTCAATATAAAATGAATACGAAAGGCAGTGGGAGAAAGTTATATAAGAAATGTCTGGGTAATGGAGAGTTGTAATTGGTACATATGCTTTATTTTAGACTGAGAATCAACTTTAATGATAGCTAATGCAATTTATAATCTGTAAACTTTTTGCCAGAGAAATGAAGAACTGAATTATTTGTAAATTTTTAGTTTTTTTAAATTTTTGTTGTTTTTTAATTCAATATATTTTTTTGTTTAATACATTTTATTATTTAACATATTTTGTTATTAATATATTTCATTAATTATCATTTTAACTACTTATTTTCCCTTCTTTTTTTAATTCATTATACTGGCCTGCTTTTGAAAAATAAATTCTGTTTCTTCGGATTTCTTAGGTAATCCCAAAAAAAATTGAGCTTCTTAATCCAAAAGAGGACATAATATATTAGCAAGTTGTGGATGGAGTACTTTATTGCATTAACCAATACTTTCATATTCTTGTAGCTTTCTGTTAACTGAATCAAATGACCAAAAGGTACAGATGCCTTATCATTGCCAATATCTAAGAGTACTGCCGCTAAGCTTGTGCTAGAAGAATCACTAAAGATCCTTCATTTGCTTTGTTGGTATGGAATGCCAAGTATTTCAATTAAGCCTTTTACATTATTGCCATATACCAAAGAGCTAGAAGAATCACTTTTTTTGAATCGAACTTTTCTTCTCCATTTCTTAACAAAAATATGTAGTTTCTTTAGAGAGGAGGTTGCTCTGACTAAATCAGGAAGCAAGATGTTGTGCATTCTTTTTAGAAAGACCAAGATCTCTGATCAATTTCTCTAGCTAACTTTGAATGAGTGGTCTTGGCAAAGTCATGCTATTCAAAGGTTCATATCTCACAGATGTGTCAGTGTCCTCCCCTTCTATAACTTTCATATCCTCTTCTTGGCCAGTTTTTTCAGGTGTAAAAGGATGTGAAGTTTAGTGGCAGAAGGACTATCAGGATGGACAACAATGTGCTTGTTCTTTTTCTTTTTGATACCTGAAAAAAAGTTTCACATACTTGATTTACATATTTTTAGTATAGCCGACCCCTGTTTCCATAATTTTAACACAATTTTCATTCGAAGAAAATTCACAGTTTTTGTACAGAACACTAAGTGGCAAACAGTCTGTTAAGCCCTAACACCAGCGCATTAAAGCCACAAAAACTAGACCTGATTGAATAATAGAATGCTTGATATGGATTCAGAAGGCAAAATTCATTTAGAACGATGTTAGATACCTCTGGGAATATTTTTGTTGCAGACAAGTTTATTATTTTTACTTTTATTGCCTTCGTTATAATTAAATTCGTTGTATTATTAGTGTTTTTTTATATTTTTTCTTGTTTTTTTAAGTTTAATTATAATTGTTTTTGTTTATCATTTTTATTATATTTTGAAATTAACTTGGTTATATTATTAAGTTGTGTTTAATACTTGTTATTGTTGTTATTAATTATTATATTTAGTGTCTATTGCTTTTGTTATAGTATTTAAATTATTTGTGCTACTGTTGTTTTTATTTATGCTTTTAATTTTTCAGTCTTTTATAAACTACATTATTGCTATTATTTGTTAATATTTTGGTATTTGTAAGTTTTGTATTATTATTTATTATTTTTAATGTTGAAAATTCTTTATATATTTAATTTTATTTCAATTCATTATTGTCATTGTTTATTATTTTCAATATATTTTGAAATTTTTTTATTGGTTTTTATTGTTTTTGTTTATTATTTTTGTTTTTATTTTTACATTTTTTACTTTATTTATGAGTGTTCAATTATTTTTTAACTATGCAGCTGTTGCTTTTTTATTTTGTTTTTCAAGCATCAAGATGCTGTTTTCAAATCAATAATTCCTCTCATCAAGATTATCCTCTTGCTCTCCATCCCTTCCTCTGTGCCAAAATTAAGGCCTAAACAATACAGTTTTTTAAATGCTATGTGAGATTTTGATCTATAACATTCCCCTAAGTGATTATAAGATTCAAAGTTCTAAAATCCACTTGTGTTGGCAGGGTTTTTTTTAGATTGTTGCTCTCATCTACTTTTTTAATTATATTTCACGACTTTTAAATTATTTATGTTTTTGTATATTATCTTTGTTTTATTGTTAAGTTTTTTTGTTAATATTGTTAAATTCCTTCTACTACTTGCTATTGTTGTTAATCGTTTTTATTGTTTGCGTTTGTTAAAATTTTAAATTCTTTGTATTGTTGTTGTTTGTTATTTTATTTTTGAATTTTTAAAAAAATATTTAAAAATGTTAGTGTTATTATTTTTTTTTTAAATGTGTTTTAAATTAATTTGGTTATATTTTAGATCTACCGAAAAGTTCTGTCCGTTTTTGAAATAAAGCAAGTTTCAGCTTTTTCTTACTGTCAAAAAACGTTGTTTGAATATTAATGAAGTAAATGTTTAAGGTTTTTGCCTTTGTATTTTTCTAGAACACTTGTATTTATGCATTTCTTTAATCTTACTAATATTTATATGAACATAGTTCTGTGTTAATTTTTTTTTCTTCTACAAATATTGAATAAGTGTAATAATGCATTTCCTTTTGAAAATCATTTTGTATCGCGTGAGTAAACTATTTCAATTTTACCTGAAATTTAAATAGTAAAAAAAGAATTTCATGCATTATGTAATATTATGTAATATATGTTAGCCATGAATAAAGATGTGTTTCACTGTTGTCCAATAAGAGAAGAGTGTGTAGTAACATACTCTAAGCTTACAATTATTTTAAGACACTGTTCTTGTATTAAAATCTTTTATTTTAATTACTAATGACTTTTATGGGTACTAAATGTTGATTGAAATGTAAATGAGTCACACCACTGATTTAATTGCGTAGCCTTTAAAATAGAGCATTACATTACTCCAACATTGGTGGACGAAGGGAATGTAACCACTTTGATTGCAAATTTTAGAGGATAAAGGTGGAAAACAAATTTGTAAAGGTGGGGAGGAGATTATTCAACCGAGAGAGAAGCAATTTAAAGTGAAATTGAAGCTGTTAATGTTACTTAGCCTCGAGCGTAATTCTTTTTAATGATAAGGCTTTGTCGCATGAATCAATCTTCGACGTATGCAAGATATTCTAGTATATAAATAAGTGTAATTATCTAAGTAAAGCTTGTCTCTCTCCCACCCCCTACAACAATATCAAACAAAAGTGTTGAGAGTTTGCTTAAGGTTTTAAATTTTTAAACATTTCGCTTGCCGCTGGTAAAACACTTGAGAACAATAAAAAAAAAGTAAACAATAAAACAACGAGACCTTGTTGATTTGAGACTTGTTTTTTATTTTCAACTATTTTGTACTAAACTTCATGCAATTCATAAGGAAAAACGAACTGTTTTATTTAGAAATTTGAGTCGGGGATAAGGGTGAATGCTAAATCACAATTCCCAGCAGCTCAAACTTTTCAGATTTGTAGTTAAAACATTTTTTTAGTGAACTTATGTACTTTTGCAAGTTTTTAGAATACAAAGTTTTAAATCTGAAAGAAAAAAAGTCTGACACAACCAAGTATAAACAACATACTGCGCCAATTGTTGGCAACACGTTTAAATTTCAAATATTTTTGTCCGGAAAACATTCATAATAAAAAGATTAAATTAAGTTTTCTTAGCGAAATATTTAATACGGATTCGGCCAGCGTTGTAATTGACAAAATTGATGGGCAACACTTTATATCAGTTGATGATGCTTGGAACATTTCATAAGTCAAAAGAAAGTGAAAAAAGGATCTAGTGTCTATCATGGAAAACATGGCGTCACATTCTGTGTGCTAGAGTATCTCTAGAATTAGTTTCTTTTTCGTGCGAGTTCTGTTGGTAATGTTGGTTTCTTTCTGTTGACTTTTAAGTCTTGTTTTCTGAATTTCTTAGAAATTATAAAATTCTGAAAAAACTTTATCTCCTCTGAAATTTTTTGAAGTTTAGTGGGGTAAAGTTAGTTTCTCGTTAAGTATGAATATCTCTCCAGGATCAAACCGCATCAAAACGAGTTATTTAATCTCTAAAGGGTTTTCTTTAAGAGCAAATTTTTAGGAGATTAAACTTGATTTCGCTTCTTATGAGCATGCAGCTTGGGTTAAAAATATAACGCTACTATCTTGATTAAAGAACGTTAGATAGAGAACGTCTCCATCAGCTGCCAGATCAAGAAGAGAAAAGAAATTTGAGCACAACAAAAATCATTTAGGAAAACATAAAGTTGTTAATTCTAAGAATATGGTTGAAATATTGCTGCTATCATTCTTTTGTCTTCAAAGTCTCTTAACACTTAAATTTTACTCTATTTTGTTTTCTAATGTTAGTTCAGTCTTCTTAACAAAAACACAGCATACCCAAGAAGTTTGCTGTGTTTAATCAGATGAATAGAATGCAACAAATACCGTGTATTACTCAATTGCAAACGTGTCGAATATATATTTAAATACATATATCATTCAACTTGGTTGACAAAGTTCACTTTGGATCTAAAGATGAAGTTTCTTTACATCTTCAGCTTCGTGACGTAAGTTAAACTTTAGATTTACATTACAATGTCTAAATAACTTATCTTAAAGCAACCAACATTAAAACCAATATATCTCAATATAATGTATAAAACTATAAAAATCAGTGTGAAGTATGTTTAAAAAAGATATTGTGTGTTTCGAATTTCTTTTAAAGTTACAAAGAAAATAAAACATTTTGATTTGATGATCCTGGTACTCAGGTCTTTTTTCTTTAATGCATTTTTCATGTTTCTGAGTCTAGAACTTTTCCTTATAATTACTAATAAAATCTAAATAAAAAAAACTTTTAGATATTTTACATTGTCAACTTCATTATTTTTTAAAACATTGTAGCGTTTTGACACCGAAATTCAATTATTTAGGTTTATTTTTGGTTTCGTTTTTTGGTTTTTCAAATTTTTTGCACTAGTTGTTGAAGGTGTATTATCATTCTTCTCATTTTAAAACCACTTCTTCAGTATCGTGTTGTCTATCATTATCGCTTGTTCGAAATATGAATTTCGCACTTTTTTTGTTTCAAATTCAAACAATTTGATGATATTTGAAAGTTTATTTACAAATAGATTTGGGTCTTCCCATAAATAAGACAGCATAGAGTTTTGTGATTTCTACTCAACTTTAAGAAGTAAAAAATGTTCACAATTTAAAATGTTCTCTTTGAACACCGTGAACTTTTTCGAGTTTCATCAAAAACGACCATCTATAAGTCTTTTTTTCTGAGCGCTACTTTTTTATATTTGTGCTTTTCACGGGAAATCAAATTCGTGACTAAAAAACGAGATATAAATAACTATATATGAATAAAATACTATAAATAACTATATAAGAATAAAAAACTAGATATGATACCAACTCAGCAAAAAGTCATACGTTTCAAACTGAACGAATACTTTCTTCTTTTATGGTTTTACTTGAAGCAACAGTTACGTTTTTGTTTGTTGTGTTTTCGGTTCCTTAAATTTACTACATCTTTTTTTCCTAAATCAAAGTAATCGCAATTTGCAATTAGTAGCAGTTGAAGTTAGTACTGCGATTATCTGGTATCAAAGTTAGTTAAAAATTACTTCGCTTAACTGTGAATTTAGTAATTGTAGCAATTGCTTTAATTAAACATAATTGCTTCAATAAAACATGAAAATTCTGAAAGCTCTATTAATGGAAATTTACATAGTGGCGTAGCAAGGAAGGGGAATGGGAGTCTGTAATACCCAGGGCCCCACTCGTAGTCAAGAGCCAAAGTGTAACCAAGACAAACAAGGTTTTCTGGAAATTTTCAGTTTGTTTTTTCATTATTTTCTGGGAAACGATATATTACAATGAATATATTTCTAAATTAAATGTATATCAACAATGTAGAACTGTGCTTGGCTTTTCATTCAACAAACTTTCTTTGAATTTTTGTTTATTGTTTTTTTCTATTTAACATTTAAATCTTTTCGATTTTGATATTTTCAACAGTAAAGCTCTTAAATACAAAAGTTAAACCCTTAATCATAAAGCGGCTCATGACAGGAATTGTTTCAAGAAGTGTTTTCAGGAAAGTTTTATAATTACGCTGTTCCTGATTACAAATAAACTGGTTTGTTAGATGCCTTTTAATTTTACAATGTTAAGGTGAATCCACTTGTCTCATTTACTAAGTAAAATCCAAAAATAATTAAAAGTAAAAATGACTCATCGTTTCTCGCGAATTTTTAAGCAGAACTATTGTCGTTTGATACCATTTTAGTTTTTCAAAAGAAAACCCAATTAGCAACGTTTATATGGCCCGACAACATTCCGGTTCTGGCTGCGGAACATGACCGGGCCTGGCGGAGTGCCGCCATGCACATTGGCTTAATTATGATCCAGGGCTGGCTAGCCATTGCAGGCTCTGGGGTTTCAACGGGCCACCTCTGGCAAATGCTTAAAGGTCCTATGCAAGCCCATAGATTCACCAGAGCCGAATCGGTGACGGGCCGAAAACAGTAAATCGCTATTATCATAACGTTCCTCTTCATCAGTTTTATATTGCATGTACATATTACTCAAATATGAAAACAAAGTTTTGGATTTCTAATTTATTTTAATTAAATTATTAAAACCTTCATTTTAATGTTCCTTATTAATGGAATAGAGAAAATACCATTAAGTTAAATCACTCTTTTCGATTTGTAAATTTAAAACAAAATAAATATAAATTGCTTCATCAAAATAAAACCAAATCCAACGAACAAATGCTATTTTTAAATCTTATAGAGAAGAATTCGTTACTAAAAATTAACTATTTTTGACTTAATTATTATATTATATATAATGAAAATTATTAATATATGATATAAATTATGATACAACTATAATATATAATATAAATTATTATATAAAAATAGCAAAAAGATTTGATTTATATACATTTAAATTTCTTCAGAAATATTTTATAAGGGGCAACCTATTTTAAAATTTTTCTTATAATTATTGATAAATTATTTGTGTCATCATCAAAATCCCTTTAAGAAACATTTAGAACTAAAATGTAAAATCAATTCGTGTTCATAATTTATGCCAGGTTGCAATTATAGCAACCATACTACCAACGATTGGTATTTAAAAATGTTTAAAGCTATTTATCTCAGCAGACTTTCTTATGGCTCTTTGTTTTCTGCCACCGTTTGATTTACTGATTTTTTATGATCAGTAGCTCCTGCGAAATAGTGAACAGCGGCTTTTTGGATATCACTTTCAGATGCATCTTTAGTTGGACTATTTATTCTTAATGCTCCTGTGAATATACATCATCCTTTGTAGTTGAATACAACACATTACTTATTACTAAACACAATACTAAGAATAAAATATACATTATGTATGTTATCAAAAAATGTATAATACATATGAGTTTACATATCTAAATGTTAATAATTATCCCTTAAAGTTTAGGAATAATCCCTTCTAGTTTAACATATAAATACATGTAAAAACACCTTAAAAACCTTTTTCATAATGTATTATATAATAAATTTTTGAATAAAGATATATTTAAATCATCTACTATACTTTTTTATTAATATTATATACTGTTATACTTACTATTATTTGAAATTTAAGATTTCTGCACAAGCATATATCAAATTACTATGTTGGCAGCTCCCAACAGTTGTAAGTTGGTTAGCAATTATCATTTTAGACCTACATAATAATTAGGTTTCTTTGGTCTAAATTTAAAACTTAGATACTTTTTCTTCACTACTATTTAACGAAATAAATTTAAACAAACAAAAAATAAAAAATTATAATTTGTCTTACTGAGAACTTGTACCTTATTTCATCATATTTATTCTAAAAAATAAAAAACAGAAAAGATAACATACAACAAATTATTGTAAGAATATGTTTTGTTAACCAAAAAATATGCATTTATATTTGAAATTTAAGTAAATATATTTGCAAAAAAAATGTTATGTTAAACAAAAAAACAGATTTTTTATTTGAAACTTAAAAATTTATCAATATTTGAACTCAAGATATAAAACTTCATTATAATCAGTTTCATAATTTTCACATAAGCGTTTGTTTCCTCTGTCGCCATCTTGAGAGTCCAAAACAGGCTTCAAAAAAATTGCCGTATACGCTATTCAGTTATGTTTTAGAGCAATGGTCCAGTTGTGGCTAACCAGCTCTGGCATGCCATCTGTGTATATATATCAGCCCGTTATTGGATACCCAGGACTGGGATGCCGCAAAAGGACCACATGGCAGTTGCTATCTGGTCAACCAGCTCTGGTGAATCTTTTACGGTACAACAATGGTTCATATCGGCTTTAGCATGCCATTCATAGAACTCTAATGTCCTGTAAATGGATTGCCAGAACTGGCGTAGCTGGCACTGGCCCATACAAGCACTGCTACTTGGGAAGAGAATGGAGGAACCTTAGTGCATTAATTCACCTTGGGTTTACAGGGTGACCGGAAAGTTCTGTCAGTACTTCATAATCAATTTATTTTTAATGTAATATACATAAACTACTGAAATTACAGTAACAGATCAAGTAACATATGTAGTGTAAGTATACCAAGAATTATTCAGATTGGTTTCCTTTTTGGTCCACTGTCAATGATAATCGATAACGCCATGATTGTATGGCGACACAAATTGTTTCCATAGGAAATTTTTCCTATGATGAATGAGTGGCCTTCGTCCTCTCCCAACCTGAATCCACTTGATTTTTGCATGTGGGGTATTTTGAGGTCCAAGGTCAATGCTAAACAACATCACAACTTGGCCTCCATGAAATGAATGATGATCCGCAAATGGGAAAACTTTCCTATGAAAACAATTTGTGCCGCCATACAATCATGGCATCATCGATTATCATCGAAAGTAGACCAAATAGGAGACCGATTTGAATAATTCTTGGTACACTTACACTACATATGTTACTCGATCTGTTACTGTAATTTCAGTAGTTTATGTATATTACATTGAAAATAAATTGATTGTGAAGTACTGACAGAACTTTCTGGTCACCCTGTACAATAATATTAAAATGCTGGGGCTTCAGGGGAACTAACTTTTTTAATCTTCTCAAAATTAATTCTATGACTTAAACAAATTTCTATAACTATTTTAAAAATTTTAAAGCGATAAAATAATAAATGAATTATCATTTCTACGACTCAAATAAATAAAAAGGTATAAAATAAAAGCTAGTCCTTTTGAAAACGTAATCTTTTTCACAGTGCAATGAAACACATAAATTTGCTCCAGAATTAATCTAATGAAACTTTTTAAACAAAATTCAAGAATCTGCACTTTCCTTAGATTTCAATTGACAATGTTATGCGCATCAAGATGCCCACCACCATGCACATGCTATTCTACGATAGTATATTGTCAAAATCTTGGCTTGACATATGTACCGAGTGAAATTGCATCTACCACAACAGAGCTATATTTAATCGGAAATAAAGTATCAAACTTTCCTTCAGACGCATTCCAGTCGTTAACTTCATTAAGAAGACTTGTTTTGAGGGACAACAAGATATCGACAATTACATCTGATGGATTAAAAAAATTAACTTCATTGACCGACCTTGATTTATCTTCCAACCAAATATCCACTATTCCACCTGATGCATTCAAATCATTAAATTCATTAAGAAACCTTAATTTAAATAACAACCAAATATCCAATATTTCCTCTAACGCATTTAAGCAACTTACTTCATTAAGACAGTTTTATTTATCATCCAACAAAATATCCATTATTCCATCTGACTTATTCAAGCCATTAACTTCATTAACACAACTTACTTTAGCTTCCAACCAAATATCTAATATATCCTCTGACGTATTCAAATCATTAACTTCATTAACATACCTCGATTTATCTTACAACCAAATATCCAATATTTCCTCTGACGCATTCAAATCATTAAATTCATTAACATACCTTTCCTTATCTTCCAACCAAATATCCACTATTCTACCTGACACATTAAAGCCATTAACATCATTAACAAACCTTGATTTAAATAACAACCAAATATCCAATATTGCCTCTGACGCATTCCAGCAACTTTCCTCATTAAGAGAGTTTTATTTATCATCCAACAAAATATCCATTATTCCATCTGACTTATTCAAGCCATTAACTTCATTAACACGACTTACTTTAGCTTCCAACCAAATATCCAATATTTCCTCTGACGCATTCAAATCATTAAATTCATTAACATACCTTTCCTTATCTTCCAACCAAATAACCACTATTCTACCTGACACATTCAAGCCATTAACATCATTAATAAACCTTGATTTAAATAACAACCAAATATCCAATATTTCCTCTGACACATTCAAGCAACTTACTTCATTAAGACAGTTTTATTTATCATCCAACAAAATATCCATTATTCCATCTGACTTATTCAAGCCATTAACTTCATTAACACGACTTACTTTAGCTTCCAACCAAATATCCAACATTTCCTCTGACGCATTCAAATCATTAAATTCATTAACATACCTTTCCTTATCTTCCAACCAAATATCCACTATTCTACCTGACACATTAAAGCCATTAACATCATTAACAAACCTTGATTTAAATAACAACCAAATATCCAATATTGCCTCTGACGCATTCCAGCAACTTTCCTCATTAAGAGAGTTTTATTTATCATCCAACAAAATATCCATTATTCCATCTGACTTATTCAAGCCATTAACTTCATTAACACGACTTACTTTAGCTTCCAACCAAATATCCAATATTTCCTCTGACGCATTCAAATCATTAAATTCATTAACATACCTTTCCTTATCTTCCAACCAAATAACCACTATTCTACCTGACACATTCAAGCCATTAACATCATTAATAAACCTTGATTTAAATAACAACCAAATATCCAATATTTCCTCTGACACATTCAAGCAACTTACTTCATTAAGACAGTTTTATTTATCATCCAACAAAATATCCATTATTCCATCTGACTTATTCAAGCCATTAACTTCATTAACACGACTTACTTTAGCTTCCAACCAAATATCCAATATTTCCTCTGACGCATTCAAATCATTAAATTCATTAACATACCTTTCCTTATCTTCCAACCAAATATCCACTATTCTACCTGACACATTCAAGCCATTAACATCATTAACATACCTTGATTTAAATAACAACCAAATATCCAATATTGCCTCTGACGCATTCCAGCAACTTTCCTCATTAAGAGAGTTTTATTTATCATCCAACAAAATATCCATTATTCCATCTGACTTATTCAAGCCATTAACTTCATTAACACGACTTACTTTAGCTTCCAACCAAATATCCAATATTTCCTCTGACGCATTCAAATCATTAAATTCATTAAAATACCTTTCCTTATCTTCCAACCAAATATCCACTATTCTACCTGACACATTCAAACCATTAACATCATTAACAAACCTTGATTTAAATAACAACCAAATATCCAATATTTCCTCTGACACATTCAAGCAACTTTCCTCATTAAGAGAGTTTTATTTATCATCCAACAAAATATCCATTATTCCATCTGACTTATTCAAGCCATTAACTTCATTAACACGACTTACTTTAGCTTCCAACCAAATATCCAATATTTCCTCTGACGCATTCAAATCATTAAATTCATTAACATACCTTTCCTTATCTTCCAACCAAATAACCACTATTCTACCTGACACATTCAAGCCATTAACATCATTAATAAACCTTGATTTAAATAACAACCAAATATCCAATATTTCCTCTGACACATTCAAGCAACTTACTTCATTAAGACAGTTTTATTTATCATCCAACAAAATATCCATTATTCCATCTGACTTATTCAAGCCATTAACTTCATTAACACAACTTACTTTAGCTTCCAACCAAATATCTAATATATCCTCTGACGTATTCAAATCATTAACTTCATTAACATACCTCGATTTATCTTACAACCAAATATCCAATATTTCCTCTGACGCATTCAAATCATTAAATTCATTAACATACCTTTCCTTATCTTCCAACCAAATATCCACTATTCTACCTGACACATTCAAGCCATTAACATCATTAACATACCTTGATTTAAATAACAACCAAATATTCAATATTTCCTCTGACACATTCAAGCAACTTACTTCATTAAGACAGTTTTATTTATCATCCAACAAAATATCCATTATTCCATCTGACTTATTCAAGCCATTAACTTCATTAACACAACTTACTTTAGCTTCCAACCAAATATCTAATATATCCTCTGACGTATTCAAATCATTAACTTCATTAACATACCTCGATTTATCTTACAACCAAATATCCAATATTTCCTCTGACGCATTCAAATCATTAAATTCATTAACACACCTTTCCTTATCTTCCAACCAAATAACCACTATTCTACCTGACACATTCAAGCTATTAACATCATTAACAAACCTTGATTTAAATAACAACCAAATATCCAATATTTCCTCTGACACATTCAAGCAACTTACTTCATTAAGACAGTTTTATTTATCATCCAACAAAATATCCATTATTCCATCTGACTTATTCAAGCCATTAACTTCATTAACACGACTTACTTTAGCTTCCAACCAAATATCCAATATTTCCTCTGACGCATTCAAATCATTAAATTTATTAACATACCTTTCCTTATCTTCCAACCAAATATCCACTATTCTACCTGACACATTAAAGCCATTAACATCATTAACAAACCTTGATTTAAATAACAACCAAATATCCAATATTTCCTCTAATGCATTCCAGCAACTTACTTCATTAAGAGAGTTTTATTTATCATCCAACAAAATATCCATTATTCCATCTGACTTATTCAAGCCATTAACTTCATTAACACGACTTACTTTAGCTTCCAACCAAATATCCAACATTTCCTCTGACGCATTCAAATCATTAAATTCATTAACATACCTTTCCTTATCTTCCAACCAAATAACCACTATTCTACCTGACACATTCAAGCCATTAACATCATTAACCAACCTTGATTTAAATAACAACCAAATATCCAATATTTCCTCTAATGCATTCCAGCAACTTACTTCATTAAGAGAGTTTTATTTATCATCCAACAAAATATCCATTATTCCATCTGACTTATTCAAGCCATTAACTTCATTAACCCGACTTACTTTAGCTTCCAACCAAATATCCAACATTTCCTCTGACGCATTCAAATCATTAAATTCATTAACATACCTTTCCTTATCTTCCAACCAAATATCCACTATTCTACCTGACACATTCAAGCCATTAACATCATTAACATACCTTGATTTAAATAACAACCAAATATCCAATATTTCCTCTGACACATTCAAGCAACTTACTTCATTAAGACAGTTTTATTTATCATCCAACAAAATATCCATTATTCCATCTGACTTATTTAAGCCATCAACTTCATTAACACGACTTACTTTAGCTTCCAACCAAATATCCAATATTTCCTCTGACACATTCAAATCATTAACTTCATTAACATACCTTGATTTATCTTACAACCAAATATCCAATATTTCCTCTGACGCATTTAAATCATTAAATTCATTAACATACCTTTCCTTATCTTACAACCAAATATCCACTATTCAATCTGGGACATTCAAGCCATTAATTTCATTAATACAACTTTCTTTATCTTCCAACCAAATATCCATTATTCCACCTAATGAATTCAAGCCATTAACATCATTAACAAGCCTTGATTTAAAACACAACCAAATATCCACTATTCAATCTGACACATTAAAGACATTAACTTCATTACATAACCTTGATTTATCTTCCAACCAAATATCCACTATTCATTATGATGCATTCAAGCCATTCAGTTCATTAACTTCATTAAAGTTCCTTAGTTTAAATTACAACAACATTTCTACTATTCCATTCAACAATTTTAAGTTATTGCCTTCATCATTAGCTGCTATTTATTTGTATGGAAACCCACTATTATGTGATTGCAGTATTGCAACAATTATCAAAAGGTTGGAAATTTTTGGTATTTGCTCTGATGAAGCTACCGGAGAAAGGAACATTTCATTAAAAAATTTACACATCAAAGGTAATGATGGTTGATTATACTTACCTATAATATATATATATATATATATATATATATATATATATATATATATATATATATATATATATATATATATATATATATATATATATATATATATATATATATATATATATATATATATATATATATATATATATATATATATATATATATATATATATATATATATATATATATATATATATATATATATATATATATATATATATATATATATAGATGATGATGATGATGATGATGATGATACTAAACCTATAACGTAATGATGATACTTATACTATAATACTACTAATAACTTGCTCTACATGTACTACAAAAAATTTGCACAATCTTTTTTGTAAATCAAACTTCTCAGCAATCATCATTATATGGAACAAATAATACATTTTTAAAATGTTATATTAAAAATTACTTTTATCAAAGCTGATGTA
Organism: Hydra viridissima; assembly: GCF_058129835.1. NCBI lineage: Eukaryota > Metazoa > Cnidaria > Hydrozoa > Anthoathecata > Hydridae > Hydra > Hydra viridissima. The sequence continues at coordinate 17,686,253 of NW_028324304.1, forward strand.
AAAAATGAAGGTAAATAAGTTTTGAATCATTCAACCATTATGTTTTAGGCTATAAACCTTGTTTTAATTTAAATGTATAAGTATGAGTATCATTATTACCTACCACAACTGTCAACTGCAACCAATGATAAAGTTGTTTCAGTTTCTACAGTTGTTTCAGATTGCATCAAATTAGTATCAATTGTTGTCTCCGCTGTTTCCACCATTAACAAAGGTTTGTCATTTGTTAATCTGTGAATGGTCCAGATGCTGTTAAAAAAAATTAAATTAAATTAAATAAATTGTAAATTCTTTAAAACAGAAGATAAATACTTAGATTTTTCTCATTTTTGAAAATTCTTTTAAAAAGATATGGAAGGTAATTTCAAGCTTTGAAACTTTTTGGAGCTCAACTTTCATTTTATTTCTAACTAAATGATTAAATATTTACCTATGTAAACTTAGAATAAAATAACAACAAAATAAACTTATTAATATTTCTAAATTTGAAAATGTGCTTTTTAGAAGAGTCTAATGCAAAAACGAGTATATTTGATTTTTAAGATCTTGAGAAGGAAATTCATGCTTAATTTAAATGTATGTTTAGGGTGATTATCTTTCTGAAAAATTAAAATAAGCTAAATAAATTAAAATGAGGTAAAATAAATTTTATAAAAGAAAAAAGATAAATCTAACATTCATTTTATTATTTTCTATTATTACCTTTATTTGTTGATTTAATTGAAAACTTTTTGACCTCAAGATTTATTTCTTTTATTCATTGTATAATTTTCAATTCATTTTTGTAATAGTTTTGACTAAGATTTGTTCGAAGAATTTCAGATAAAAATTAAAATTTATCAAGACTATTGATGAAATATATATGGAACACAAACACTTTTGTTCCTTTTTATTTTTGAAAATTTTTAATTTGTCACCAAGTATAAGTTTTTATTTACTTTAGGCTTTCTAATAATTTATTACAAACGACAATAAGTAAAGAAAAAGTTGAAATTAGAACAATTACTTCAATAAAAACTGCAACAAAAATAACATACTAAAGTTTACTTTTTAGATTTCTGTTTTAACAAAACTACAGCTTCAACCACTACTTTAACCACTACTTTAACCACTGCTTCAACCAGCACTTCAACCAGCACTTCAACCAGCACCTCAGCAACCACTATATCACTAGCTTCAACATCCAACACAAAAACTGCACCAACTCATTCTCCAGCTACCTTTCATCCAACAGATACGTTACCTACTGCTTGTCCTCCATTAGCAAGAATAAAGTTACTAGGTAATAGCTATAAGTTCTGATTCCCATTGAGGTTTCTTGATGAGGTTATTTAAAATATTTCCTAAAATCCTCTTCCCCCCCCCCCCCCCCCTCACCTCTTCAAAGAATCATCTCGCTTAATCAAGGCTTCATCAAGCGTATGGCGATTCAATCCTCCTCACAAAATGTGAAAGTGTGGTTAAAATGATGTAATATCTGAGTTAAACTGCTTTACTTGTTTTTAAGTTTTGTAAACTTATTTAACGGATATATTTTTTTAGGATGTTTTGAACACAACGTTGTTAGGCCTGTTTTCATACAGCATTTGAACGTACGCAGACTGATTGATTGGAGCAACTTAAATGCAACTGTTGATACTTGCAATTACCTTGTTTCCAAATCTAAATCTAAAGTAAACTTTCTTTTTGATTATAACTTTATATATATATGATGTATGTATATGTATATGCATATATTGTCACCTAAATTTAAATACAACGTAAGCCATTTCTCGACTATTTTTCAAGGCGCAATAAAAGCTAAATAGAATTAGTTTTTTATATGTATGATTTTTCTAACGAAAATTTTTAATTTTAACAGTAACATAATGATTTTTAATTTTTTTTTGAGTTTACTTTCAAACTGATTGATTAAAATGGCTACCGAAGTAGTATTATATAGCTAATTTTTTAAATTGGCTATATGATACTACTTCGTTAGTAAATGGTTTCTATTCCTGCCTCAAGTAATGAGACAAATCACCTTTGTTCAAGAAATGTCTAAGAATGTCTTATATAAATCAAAACTCTTAAATTGATAACTTTGGCAGTCTTTCAAAGCTACATACACGCCAAATCTTGAAGAGAAGTTTATATTGTCTTTTTTTTGTCGAATTTTTTTCAATTAAGATTGTTGTTGGTGTTGGATAAAAGAATCTATTTCAATTCTTTGTTGGTTGCATGGAGCTAACTATTTTTGTCAATCGAAAAATGCTTCACTCAATCTTTTTTGCTACCTTCATATGTATTACAAATGCTTTCTTTGACAACAACTTTCTAAAATTGTCAGTTTGTCTAAACAAACGCTTCAAAGGATTTTTAGTTGATCTCCTGGAGCGTCTAATGCCTTAAAAACTGTATGCTTGGTTTCATGTATGATTCCTTCGACAAAAAAATGCTTATGCAACTGGCTCTTCTTACAAAAAATGTAGATGTCCAAGAAACAAGTTAAGAAGTAGTGCAGAGACTGCTGCATTTATTCTTTTTGTAATTTTCAATACCGTTCAAAAGTTGCAGACCATGCCTAAACAAAGATGTAGAAGTAGCTGCAAGCTCATACAAATATATATATGGCGGAGAAATGCAAATGCCTTAATGACCTCTTTCTTCTCTCTCTCTTTACTAGTTTAAAATTACTTTGCAATGTTCCAATTTTCATGACATATATGACCCTCCACCTGGCTCTTTGAAATCTATCTGGTGTTTTAATGTGAGCTTTGGGTGTAATTCCCATTGAAGATTCTATTTATATAGTATTTTTAAAAAAAAATTCAACTCGCTTTTAAGATTAAGATGAGCTCTTTGAATAGCTCTCGTTTGTTTTTTGCTCTTTCAGTAATTTATTTTTTCTAAAAACTTTTCAGTATAATAAGATGACATGTGATTGTAATTGCTCAGCTGTTGCTTTAACATTCTCTTTGTGGTTTGTAGCATTTTTACTAATTGGATTATTTCAAGCACGCCTTATAATTGTATCTAATTAAGGGTAGTCTATTAAATTCCAATTAGAAGTAGCTAAGTTATAAAGAGCTACGTCAGGGATAATTCTTAAAGAAATGTTTTAGGAAATACTATACCCTCAACGAAAATGTCTACTTTTGAAGGAGGGGCATCACAGGTATAACAGACTACTCAGGGTTAAGTTTAAAGGCTTCTGAGTTGGTTCTTGGATTGACTTCTCTAAATTCTATTCAAACGAGGGTAAGTAAAATGCATTAAAAAGAATGTTCTTTGAAAAGAACAATTAGGTCTTTCTTTAGAGATGCTCTTGTCTCAGTTGGTTTTTTGATTCAGTAGAATATATTTCTTTTCTTCTTTCTTTTTGAAGTAGAACTTGTGTTGAACATTAGAACGGTTACCCTCTTTGCAGGATTATTAACAACCTTATTTGCTGATGCTGCTTGTTTAGGTTCTTCAAAAAAAGAATTGCTGCCAAACTCTGCAGTATATTTTCCTTAAAAAACATTTGAGACCTCTCTTTTCCATCAGATTGATGAAGATCAATGGTACCAGCAGTTAACTTAATTATTCATTTTTTACTTTATATTTTCATGTCTACCTACAAGGGGTGGGGTGGGGGGCGTTAACGAGAACTTTTTATCATTTCCAATCTCCTTCATGAAACGCAAACAGAGCATCTTGAAAAAGTGTTTGCATTGACATTATGAGGATGCTCCATCGTCTCTGCACAAACAAAAAAATGTGCACAATGTATGAAACATTATTTTTCTGCGTGATGAGAAACTGTCAATATTCCTCAGTTCTAGTGTTTTTTTTACTCATCACAAATAGCTATAGCAAGAAGGATGAGAACCTGTGCATTAAATGTCTTTTTTTTTTCCGGCTATTTTTCATAGACAAATCTTTGTTGAGGTTTGCCTTTTGGTTGCTTTTAATCCTTTTGTATCTGAAGATTGATTAGAATTCGCTTTCCGGAATCAATTTTCAGGATTGGAGTTCACGCTCTCTTCTAAATCTGATGAACGTTTGACATGAAGCTGATGGTTTTCCACTGGAAGTCAATACTTTTAAATAATGATTTTAAAATCTAATTTAAAACCTAAAGTTTTAATGATCGCGTAATGATCAACTACCTTTTGGTTATTTTAGACCTTTGGAATTGCATTTTATGGTGAATGCTGGTATGACCGTTCCAAAGTTGACCTGACGAAATCGGCGGACTGCCACGGACCTGTTGGAAAAGAACGTAGTATCATGGTTTACACCTTCATTTAGTCAGTTTTAGACTATCGTTGCAGATATTGCTGGGTTTTGTTGATTTTTTGTGTTAAATGGTGGTTTGTGGGAGGATGTTGGCTTTGTTATTTTGTTTCAGTCAAACAATTTTCAATACAATTTTGTTATATATTGTGTGACATGAAAAGAAACTTATTAATAATTTCTATTTGTAGACATTTATTATTGTAACTTTCACTATTGTAATTTTATTCGTTTTAAGTTCATATTATTAAGGAAAAAAATATATTTTCAAAATACAGTTTAGGTATCTAAATTTCATTTCAAAAAAACAAAAAAACTCGTCTGTTATTCTTTTCAGTTAAAATTGAAAAGAAATTATTTTGCTTTTGTTATGAGAATATAAAATTCGTGTATATAGACATATTCATGACCTACAAAATTACCCGACTGCATGTGGTACATTTTAGAGGCCGATTCTTAGAGACCTATTTGAGCAAAAAAAGTAAGTGACATCGCAATATTGAAATTAGTTTTATACTTACTTAAGATTACTGGTTTAAAGTGGATAAAAATTTTGCTATTACATACAAACTCTCTCTCTCTCTCTCTCTCATATATATATATATATATATATATATATATATATATATATATATATATATATATATATATATATATATATATATATATATATATATATATATATATATATATATATATATAGGAAGTGGGACATTACTCATACTTTAAAATAACTTATAAACTTAAATAAACTTATATCACCAACTAATAATAAACATCGTATCGCCAACTGTTTATGAACCAATTCACTAATTTTTGAGTGAATATTTCGTTTTTCGGTTTAACGTTGTACGTTAAACCGAAAAACGAAATATTCACTCGGCATCAGTTAGCAACACGTAAGCAAACAAACTGGCGAAACACTAGACGAATTTATAAAAGATCTCCGAACTCTTTCAAAAGATTGCAACTTTAAAGCATTAACATGTCAGAAACGAGGACACTTTCCAAAAATGTGTAAATCAAATAAATCATTAGCTGTTACCATATCCGATGATATACTTGCAATTATTAGTGCTGGGACAGCTAATTGCCTTTCGTATGCAATTCGGAAAGTGGAAATAAATGGGTGGAAATTTTCTGCATTAATAGATACGGGAAGCTCGGATAACTTTATCAACAAATACATAGTAGATAATTACCAAATCCTATTTGCAAAAAGTAGCGGCAGCGAATCGGTGGCATCATCATCACTCATTACAAAAGTCCAATGCTACTGCAGGATAAATATGATTTTCGAAAACCAAAAGTATGCTGATATCACCTCCTTAACCTTACCTAACTTATGTGCTAATATTATCCTCTATCAAGCTTTTATAAAACAGCATAGCAATATAACAATCCCTTTTGAAGGAATATTACCTCATTCGTCAGTTTGTAGCTTAAGAAATCACAAATATAACCTGCATTATTAGTGAATAAATACATAAATCTTCCCAAAGGTTGTCAACCGATAGCAACTAAATCCCGAAGATCCAGGCACGTTGATAAGCTTTTCATTAAATTTGAAATTAAAAAGCTATTAAAGAACAAAAATATAGAACCAAGTAACTCACCTCGGAGGGAACAAATTCTAATCACTACAAATGAGCGGCACAAAAAACGAATATGAGTTGATTTTTTCCAAACTATAAACAAGTTTACTTACCTCAATGCTTATCCTCTACCCAAAATAGAAGATTAGATAAATGAACTGTTCAAGTATCACTTTTTCAGTGCTCTTGATCTTACAAGCGCCTATCATCAGATACCACTTCTAATAGAAGACATTTGAAGCAGCATTTGAAGCTGATAGCAAATTGTATCAGTATACTCGCTTGCCGTTCGGACTAATAAATGCCGTTGTTGTTTTCCAACGGAAAATTGCCGAATTTATAATTGAGAACTCTTTAAAAAACACCTAGCGTATTTAGATAATATTGCGGTATGGCTCAAGCTGAACACGACTCTAATTTAAAGAAATTATACAAAGCAGTGAAGGAAAACAAGCTTACTTTTAACACTAGCAAAAGTGTTATTTTAGTTCAATTTCAATTCTACTTGGTTATTTTGATTATTTTGTATCTCATCAGTGGCGGGTTACCCACGAGGCACATTAGGCACGTGCCTAGGGGTCCCGGTGTAGAAGGGGACGCAAAATTAAAAAATATTTAAAAAAAATTTTTTGTAAATATTAAATTTTTATTTAAAAAATATTTTCTGATTTTTTATTTATTCACTTAAGAAATGGATATTTATTTAAAATGTTTTTAGGAAAACTAGCGTTTTATTTTAATGAAAACTAAAATTTAATTATTTTCTTAATTGGATTTTAGCACCATGAAAAGGCAATATTTAAACGGAGCTGAAAAAAGAAAATTACATGAAAAGAAGATGAAGGAAGTTGCGAAAGGACAAATATGATTGCTAGGATTTATTGACAAGCCATCGACATCAACTTCAACATCTTCAACTTTACCAGAATTAAACTGTGATGGTAATGATACTGAAATGCAGGAGGCGACAAATGCAAATACATTGCATTTATTAAAACTTTGTTATTAGAACTTGAATCAACAATTAAACCGTCAACAATCGATCATGTATGTATGTATATTTTCTTTCAAAATCAATGTTTAACAGTAAAATGATAAATGGCGATGAAGTAGATCGTAATTGGTTAATTTTTTCTCCAAAGACCAAAATGTTGTATTGTGGCGTTTGCAAATTATTTTCTCCTACATCAACTAAAATGTCAATAACGGGATTTAATGATTGGAAAAATGCGGCATCGCGATTGTTATCACATGAAAATAGTCATTTACATTCTCGTTCCTTTCAGAGTTGGTGCACTCGATCAAAAAGTCAAGGTTTAAATTTTTGTAAATTATATCAATCTCAATGTGACTATTGGAAAAAAGTTTTGCAAAGAATTATAGGAGGTATTTTATTTTTGTGAGAACTAGGTCTAGCTCTGAGAGAATAAAATGAAATTATCGGTTCTGTTAATAATGGCAATTATTTAGGTACGTTGGAGTTAGAGGAAAAGTATAATGCTTTCCTTGCAAGTTATATAGAAAAATTTGGAAATTGTGGTCGCGGAAATGTATCGCACTTGTCATCAACAGTTAGTGATGAATTTATTCAAATGGTTGGTAAATATATTACCGAAATGATTTTAAAAGAGGCCAAAAAACAGAAATATTTCGGTATAATAGTAGATTCTACTCCCAACGTACAACATGTAGATCAACTTACCTTAATAATACGCCATATTAATCCAGCCAGCTTTGAAATATTTGAACGTTTTCTAAAATTTATAACAATTAAAAACCACAAAGATATTAGCTTTGCTGAAACTGTGTTAGATTATTTATCTGAATGCAAACTTGACTTAAATGACATGTCCGGCAAGTATAACGGACTTCAAATGAAAATGAAACAAATTAACAGTCTCGCCGAATATGTTCCGTGCAGTGTACATTCCTTAAATTTTATAAGACACACCGCGGCAAGCATATGTTCCGAAGCCGTGTCGTTTTTTGGAATAGTAGAAAAATTGTTTAGCTTTTTTGCTAATTCTACCTACCGGTGGTATCTAATGAACAAAGTTATTCCAAAAATGATCATGAACTTGTGAGCTCCAGTTCTTAAATCGCTTTCTGGAACACGCTGGTCAGCTAGGCATGATGCTATAAAAGCCTTAAACAACAATATATACAAATTCTGAAAAGCTAACAGAATATTGCAGAGGACAATGAAGAAAACACTGATATTTTTAATGAGCCAAAAAATATTACGTGCAAATTACTGGAGCTTGAAACATGCATTCTGTGCTTATTTTGGAATGATATATTGGAACGAATAAATAGGGTGAATGTAATATTTCAAAAAGAAAGACTCACATTGAATGTAGTTGTTGATCATATGAAAACTTTGACAGAATACTTGAAAACAATTCGAGAAAAGTTTACGTATTATGAAGGTGAAGCTCGCGAAATGCTTGCAAAAATTGAAGAATAATTAAATCTTCATGAATTTGAAATCAACTTACAAAAGAGAACAACGGCGACTTATTAAGGCGAAAGCTACTTCAGGGGGAAAGAAATACAGAATGTTCACAAACTCCACAGCAAAAACTTAACACTCAGGTGCATTTGGTTGACGGTTTAATTGTTGAAATGGAAAAACGTTCATCGTGTTATCAAAATGTTCAATTAAAATTTTCAGTTTTGTTCGATTTCAACAATAAAAAATTACTGGATAAAAGAAATCGAGCAAGACATCTTCAAAAAAATTATCCTAATGATCTAGAAATTGAGTTCGAAAATGAACCGATTCACTTCCATGACCACATAAACATTCAGATTGGTCAGAACAAACCTAATGCAGAAGTAAACATTTTTGAAATTTTTAAAGATATTCTATCTATATTATCTATCTTATCCAAACGTGGCAATAGCTTTTAGGATATATTTAACAATAGCATGTGGTATTGGCGAAGGTAAAAGATCATATTCGAAGTAAGCGGTAATTAAAAATCAAAAACATTCTTTTATGTGCCAGGATCAATTAAATGCATTAAGCATTATACGCATTGAACATGATTTTGTAAAAGAATTAAATCATGCAGAATTGATTTATAAATTTGCCGCGGCAAAAGCAAGAAAAGTAGATATAAAAAAACCAAATACTTATACATAGTTTATGAATAATTTGTTTTTCTGTGTGTAATTGTTAGCCTACTCTGTACCTCTGTTTGAAAATAAAGTACAATATTTACCAATTTTCTTTTTTTCTTTTTAAAATTTTGAAATGAGTAGTGATAGTGGGTAGAACAAAAATAATTGCTTGCATTCTATATAAGAGGGGCCCCCAAACATAAAGTGCCCAGAGGCCCTAGACGCCCTTAATCCAGCACTGTACCTCAAAATAGCATAAAGGCAGACCCAGAAAGATTGCAACCCATACTTTATTTACCTTTACCGCTAAATAGTAAGGCATTACAAAGAATTGTAGGACTCTTCTCCTACTACTCAAAGTTTATCCGTAATTTTTCTGAAAAAATTCGTCCATTTTTACAGTGTCTAACGAAACGCACCAACCGGCTGTTGAAGAAGATGCTTACACGATTGTGGAAGCCCTTTGGAAGTGGAAACATTATTTGACCAGACGCCATTTTAACTTAGTGACCGACCAACAAGCTGTTTCGTATATGCTCAATCAGAACCATTGAGACAAAATTAAAGACGATAAAGTTATGCAATGGCGTACTGAACTTGGTTGCTACAGCTACGACATACAGTATCGACCAGGTAAGTAGAACCAAGCACCTGATTGTTTATCACATTCCTCGTGCTCCGCTTTTCTGAGTGAAAAGTTTTTAAACTCAATTTGTTCGTATATATGTGACAATAAAGTAAAATTATAAGAAATTCATGATGCTCTCTGCCAACCAGGCATCACAGGAATGAACCATTTTGTCCGCAGTCGAAAGTTACGATACTCCATAGAAGATATTAAAAGTGTCGTAAACCAATGCATTACCTCCTTCTAACTGAAAACTCGATTCTTCAATTCACCCAGTTTCATGTGATAAAAGGATTATGAACTAAATTTCAAAAGTTCTTCTTTTAGGAAACAAAACTATTGAATTCTTTTTTAAAATTTATTACAAAAGTACATTACTTGCATTATAGTTTATTCTAAGGGTCTGCGTATCGTTATTATTTTGAAACAATAACGGTATCAAACGAAAACGATGTTAAACGATATGAGTTTGACTATAAAACGATAACTTATCGTTTGAAACGATAATATCGGCTTTTTTTTCGGTTTATCGGAATACATAAAAATAACGAGAATACCGATATTTATCGGTATAATAACGATATTTTTTACAATATTCCAATTTTTTTGTTTTTAAATGCCAAATTTTAGTTCAAATATGTAATAAATCTTCAAGTCGAGTCAAGATGTCGTTTTGCCTATTTTTACCGGTGTTATAAGTTAATCCTTCCCAATTGAATATATTATCTAGATGTCTAACTTCACAAAAATTCCTTAAGAAAAAGTGAAGCAAGTTTTAAAAGTTTAAACTGACAATACTTCATTTTTGTTTTGCTATAATTTGTCATTGCGTCATTTCAGTCTGGCAAAACAAACCTGGCTGGCAAAAAATTTGCTTTACTGCGGAAGCGAAAGTTAGACATCTAGTTGATAGATATCATTGATCCTTCCAGACCAGTTAAATAGGATGTCAGCTGAAAACTTTATTGATCAACTAAACTCAAAAATGTCGGGAATATCGTCTTCAAGATGCAATTAGCGTATTAATGTATGTAAGGTAATAATGTGTCGGTGTTAATGTATCTAGGTGTTAACGCATGTAATGTCTTGATGTATTTAATGTTTCGAAATGGCGAGGTTGTAAAACTGTATAAAAGGGATTGTAGTTTGTAAATTGTATGATTCGCAGTCAGATGGGAAAAATAATATCAAGTTCAAAAAGAAAACAGTGACTCTTTAGTGTCTCAGGGAAGTCTAAATAATTCCCCACAAAAAAATATTGAAATTTAATCAATTTTGAAGGTAAAATATGATAAATTTTGTTTTATTTCATTTGTTACAACATAGAGTATGTATGAAATGCCCTTTTTTATTTTGTTAATAAACTTTTTAAGTGAAATATGGTTAAACATAGATAACAAAAATTATTATTGCTACAGGTTGTTCAAAGTAGTAAAAGAAAAGATAAATTTTTGAAATATTGTTTTAATAACTTGATATTGTTGTAAAACTTGAAATATCAGTTATTTAAAATGTCCAATAGAAATTTTATAGTAAAAAACTTTGTCATTCTTTGGGAAAAGGCTAGTTTTCGAGAGAGAGTCAAAGTGACTAATTGGACAGAATTATTGTCCAGATTAAATTTTTTTTTTGTGAAGTAAAAGATTCTTTTTCTTATTTAATTTAGAAGTTTGATCTTATGAGTCAGTTGCCAGCATCATGCCGCGTCCAAGAACGAAAATCTGGAACTTCTTTGAAGAAGAGGTGACTCAAAGTGCAGCTGGTGAAAGAGTCCTCCAAGCAAAGTGCAAGCTCTTTCCGGCAGTTGTCAAGGTTGCAGATCATAAAACTTCTGGGATAAGGTCCCATCTTTTTGAAAGCATCCAGGTTAATTTGCCCAGATTGAACAAGACAAGTCAAAAAAGAAGAGGAAGGCTGATGTTGCTTTTAATGAGTTTGAAGAGGCATTATATGAGAGGTGTGCAAATAAAGTTTTAAATTGAGTATTTCTATACTTAGAATGTTCAAAGTTTGAATACTACAATGTATTGCAGGCTTTAGCCGCTTTACAGCGTGTACATTCTGATATAAAAATTTTACAACTTTTTTTAAATTTTACAGATATACGACATAGATGATTCCTATGAAAAGGATCATAGAGAAAAGGTTCCTCTGGTCATGGACAGAAGAGTAAAGTCAAGAAAGCTGGGCAGTCCATCAAATGGCAATCAGAACAAAAAGATTGATACTTGGTTAAAATACAAACCACAAGATAGAGATCAACTTCAAGGTGATTTGGAAATTTCAAAATTCTTAGCCAGATGCAACTTACAATTTAGCCTTGTTTGGCATAAAGGCTTCCAGGATCTGATTGCTTATTTCAACCCAAAGATGCTGATCAAGTCTGCTACAACATACTCACGCTATAAGTAAGATATAATTTGTTGTACTTTTAGTTAAATTAATAATTTTGGGATGGTTTCATTGGGTTTAAGAGGGAAACAATTAAAAGAACTTGTATGAGTTTAAAATCAAACTTAAAATTCCAAACCCCTTAATCTTAACTGCAATGAAAATGACGCCGTAAGTCCCATGACGCCATTATTAGATTATTTTTGCTTTTTAGTAAGTTAGTACCTCCCTTTTTAAAATTGCTAGTTTCTAGACCTGTCTGCGCCATTTTATTTTGTTAGTTTTTTTAAATAACTATAAATTAGTCTAAACAACAGTTTTTTTTATTTGTTTTTTCTTCTTTTAGGTTGCCATTAGTTTACAAAAACGTGAAAGCAGTAGTGGATCAAGTTCTGGAGAAAGAGTTGCCAAAAAATCTTGGATTCACTATTTCTCCTGACATTTGGCAAAGTCAGAACAATGGCGCCTATCAAGCCATCACCCTCCACTTCATCAATGAAGACTTCAACTACCGGATGTTTGTTATTGGTGTGTCACCCTTTTCTGGACGCTATACTGCAGAAGCTATTGCATATAGACTGAATCAGTAAGTAAACTTTTATTGAAGTTTTTTTTAAGTTAGTATAGTAGTACTTATACTTATACTTTAACTTGGTTGTGGAAGGTGCAATTAAAGAAGCCAAGTCAGTTGAAGGTTTGGATCTGGAGTCAGCCATTAAAAAAGCCACTAAACTGTCATCTCTATGCCACAAGTCCACTTTGTCAGAACAGCGAATCAAGAAGGAGATTCAAAGCATGTTTGATGACAGCGACACAGTTGACAAGGAGGAATTAAAGTATGTGAAAATTATCTCCCCTGTCAAAACCCGCTCGAACTCCACTTTAATAATGATTGACAATATTGTAAGGATGAGAAGACCTTTGAGCTCAATCAGGGATAATCCAGGTTCTGGCCCTAACAAGTTTGCACCCGCTATTCCCAGTCAGGATGAGTCTGACCTCTTAGATAAAACTTTGCCAATTTTAAGGAAAATCTCTGACATTTCGGAAAGCTTCTCTGCTGACAAAAAAGTTTCCATTCACAGAGTTATCTCTCATCTGTATGGATTGAAATACCGACTTCTGCAAGCTATTCGTGGTGGCCTGTCTCCTACTGCTGAGATGTTTCACCAAAAACTAGTTAAAGCCATTGGTTTCCGGTTTCCAGAATCTGGAGCAACCAACTTGCACTATTCAGTCGCCAACTTATTGAATCCTCTGTACAAGGGACAGGCTTTGAAAAAGATAGGTGGATTTGATGAGGCCTATGACGCTCTTATTACAAAATCTCAGAACCATCAAAAATGGATCTAGGCAACACAAGAGATGGAAGCCAGGCAGCTAGAAGTGGCAAGATCTCAAGGTTCCCATCCTGATGACGACCCTTCATTTGATTTGGCTAGTGACGTCCTAGTTAGAGTTACCTCCACCCAGCTGATCAGTCTTCCATTACTATTGAATGGGAAATTAACCTCAAGGTACCTGCATTCACTGGATTGGACTTCTGGAGGACCAACAAACACAAGTTTCCGTTGTTGGCAGAATCTGCAAGAAAATGGCTTTGTGTGCCTGCATCTAGGGCTTCGTCAGAGAGAGCTTTTAGTGCTGGAGGTACTAGTGTCTCCTACAAACGAACCAAGTTGCTACCAGAACAAGTAGAGAAACTCCTGTACATCCAGCAAAACTATGGCAAAGTTAAGATCAAGAAATGGTTGCTCACTTCTGCTAAAGAAGAAGCCGATGAAGCTGCTGCCGTTGAAGGACCTGCCTCTCTGTCTTCTGCTGCCTCTCGTGCCAGTACTCCAAATGTGGTTGATCTAGCAGTTGAAGACAATGATTAGTTTGGAACTTTAGAGAAGAGCAAAAATTCTGAATTTATTATGAATTTAAATCTCCTTAATTTAAATAAATTATGAAATAGAACAATGTATTGTTTAATATTGTCGATATTTATTGGTTACTCTAGTTTGAAAAAGTGAAGCAACACTGTTCTCCAAATTGACCGCCAGGTTGAAACTCTCTCCACTCCTGAATTTTTTACATTTTATCAATCATATGCATTAGTAAACACAATATATGTCGTCAGAAAAATCTGAACTAAGTGCTAAATATGTATATTTTCAAAATCAAAACTCATAATTTTTGGCTTTTTTTCTTCCAAAGTTTTAATAGTCAGCCATTATGGTAATCAAAATAACGCATTTAAGTTTACTATTTCATTTACAAAAAAATCATAATATAAATACATTTGTATCACAAATGATATAAACGTTAATCAAAAAGGCAAAAAGACATCTTGACTCGACTTGAAGATTTATTATATATTTGAACTAAAATTTGGCATTTAAAAACAAAAAAAAATTAGAATATTGTAAAAAATATCGTTATTATACCGATAAATATTGGTATTCTCGTTACTATTAGTATTCCGATAAACCAGTAAAAAAACAGTCGATATTATCGTTTCAAATGATAAGTTATCGTTTAGCTATCGATCCATAGTCAAACTCATATCGTTTGATATCGTTTCGTTTCATATTGTTATCGTTTCAAAGTATCGGTTCATACCGATATACCGAATACGATACGCAAAACCTTAGACTGCGTATCTTTTCATTTCCATATCGTTATCATTGCGATATAATATCGGAAAAAAATCATCAGAGTGACGAGAGTTCCGGTATATACCGACATTTAAACTAACTACAATACCGGTTAAAATTTTCATAACGATATTACGTCGTAATCATTCCGGTTTGTAAAGTATAATATTCGGTACTTAACCTTCGAATTCGGTACTTAATCAGCAGAATTAATGTAATTAAGAACAAGGTAGAAGAGTGAACAAAGTAATATAGTTCTCTAAATATACATAGGTCACGGCAAGATTTTTTTGTGTTGGAATTAACTTTCCAATGTGATATATTTGGGTCTTTTCTTTTACAAGAAACTAACACCCAAAGCAATGGAAATATTCCAATCAAAAACTTATGGGACGATGCGTACTGAATGTTGATTGATATGTAAATGAGTCACTCCATTGATTTACTTGCGTGGCCTTTTAAATAGAGTATTTTATTACTTCAACATTGCTGGACGAAAAGAATGTAACCACTTTGGTTACTAAGTATAAAGGATAATGATAAATTTGTAGCTTCGAAATCAAGTTTCAATGTCAGTTATTTGAAAAAACCGAATTTAAAAGAATTTTTATATTTAAACCTACAAAGCTGTAAAAATCCAGAAAGAGAGTTGCTATACTTAAGATGCATTATATTACTTTGTTTTAATCTTTTAGAAGATTGGGCAGGTTCGCTCTTCGGTTAAACCCGTTCAATTTATTTTTTCAAAAATAACAAACTTCTTATTAATATAAATATGTCACAACAGAAACATTGACTAGTTTAAACGCAAAAAGAACTCTGCTTTAAGAAACCTTAGAAAGATCTTTTTATCTTAAAAGACCATGGTAGAACTTTTTTCTTTAACTGATATTCGTTTTTATTCGTTTTTATTCGTTATTATTCGTTATTATTCGTTATTATTTGTTATTATTCGTTATTATTATTTGTTATTATTCGTTATTATTCGTTATTATTTGCTATTATTCGTAATTAGCGGAAAAACCAAAACCGATGATTAGTTGGAGTGCATATATGATGACCACATTGACTGCTCGTATAAAAAGGAAAAAGTATTAACAAAAAAGGTTTCAGCTTTATATTTAGACAAAGAGCAAATATAGAAGCAACCGGTCCACTTCATATTAGATTAGCTAATTTAAAGGAACATAGAAAACTGGTTAAAACCAAGGAGAGCAGGTTTAGGGTTAATTTTAGCATTGTAAATCTCGTAAGAAAAAAAAAAAGGAACAGTTGCACACCAAGTGCTGTCCAAACACAGGGGTTATTACCCGGCAAAAATGTAGGAAGGAAATGTAACAATGATAATACAAATTTAAAGTAATGAAGCGTCGAGGGATTATATGATTTAAGTTTAAAGTTGTTTATTTAACCAGACCAATGTTCAGTTTCTTTGAAGATAATTTGCTTTTGCATAAAGTCTGCTTTTCAGCATTTTGTGAGATGTTTCTTCTTTAAAAAATATGTCTTATTGAAATATAAAATTATGTCTTAAGAAATAGATGCACTTTTTAAAAGGGAAGTTTCTTAAATACTTAAAAATTTCAATTTTTTAAAATTGATTTGAAAAATCTTATATATACATTTTCATAGAAATCATTTAAAATTCATTGTTATACTTCAAATTGAAGGGGAAAAATTGGTTTGAGATTTTCAAATTAATACTGCTTATGTGTATTATTAATATTTACAGTGTGGCAGATGACTGGGATCACACAAACCATATGTTCTGATTAAAATGTTTCTCTTTAATAAATAATCACCATTTCTATTTTGCTCATATTTTCACAAGAAAAGTTATTTTCTAATAAAAGAAACTTTGAAGCATTCCAATCGAATCCGGTAAGAAAAATTCTTTAATTGTAAGGTATTTAAAACATTTCCTCTTTATTTCAAATTGTAATTTCAAGAGAATCATTACATCTCTTTTCAACAATATTTTGCAGCCTTAGCATACGAGTTTGGCGGTGTAAATATTGTAATCTCGAACTAAGAGATTGTTTTTTTCGTAAGAAGGGAAATATTTGAATCCGGATACTTAAAATTGTTAGTAATTGGTCACGTGATTTTTAACTTATACTAAATTTGTCACATACAAAACACAACTTTATCTTTATGGAACTTTTTCCTAAAATTGAATTTCAATTTTCCTAAATATTTACTTTTTTATTCATTACGACGTTGGCTTGTCATCCTTTCTACTTTATGAGGCTTGTTTGTATTTGACGCAATATGTAAAAGCAAACGTAAATTGTTCAATCTCCAACATGCCACCTCATTGAACATCTGCAATCAAAACTAAGCAAATCGAGATGTCACAGTAATGTAGACAATTTTAGTCAAGTTGTGCGCCAACGTTTATTTTTTAAAAGAAGTTATCCGCCATTAAACACTAATTTTGTTGTTGTAGTTGCGATGCTTTGAATTTACACGAGAACTAATCATTCGAGATTTTTAGCTCTCCAGAAAAACCGTTATGGACTGGTACAACTTTATAAGAGAAGTATTTGAACGGCAAAATTTAGCAAATAGCTGAAAGGCAGTGTAGTGAAGATCAGTTTTTCGCAGATGTTTCATCTAAAAGAAAAGAAAAAATCTTCTGAAAACGTTTATTTTTAGAGCATATATATTTATATTAAGATTGATGAAGAGTAGTTTCTCTCAACACAATCGAAACATTCATATTTCCTTATGCTTAACAAAGAAGAGCCACATAAAAGCCGTAAAAGAAGTGCTTTTTTACCAGAATACTGTTCATGGAATACAAAAAAAAAAAAAAAAGAGTAAAGTGAACTATTGGTAAATGGCAGCTTGTTTACCGAAAACCAACTCAAAGGAGTTCCAAAAATATACCTAAAGGAATATTGGTAACAAAAACTTTTGAGCTTTAAAAAGCTTCTTTGATGCAGCCATATTGGCCAAAATGATCCAACTTCTACGACTATCTTCACATGAGCAAGACTAAGGTTTGTTACAATGGGCGATAAGAATCAACAAAGAATTGTTCCATGGAAGCAATCGAGTCACCAACATCATTATCAGACAAAAATATCTTCAAATATTACTCTCCACCTAAATCCCGATCAATAAAGAAAATCACTTTTCATGAAGAAATGTTATATATTAGATATATGTACATCACAAAAGCTACATGGTTAAGCTGACTAGTTGGCATATAGTCTCTTAGAATAACAGTCATTGAAGTGAAAAAAGTTGCCAACCATTCTATTTGTTTTTATCCAGACATACCCTTTTCTGCCAGTAATGTTTGTCCAATTTATTTCGGTTGTGGGTATTTTCAACCGCAAAACCCACCAAGTTTAACAACTCTAACGTAGGACTTAGTAGATACTATTTTGAGAGAGCTGGGTTTTATTATTTTCTGTCGTGTCCCGTTCGTGACGTAAGTGCTAATGGCGCGGGAATAGAATGTAATGGTAGCGTGTCGCATATTGTGTAACGACAGCGATCTGAGTGTGAGAGTAGCGCTGGTATAGAACGTGATACGGTGAGTTTGGGCTGTCAATGTGTAACGCAGATGTTGATGGGAGCGTGATACAATTCATCTCATAAAGTTCTCTTTAAAAACTCCAAAAATTATTTTCTTATATGATTTTCTCTAAAAGGATGATTACTCAAAATCTCTTCTCTAAAATTCTCTCATAAGGAGAATTTCTTATATTGAATTTCTTCAGTTGTAAAACGTTGCGTAGTAGAAGGTTCCGTAACGTCTGAAGCAGTGAGATCAATCAACTCATACCAATGATTAGCATTAAAATATATCCATCAGTTATTGGAACTCTAGAGAAAACCTAAAAAGCTTAGTTAAGTTGAAGTCTCTCCAGGAAGATTCTATATTTGTTGCAATTCAGTTTCTACCTGAAAGAAAATCCCAGAAAACACACTAGCATCGGCCCGGTATCGGCGCGACGTCCAAATTTAATCGTCTACAGATGTAAATTTTATGTAATATTGATAGGCGGCTGTTCATCGGCAAGACGTAAACAAAAACGTAAAAATAATATCGGCGCGAGGTCCGCATTTAATCGGCTGCAGATGTAGTTTTTATGTATTTTTGATGGGCGGCTGCTCATCGGCATGACGTAAACAAAGACGTAAAAATGACGTTAGCAATTTACCCTGTTATGATGAATAAGCTGATGAATAGCTAATTATGAACTGTCCGGAAAAATTACAACTAAGTTATATATGACATGTATAAAATATATATTCTATAGTAAGGTATACCAATAAAGGTATATTTGATAGACTCAATCAAATAAGAAAACAATAACCATATTATTAAAATAAATAATTATAACTATATAATACATTTAATATAGGTTGTTTGTTGTATAAGTATTGTATGTTTATAGGATTATTGTTTACTTATTTTTTTGTCATTTATATATTACTTTTTAAAACTGTAGACATGGCAAAAAAAGTTTATAATGTAAACTTTAAGTAAAAATAAATAAAATTTAAATAAAATAGCTATATTATATTATTTAAGCGATCACTAGCTTTAAAGAGAATTCTGTGATATTAATTCCTTCGTTAAAAGAACTAAATACAAAAATATTGTAAAAGCACACACTTATATTTATCTTTATATGTATGTATGTATGTATGTATGTATGTATGTATGTATGTATGTATGTATGTATGTATGTATGTATGTATGTATGTATGTATGTATGTATGTATGTATGTATGTATGTATGTATGTATGTATGTATGTATGTATGTATGTATGTATGTATGTATGTATGTATGTATGTATGTATGTATGTATGTATGTATGTATGTATGTATGTATGTATGTATGTATGTATGTATGTATGTATGTATGTATGTATGTATGTATGTATGTATGTATGTATGTATGTATGTATGTATGTATGTATGTATGTATGTATGTATGTATGTATGTATGTATGTATGTATGTATGTATGTATGTATGTATGTATGTATGTATGTATGTATGTATGTATGTATGTATGTATGTATGTATGTATGTATGTATGTATGTATGTATGTATGTATGTATGTATGTATGTATGTATGTATGTATGTATGTATGTATGTATGTATGTATGTATGTATGTATGTATGTATGTATGTATGTATGTATGTATGTATGTATGTATGTATGTATGTATGTATGTATGTATGTATGTATGTATGTATGTATGTATGTATGTATGTATGTATGTATGTATGTATGTATGTATGTATGTATGTATGTATGTATGTATGTATGTATGTATGTATGTATGTATGTATGTATGTATGTATGTATGTATGTATGTATGTATGTATGTATGTATGTATGTATGTATGTATGTATGTATGTATGTATGTATGTATGTATGTATGTATGTATGTATGTATGTATGTATGTATGTATGTATGTATGTATGTATGTATGTATGTATGTATGTATGAATGTATGTATGTGTGTGTATATATATCAAATTGTGCTAATTTTAGATATTTCGTATTATGCATTTTTTGCTTCATTTGTTGAAGGTTTTGCACGCTTTGCATCCCTAGAAGAATAAACAAAAATAACACCTCAAACATAAAAAATGCGAATTTTATCGAAGCTTTATAATTATCGCTTAAAAAAATCCTCTGCATTTATCCCAGGCAACACTTTCTTGGTCTCCTCTTGCCTTTTACGACCTCCACCTCAATCAGATGAAACACGCAGCCATGTTTTTATAGCTGACTCAATTTCAGCGTTTTTGGCTTCTTTTGTCATGGGATTTGCACAGACAGAATCTGTATAATTTATAAATATACTATAAACCCTTTGTGTTTGCAAAGCAGTCAAAATATACTATATCAATACTAGTTTCGTTTCAAAAAATACTTAAAAGATTAATAACTTGTCACATATCAGCATATGAAATTACATATGCCACTGAATTACAACTTATACTAAGGAAATTTTCCACTTTCAATTATTCTATTACTTTTTATATTCAATACTGGTTAAAACACATACTACAGCCAAAAGATCATAAATAATTTCCATAAAATATAACCCTAAAGCTAACAAATTTTGTGAAAGTGGAAACTTTAGGACTCATTACTATGTTGTTACCATCGTATTTTTACAATAGCATTTATAAAGCTGTGATATAATAGTTTGTATATCTGAAAAGACCACAAGTCAGTGGTGTGAGTCCTCTAAAATAAGTTTTTTTGATTCTTTGCTTGCACATGAATTCAGATTTTTATTGGTTTATTTTTGATAAATGTTATTAAAAAAGAACATAAGCACTGATAAGCATTTTAACAGAACTATTTGATCACAAGATACTAGTTTTGCAAGACAAATGTCACTTGACAACATGTAAACTAAAGTCTTTTTTCACAAAAATACTCTTTTTCAAACAATAATAGCAAATTTTTTCAATTTACTCAAATAATATACATATAATTATTTACTAACTGCAAACGATATCCTTAAGCTGTAGGACAGAAAAAGCATGTTTATTTCCATGGCCCATGAAATTAAAACTGCTTACAAAATAATCAGTAATGACCATTTTCATTATTCGTCTGACAGTCTCTTTCAAAGTAACACCTCCTTGAAGACCAAGATATTGTGTCTAAACATAATGTCTAACTTAAAATCAAAGAAAAAATAGTTTAAGTTTGTCATTAAAACAAAAAACTCACTATCAGCAACTTGTTCAGCATGGACTTTCGCGATTTCTTTTCAAAATTTTGCACCTGTTCAAATGTTTGCAATTGCAAAATTATATTTTCAGGCAATTTGGATTTAACTATTGCAATCTAAAAATCAAAATGCTTTGAAATAGCATTTTATTATTGTAAAATACATTGAATTTGAAGCTATTTGACATCATTCCGTTTTTGACTTCCACCAGCAACTTAACTATATCATCTAAATGTAATTTGTTTTCCAATTTAAATTGAATCAAATCTATATTAAAACTTTAAATACATCTTTTTTAAATTTTTTATGTTTCATTTAGCACGCAATCGTCAACATTTTTAAATTTACTGTTTTAATTTAATAATAAACTTAAATCTGTTGACAAAACCAGAATACAAACCTTATCAACATTGCGTACAATATTTGTATACAAATTGTGTCATAATTTTATTATGTAATTTATTATATACTTTTTTATACACTTAAATAACAATTTATAATTGCACTTCTCAAACTTCCGATTTCATTATAAAATATAAAACTAATGCATAGATTTTTCAAGTAATATAACCTATGTCTTTTTCTAGTCTATATTTTGAATGTATTTTATAATTATATTAGTATGAAATTAAATTTTTATTTAAATAAATTTAATAAGACAAAATTGCTTAAGCAAATTGTATAAACGAAAATGCAATGCAATTATAATTTGATGTGGCTTCATCAGTCATGGAATATATATATATATATATATATATATATATATATATATAATAAAATACACATTTTGTTAATTTCTAGCATAAGTTATATTTATTATATATATATATATATATATATATATATATATATATATATATATATATACATATATATATATATATATATATATATATATATATATATATATATATATATATATATATATATATATATATATATTCCATGACTTCATCAGTCATGGAATATATATATATATATATATATATATATATATATATATATATATATATATATATATATATATATAATAAAATACACATTTTGTTAATTTCTAACATAAGTTATAAGTCTAAAAATAAATTTAAAGTTAAAAAAAAACTTGGGTAAATCTACAGTTAAGCGGCCTAAAATAATTTAAAATTTTTCTTTTAAAAAATACGGTGGAGAGTAAAGAAATGTGTTAAAATAGATTAATTGTATGCACGCATGAGTGATTTTAAAAACTAAATAAACTTTTGAAGTTGATAAAATAAAAGTTGTGCAGCGCGCTTGATTTTAAATTACTATATCAGGGGCGGGTTTAGGGTTAGGCTTGTTAAGCGCGTCGACTAACATCTTTTTTGGTAAACACTTTTAATCAAAAAGCTTTCTAATTTTAAAAAAATACATTCTTCAATTTCATTTTGTGATTTTTTGGGTGTAAATTAGCGATATCTAAGGAATATTTATAAGTATAAAGTCCCCATCTTGCTCGTTTTTTACCGGCTTCCGAATTTAAGAAATATTTGTTAAGTGGATTCTAATTTTGTTATCGGTAGCGTAATTTCGGATCATATTAGGGGCGCCTAACCTGGCCCGTTTATTTGGCTGACAAGATTTCGAAATTGTATAAATTCTTATTAAATTATTTCCTTTTTAACCTCCGGTAACGTAACTTCTGTTCAAGTTAGGGAAAACGTTTTTGCGCCTAACTTGGGCCACATATCTTTTAAAAATCACATCAGCATGAACAATTGTTATATTAACCTATTTTCTTTAACTATAATGAATAACTAATCAAAAACAAATGTACACACAGCATATAGAGTAACAAGATAATAACAATATCATAAAAATAACATAATAACAATAAAAAAGGTAATATAAAGAGTACACAGTTCCGAAATTAGAAAAAAAAAAGTAATTAAAAAAACTACTTTGAAACTTATCTAATTTACTTTTAATAGATAGCCCATGTATGTCTCCGCGAACGAGAGCGCAAAAAGCAAAAATGTAAAATTATTTTAGGCCGCTTAATTGTAGATTTACCAAAAATCGACCCACCCTAACATATATATATATATATATATATATATATATATATATATATATATATATATATATATATATATATATATATATATATATATATATATATATATATATATATATATATATATATATATATATATACACACTAAAATACACGTTTTATAAATTTCTAGCATTTGTTTTATTTCATTTTTGGTATTAAAAAGAATGTCTACAAAATAAATTTAAAAGTTAAAAAAAAAAATGCCTTTCAATTTATTATAAAAATGAACTTTAATAGAGAACTCAAGTCTCAAATACTAAGTTTACTTAGGTGTAAAGCTTACTTCAGCTGAAAATTTCAAAATATTGGTAATGAAAACTGCCAGACAAGTAAGCGACCATATGCACACATTTAGTATGATTGCGCACACACACACGCACGCATACACACACACGCACACATACACACACACACACATACACACATACACACACACACACACACACACACACACACACACACACACACACACACACACACACACATACACATTATGTGGCCGCCGAGAGGGGGAAGGGTGGACGGTGAAGAATCCCGGGTCCCCATGTGTGTACAAACAAATTTTTTAAAATAATTTTCAAAAAATTTACACCCTTGACTTTTAAAAGATTTAATTATTTTTTACTTTTATTTTTCAATGCCCAGAGCACGCTTCTTTTGGTCCTGAGTATATAATTGATCATAATGAGGGTCCCTTAAGAAAACCTCTCCGGGGCCCGAAATTTCTCTCGGCTGCTATGTACACATACACACACACATACACACACACATACACACATACACATACACACACACACACGTACACAAGCATACACACACACGTACACAAGCACACACACATATATATACATACAGCCAATGTAAAATAAAATTATTTATAGAAAACTGGTTTAATTGTCAATCGAAACTTCTTTATAAACTCCAATGTAGATGATTGTTTAACAAATTTCGCATAGGCACACTGAACAAATCCACAATACCTTTCCCACCCTATCCTTCAACACCCATCTCAAACAAACACTCCCTCAACACAATATCAAACAAAAGAATTTAGAGTTTTCCCAGGGTTTTTATTTTTTTCAAATTTGCTAAGTAAAATACTTGAGAGCAATAAAAACAATCAGCAAAATTTAATTATTAATTTTGATTTTGTTGATTGAGCCTGCAGTCTTTTTCTTTTTAAGTTTATTTGCACTTAACTCCATGCAAGAGTTGATGTACTGTAAATGCTCACGCAAATGCTAAATACTTTTTTTATATATATTTGTTATGGATCAGGGTGAGTCGCAATTCCGGGTGGCTCAAACTTTTCGGATGTTGTGGTTGACAAACTTTTTTAGCAAACTTAAGGATTTTTTCAAGCGTTTAGAATACACAGATTTTAATGAGTAACACTTCTTTTTTTTTTTTGTTGTTGCTTAGAACATTTCATAAATCAAAATAAAGTGAAAAAAAGATCCAGTTTGTATTATGAAAAATATGACGACATGTTATATGTCCTTGAGCATCTTTAAAACAATTTTTCTTTGTGATGTGAGTTTTGTTGCTAATGCTAAATTCCTTCTGCTGACTTTTTAGCTTTCTTTTCTGAAACTCCTTGAAATAGTAAAATCTGAACTAACTTTACAACAACTGAAATTTGTTAAAATTTAGTGAGATAAAGTTAGTATCTCTTCAATTATGGCAATCTCTCCGGGAGTAACCGTGTCAAAAATAAGTCAATTTATCTCAACAAGGTTCTCTCTAACAGCAAAACAAACCCTCTTGTTTATAGTAAACAGAACGGAAACGTTTGGTTGAAAGCACAACAGCTGCATCTTTCCACAGATGACCAAATAGAAGACGATCTTCTTATATTTCATAAGGGATTTATTTAACTTGAGTGATGTAAAAAGACTGATGACGTTACTTGGTTACAAACACCAAATAAATGAATGCCTTTCGTTAAAGATTTATTTAAAACCTCAAAAAGTGATCTGATACTTTGCAGCTTAAGCGTTAATGCAGAATGGAATCTCTTCGTCCATTCCAACAGCACACTGAAAAAAGGAGTTTATTTTAGAGCAAGTAATCCGGAGATTGAAATTAGTTGCAATTTAACTGAACGTACTGCTTGGGTGTAAAATGTGAAGCTACTTTCTCAATTAAAGAACTTAGGATAGAGACCTCATCTTTTGTAAAAATTTTTTGATCGTTTTTTTATTTTAGTTCTCCCTCCTCACAATAGCTTGCAGCTTAAAAGTTAACGTAGAATGGAATCTCTTCGTCCATTCCGACGGCACACAGGAAAAAATGAAGTTTATTTTCGAGTAAATTATGCGGAGATTAAACTTTGGATTAAAAGTTAGTCGCGCTTCTGATAAAAGTAAAGCATGTGCGTAAAATGTGAAGCTACTTTCCCAATTAAAGAACTCAGTATGGAGACCTTTTTCATCAGCTACAAGATCAAGAAGAGAAAAAATCTTTGAATGCAGCAAAAAATCAATAGAAACATTTTGTGTCGAGAGTATTTTATTCTATTGTGTTCTCAAGTGTTTTCTAATGTTAAGTCTTTTTAACAAACACAGCATACTTAAAAGGTTTGCTGTGTTTGTTTCAGATAAATATAATAAAACAAAGAACGTGTAATACCCTATTGCAAACCAGTCAAAAATATATTTAAAAAATCTATATATTTCAACTTAGTTGACACAGTTTTACTTTTATCTAAAGATGAATCTTCTTTACGTCTTCTGCTTCGTAATGTAAGTTAGCTTTTCGTTTTATGTCTGAAAAACTTTCTAAAAAAAGCAGCCGAAACCTAAAAATCATTTAAAAAATATATTGTAATTTTTGAAGCTGACGATTTCTTTTTAAAGTTACAAACAAAAGATAAAAAATTTATTGGTAAAAATTTATTAATTAGAAGGTATTTAAAACAAAAAAAACATGGACAACTAAATAATTGCGTAGCAAGGAAGGGAGATGGGAGGAGGAAATGGATTCTGTCAAACCCCGGGGGCCAACCTCAGTGGAGTGCCAAACGGTCACCGAGACAAACTAGATTTCCCGGAATTTTCCAGTTTATATTTTGAATTATTACTGAGAAACGCATTTAATGATATGTTACAATCAATTATATTTCTATACTAAAAATTTATTTTTTATATAAAAATATATTTAGCTTTTAATTTAACAATTTTTCTCTGAGTTAAGCGTTAACAATGTTACAACAAACTATCTACTATTTCAACTGTCCAACTATTCATTTACTATTTTGCTGTCATTAATGAGTTCTCATCGGCTGAAAAGCTAGGACAATCAAAAAACTTTATCATTATACAAAACTGTATAAAATTTTTCAGTGCTATACAGAGAGTTCTTTTTGTTTTAGTTATAGGTTTACAACTCGACTGCTTTCTTGGAGTAAAATAACGTTCCATGTCCATTTAACTAAACCTATCGTGTGCATCTTGCTAAAATGCTAGCGACCTGTTAAGGTCTTATCATTAAGTAACGAATCTTCATAATCTAAGAGCATTTCTTGGCATTTAAATGTGGAGCTTACTTTTCTTGGGGTCACCAAGTTGATAATCGAAATAACAGACATTTGGGAAAAGCCAAAGTTCCACACATTGTTTAACTGTTTAAACTACTTCAGTATTAAAATAAAATTAACATATATGAAAAAACATAACAAATCTCATTTCCAACACTTTTATCTCAACTCTTAAGTAAAATCCAAATATAGTTAAAAATAGAAAAAACTCATAAATATTCGCGAACCTAACTAGTATCGTTTCGTTCCGTATATCTTTTGCAGAGAATAAGAGCGTGGGCAAACTCAGTGCATTAATTCACATCTGGCCTAAAATGATGTTAAAACAGCTAAAAGTTAAAAAATGATATGACTCAAATAAAATAAAAAATAGTACTTTTGAAAAAAAAAGTTCCTTTTCACATTTAGTTCACATTATGTTAGTATGGCAGTTCCACAAACAAAACGCTGCGAGAACACTATGCCAATGAAACTATTTTTATTAATTTCAAGCAACTCTTTTTGCTGTACATTTTCCTTAGGTTTCAATTGACGATGTTTTGCGCATCAATGTGCCCACCACCGTGCACATGCACTTCTTCAATTGTAAATTGTGAAAGCCGTGGTTTGACATACGTACCTAGAGGAATTGCATCTACAACAACAGAGCTATTGTTAGGAAGAAATGATATATCAACAATTCCTTCCAACGCATTTGAGTTGTTAACTTCATTAAGAAGACTTGATTTATCTTCCAACAAAGTATCCACTTTTCCACCTGACGCATTTAAACCATTAGCTTCATTAACACACCTTCATTTATCTAGCAACCAAATATCCACTATTCCATCTGACGCATTTAAACCATTAGCTTCATTAACATACCTTTCTTTACATTCAAACCAAATATCCACTATTCCATCCGACGCCTTTGAACCATTAACTTCATTAACCCACCTTTATTTATCTGCCAACCAAATATCCACTATTCCATCTGAAGCATTTAAATCATCAACGTTATTAACACACATTTATTTATCTGCCAACCAAATATCCACTATTCCATCAAACGCATTTAAATCACTAACTTCATTAGGACACCTTTTTTTACATTTCAACCAAATATCCACTATTCCATCTAACGCATTTCAACCATTAACTTCACTAACATCTCTTATTTTATCTAACAACCAAATATCCACCATTCCATCTGACTCATTTAAACCATTAATTTCATTAAAGTCCCTTGATTTAAGTTACAACAACATATCGACGATCCAATCCGACGCATTTAAGTCGTTACCTTCATCTTTAAATAAACTTTATTTACATAGAAATCCACTAATATGTGGTTGTAGTATTGCGACAGCTATCAAAAGGTTGGAAATTTTTGGCTTTTGTTCTGATGAAGTTATAGGAAGGAAAATCTATTTGAAACATTTGATTGTCGAAGGTAATGATCATTTTTTGATGAGTGAAATCTTTTAAACGGAAGATGTAAACTAAGATTTTATTCATTTTTGAAATTTATTTTAACAAAATGCGCTCTTCAAAACTTTTTGAGCTAAAGTTTAATTTCTTATCAAATGATTTATTTACCTTCGTAAGCTTCTAATAAATTGACAAAGAAGATTTAAAATAAATTTTATAAGGTGAAAATAAAAATCTTAATTTCGTTTTCTTTATTCGTATATTTAATTTGAAAACTTTTTGTATAATTTTGAAATTGTATTCAAAATTAATTTAACTGAAATTTACGATTTATTCAAAGAATACGGTTAAACAGTTGAGTTTATCAAAAGACTATTGCAAAAATATTTATGGAAAACTATTTAATATGATTTTTTAAAAACTTTTAATTTGTCAATAAATATAAGTTTTTACTTATTTTAAGACTTTTAATGAGTTGTTATAAAAAAACAATGATAAGTAAAGATAAGATTTGCATTGAGAACAATAACTGCAATAGAAATAACAACAAAAATAACATAAAAGAAGTTTTTTTAGATTTCTGTTTTAATGAAACCAGCACTTCAACCAGCACTTCAAGTAGCACTTCAACTAGCACTTCAACCAGCACTTCAACCAGCACTTCAACCAGCACTTCAACCAGCACTTCAATCACCACTTCATCAACCACTTATTCTCCAGCTCATCCAACAGAAATATTACCTAATACCTGTCCTACATTAGCAAGAACAAAGTTACTAGGTACTAACAATAAGTTTTGGTTACCATTGAAGTTTCCTGATGAGGTTATATGACAGTTCCTAAAATACTCCAACCCCCTCTCCGAAAAATAAATCTAGCTTAATGCTATTCTATCCTCCGCACAAAATGAGAAAAGTTTGTTAAAACGATATATCTGAGTTAAAACTACTTTACTTGTTTTTAAGCTTCGTAAACTGATTTGATAGATATATTTTTTAAGGATGTTTCGAACACAACATTATTAGGCCTGTTTTCATACAGCATTTGAACTTACGCACACTGATTGATTGGAGCAACTTAAATGCAACTGTTGACGCTTGCGAGTATCATGTTTCCAAATTTAAATCTAAGGCATAATTGTTTTATAGATAGAAACATTTTATATATATGATGTGTGTGTGTATGATTATGCGTATATTGTTTTAAATAAAATTTTTTATAAAATTTTTTATTTAAATAAAACGTAAGCCATTTATTGACTATTTTTCAAGACACAATAAAAACTCAATAGAATTAGTTTTTTACATGGAGTGTAAAATTTTTCTTACCAAACTTTCTTGTTTTAACTGTTGCATAATGATTATTAGGGTGTATTTAAAAACTGATTTAAATGATAATTACATATATATATATATATATATATATATATATATATATATATATATATATATATATATATATATATATATATATATATATATATATATATATATAGGGGAACATGGGGCAAGATGCCGAATGTTTTGAAAAGCACTTATACCTTACTCAATAACTGTTTCAATAAGTAAAACTCTATCAAAAAGTGGAAAAAAAATTATTTTGCGTCACATATGTATAAAAAAAAACCATACAAAAATTAAAAATATCCTGGAAAAAACTCATTAACCAAAGTCACCTCAAATTATAATCTTGCCCCGTATGCGGGGCAAAATGGTGACTTTAAAAAAAGTAAATTCCATTATACCATTACCTTCTCAATTAACACGGTATCATAAATTCTAGTTAATAAGATATGTAATAAAAATGGTTATGTAATTTTTTAAACAATCAAACATTTATATAGGGCAGTGCAAAAAAAAGTCTACTAATCAGTTCATAGCAAATTCCAACACAACAAAATAAAGCAAATGTCAAACAAAATATTTTAATGCATAATAAAGCAATGTAATAATGACTAAGCTACACAAAAATTATTACATTACAGGTTTATGGTAAAACATGTACTTTGGCGAAACGAAAAACTAGTCATCTTGCCCCGTTTATCTTGCCCCTAGGCTACTTAATCTTCAAAATGACTCAGAGTTCTACATAAACAAGTTATCATAGCTTAATACTACTTGTATGGCTTCCAAATTGAAGAAACTAAATGAGAAATTCTTGCTTACCTTTGGCTGGTGATGTAATGATGAAATAAATCAAATACAAGTGGATAAATTTTTTTTTCCTTAATATAGGAAAATACATTTTATAATTATCTTTGATTCCGAAAATAATATTTATAAAGAAAGCATAAATAAATCTAGTAGATGTAATCTACTTCCCTCTCAGCTATAGTCAGATTTTATATTTAGTTGAGTTTTGAAGATAGCAATATGTTTTCATCTTGCCCCATTCGTCATCTTACCCCATGATCCCCTATATATATATATATATATATATATATATATATATATATATATATATATATATATATATATATATATATATATATATATATATATATATATATATATATATAAATATATATATATATATATATATATAATCAGCTCTTATATTATTTTGTGTTGCAGAAACGTAAATGTTCACTCTTTTCACAAGTTTGAAATAACTTCTAAATGTCCCGATTTTCATGACATTAATGACCTTGCAGCTGGCTCTGTAAACTTCACCTCGTGTGAGCTTTGGGTATAGTGTCCATTGCAGATTCCATTTATATATTCTTTGAAAAAGCAATTCAACTCCCTTTTAAGATTAACATGCTCTTCGAATAATTCTTATTTGATTGTTATTTTATTTGTTATTCTTTTAGTTAATTTTTCCATAATCTTTTTAAAATAATGAGATGATAAAATGATTGTAATTGCTCAGCTACTACTTTGACCTTTTTTTTGTCGGTTGTTAGCATTCTCACTGATTGCATTGTTTTAAGCACGCCTTTAAATTGGGTCTAATTTAGGGTAGTCTTTCAAATTCTTAATAGAAGTAACAAAGATATCAAGAGCTTCGTGAGGGATAATTCTTGAAGATTAGTTTTAAGAAATGCTATATCCTTAGTGAGATTGTCTGCTTATGAAGGAGAGGCATCACAGGTTCACAAGGTTATGTTTAAAAGCTTTTGAGTTTTCTTCTTAATTCTGCATTTTTTTCATATCTGTCTACAAAATGTTGTTCCCATTTGGCTTAGAAAGCAATTTATGCAAATCAACAACTTACCATCCCATCGAAGTAGAGGTGCCTTGGTTAAAACTTTTTAACATTTGTGATTTCTTTTTTCTAATGTGTAATGGAGCATCTTGAAAAAGTTACTGCTCTGACATCATAATCATTCTTCATCGTCTTTGCACACAAAAAAAAATGTACACAACATATGAGCACGCTTCCTCACCTTCAAATCTACGAGACATTTTTTCTCTGTGATGAGAAACTGTCACTCATCCTCGTTTCTAAAAGTTATTTACGCATCAGAATTTGCAACAGCAAATTGGATAAGAACCTGGGATCTAAATGTCTTATTATCGGCTGAATCTTTGTTGAGGTTTACCTTTTGACTGCTTTTAATCCTTTTGTTTTTGAAGACTAATCAGGATTCGCTTTCTAGAATCATTTTTTTTTATTGGAAATCAAGCTTACTTCTAAATCTGATGAAAGTTTGACATGAAGCTGATGGTTTTCCACTGGAAGTTAATATTTCTAAATAATGATTTTAAAATCTAATTCAAAACCTAGAGTTATAATGATCGCGTAATTATAAACTACCTTTTGGTTATTGTAGATCTTTGGAATTGTATGTATGTATGTATGTATGTATGTATGTATGTATGTATGTATGTATGTATGTATGTATGTATGTATGTATGTATGTATGTATGTATGTATGTATGTATGTATGTATGTATGTATGTATGTATGTATGTATGTATGTATGTATGTATGTATGTATGTATGTATGTATGTATGTATGTATGTATGTATGTATGTATGTATGCATGTATGCATGTATGCATGTATGCATGTATGCATGTATGCATGTATGCATGTATGCATGTATGCATGTATGCATGTATGCATGTATGCATGTATGCATGTATGCATGTATGCATGTATGCATGTATGCATGTATGCATGTATGCATGTATGCATGTATGCATGTATGCATGTATGCATGTATGCATGTATGCATGTATGCATGTATGCATGTATGCATGTATGCATGTATGCATGTATGCATGTATGCATGTATGCATGTATGCATGTATGCATGTATGCATGTATGCATGTATGCATGTATGCATGTATGCATGTATGCATGTATGCATGTATGCATGTATGCATGTATGCATGTATGCATGTATGCATGTATGCATGTATGCATGTATGCATGTATGCATGTATGCATGTATGCATGTATGCATGTATGCATGTATGCATGTATGCATGTATGCATGTATGCATGTATGCATGTATGCATGTATGCATGTATGCATGTATGCATGTATGCATGTATGCATGTATGCATGTATGCATGTATGTATGTATGTATGTATGTATGTATGTAAATCAATTATCTTGATTTACATTTTATCTTTACATTTTACCTTTATATTTTATCTTTATTTTTTATCTTTCTTTATATTTTGTTTTCGTATGTAAAAGTAATATTCAAACCTCTATCCTGTAGTAATAAGAATTACGCATGTGTTTGTCGGTCAGAGAGCAAGGTTAGCTAATTTTTTTAGAAATGATATAAGCTAAAATAATTCAGTTTCTTCAAAACTAATTTAGTTTCTCTACAAGATTGTTTTTAAGATACTTTATTTATAAACTTGTTTAAATTCATATTGAAGAATTTAGATTCAATTTGATTTTTTGATAGTATGTTAAAGTATCTGCAATATAGAAAATGAGAAATTAAATTTGGGGTATGTTTCAAAATGGCTGTGAAACATTTTGGTTTTATTAGACGTTTTATTTTTTTGGTTTGGTAATTAACAGTCGAATACATATCATTTTGTCAAAAATTGGAGCTAAGAGTTTTATCATACCATATTTTAAAAAATTGGGGTGAAGAGTTATTCTTTACTAAAAAAAATAAACAAATTTGACTGAAATGACTGAATGAAATTTCTGACTGAACGGAGTTATAAGATATTACATGTTTGCGATTACTAAGAAAAACAAAGCTGTAAAATCAAAATAAATTTTTTTATTTATTTTCAAATTGGCTATTTTCGACTAAGCTCCGAAAAGCTTTTTTAGAATAAAATTATTTTATTTCAAGTTCAGGGCACCTTAACCTCTAACATTCAGCTCCTCCCAAATTTTTCCTTTTGAAACTGGATGTGTGTTTCTTTTTTTGACT
The DNA here is from genome assembly GCF_058129835.1 of Hydra viridissima. NCBI lineage: Eukaryota > Metazoa > Cnidaria > Hydrozoa > Anthoathecata > Hydridae > Hydra > Hydra viridissima. The sequence continues at coordinate 17,720,016 of NW_028324304.1, forward strand.
AAAGCGGTTTGTTTTCAATATCGTCAGGTTAGAATTATTTTGTTCTATCTCCAATTTTAAACGTTGGGAGAAAATGAATTGTTAATTTTACTAAGTAAGATTACTTTTAAAATAAATTTTTTTTTGAAATTTTTTTTCTAAATAGTTTCTTTAAATATAAATTATTTAAAGAATAAATTATCATTTCTTAAAAAAAGTAATAGTAAAGTTTTAAATAACTTTTACTTACAGAAAAAATCAAAAACTTTCTTTCAACGTTTAAAATGGGAGATAGAACAAAATAATTCTAACCTGACGATATGTCTAACTTGAAAGCTGCAATAAATGTTTTAAACAAATTCTATGTAGGTGACTTCTACTCAAAGTTTTTCGATATTTTCTTAATAGAATTTTTGATATTTTTATTATATTATATTATTTTAATATTTTGTTACTGTTACTTATTTTTATTAATATTATTTCATTTTATTATTTATTTTTAAGTTTTTGTTGTTGTTATCTATTAGCTAATATTTTTAATATCTAACATTTTTAATTTATTTAAAATTTTTTTTTTCTTATTTACTTTTGTAAGTGTTTGTTATTTACATTACATTTTTTAGTTTTTTAAACTATTTATTGTGTTACTGTTATTAATTTAACATATACAGCCGTTAATATATACCTGCTGATATTTTATAAATACAGCCGTTATATAAAATATTTAAAACCTTTTTTTTTTATTTTCAAGCGTCACGATGCTGGTTTTAACTTCTTATTTAAAATAATAATCTTTCTCATCAAGATTATCCCCTACTCCTCCTCCTCCTCTTTCCCCTGATCCGCTTTCCCTATTTTGAAAATACAGCCCGAAACATAACATTTGTTTAAATTTTAAGAACATCTGATGTGATGAGAGATCTGGAACATTTTGCTGAGTAATAATTTAGAAGTCTAAAATGCATTTGTGCTGACAGGTTTGTTTTATTGTTGATATTATTTGTTATCTTTATTGTGTTTTACAATTTTTAAATTTATTTTTGCTATTTTTTATCATTTTTGTTTTGCAAAAAAGCAAAATGTAGTTATGGAAAGCGATGTGTTCCACTAGAATGCTATTTTTTAAAAGTTTAAATTGCAACTTCGGCAGGCACGCTGAATTCATGGTTTTTATATTATTTATTTCTATTGTCAAAAAAATATATTTAGAATAGTCATCAATGAAATCTTTTTCAAAGTTTTAAAAAATTTCAAAATTTTTTGTTACGATTTCCCATAATCCGAAACTTTAAAGTTTAAAAAGATTTTAAAAATTCATATATTTCAAACGTATCTAAAAGTAGATGTTTAAAATCATTCTTACTATTTCATAATTAAATTTTTGCATTTTTGCTTTTTAAAAAACATGTTTAATTTGAAAGCATTGTTATTTCAGTCAAAAACATTGTTGGGATCTTTCGGCAGACGAAATTTGCAAATGTACCCTTTTGGCTGACGATACAATCGCGTTGATGGCAGAACTAGTTTACCTTTTGACAAGTCTAGCCATCACTATCATTCGCAGTTGGTTCAAAAGCTAAATCATGTAAATAATCTCATTTTGTTCTCACAAAAAAAATCTCATCAAACGAAAATGTGAGAGTAGAAGAACGAAAAAAATGATAAATACTAAAAAGTACTCATCAGTTGTTATTTAAAAACGAAATGATATTTCTAATGCATCAATAATGAAGATGGAATATTTCAATGAAATTAATATACTCCCTTTGTCCAAATTTCTATTCTAGGTCTTTAATGAAACCGGAACAGTATTTTAAAACAGGGGAGCATAACTTTTGCTTTTGAGTTCCCCGTAAGTTTGCGCACAGTACTTCAATCATAAATATTTAATGCTTTCTTCTGAGAATTTTTTATATCTCTGATGTCTCTGTAAAGTGTTTTTTGTAATATCTTTTTGTTTCATTTTTTGTTTAGTGATTGCCCAGTACTTTTCAATAATTCTTAATTCTGGGCAATTTCAAGGATTAGCTATTTTAGGCAACAGCATTCACGTCATTTTGTTTAAACCATTCCAAAGCCAATTTATAGAAATGATTATTTATCATAATGGCTTGAAGCGAAATCAGGCCAAAACACAGGTCCATCATTGCTTTTTTACATATATTTGACTAGAAAGTGTGGACTTATACATAAGATGCTGATTTTTTGCCACAGTTGCAAATAGCTTGCTAAACCAATAGTTTTTTTTAGTAAACATATCATGTTTTGAGTATTTAAAATTCTTTTCCGCTTCTTTATATTTTGCAATATATTACAAGTCCCAGGAATTTAGTAGTCCTACATGATGCCGGTTCCATCGTACTCAATAATTCAGAAAGTTTTATAAACCAAATTGTCGTACAACTGTCTGCAGCGGGTTCTTGTACTTTTTTCTTAGATTTTAGAACGGTTTATTCTCTTTTAATGAACCGTTACAAAACTATGACAAAAGCCGTTTTTTTTTAGCACATTCTCTATGTATAAGGCCTGCGTCTACCTTTTTGCCGTTGGCTTAGAATTTCAATTAAAATTTTCCAATTACTTGTATGTAGTTTTTCTCTGAGGTCTTCCTCTTTTGTCACTTTTAAAACAAACTTTAATTTAATGGGAAATCTAAAATATTATTTTGAATCATTTTTTGAAATGTTTTAAGATTTTTTTTATGTTAAAATTTTTGATGGATTATTTTATGAAATGTCAATATATACTAAAAATCTATTATTTTATAGTTAAAACAACGGACGTACATAGAAGCTGGAGTTTTATTAGGAATACATTGGATAAGAAAAATCGTTTTGGAGATATTTAGTGATGAAGTGAAAAATTTCGAAAATATATCGTAAATCATACTCTTAAAGACATTTTTAAAATAAAAGCATTTGTACGGTAAAAAAAAAAAAACTTCTCCCAGACCTCTATATATCGTTAGAACCAAAGTTAGTAGTTTTAAATGATCACTTTTAAAAAATACTTTTTGTTCGGTTTATCTTTCTAATTCCCTCGTTAAATCAAAGTTTAAGAAAAAATATTTTAAACTTCATTTTTGTTGGACACTTAAAAATTTGTTCAGAAAAGTTGAATTGAGATATAAAGCACAATTGAATCTCTGATATCTTTACTAACTCTAGCCAAAAAAATTTAGTTACATATTTTCACTTCTTCGAGAGATTTAATTTTTTTAGATAGCTATTCAAATATGAAAAGTTGCAAAACAAAATTTTCATCGATAAATAGTACAAAACTAACGGTTTCAATCCGAGTTTTTTAGTACCAGGTAAAAACATACCATGTATTCAATAAATCTCAAGCGGGAGGTAGAAAAACATTCCTTTTTATTTGGAAAAAAAAGAAAAAAATTGACACCTGCAGCGTTTATGAAATAAAAAAATTTAATCAAAATTACCATCACGTGTGCAGAAGAAGAGCTAAATTGAAGAACTTAACCTCTAAAAAACGTAAAGAAATATTTGAAAAATTCTTATAATATATGAAAGCCGAGAATTAGCAAGGTGGGGCTATTAATAAGATTGCCAAATGCATGCATGTTGCCTTCTGTTAGGCCATACTTAACGAAACAAAATTAAATTGGTTAGTTTCAGAGAATGTATAATTATGCTCATATTTGTGAAAAGTGTTTTCTCTTACTCCAAAAGATATGTCATTCTTTCTTATGCTTGACGAAGAAGAGCCACACATTCCATTCATTTTTTGTAGAAAAGTATGAACGTGTTAAAGAGTTCACGATCAAACAGAAGAATCATCCATAACAATGTTTCTTACGTTGACTTTGTCAAAACCAACAATAAAGATCATATTCATAGGAATTCAACTTCATTTAATGACAATTACTAAAACACCACTACTGTATTTTCATGCTCATGCCCAATACAATAACTAGTCAATCCAAATAGTGATAAATTCGTTTTATGATTTTTAATCAGTTTTGTTTTTATTTTCGTTTTTGCTTATCTCGTTTCAGTTTTAGCTTTGTTTTCGTTTTGTAGCTAATTTTAGTTTTCGTTTCTCTTTTGTTGTTGAATATTAATTTCAGTTTCTACTTAATTTCGCTTTCAAAAAATGAAATCGTTTTTTTTTCTTTTTATTTCATTTCACATACTGAAGCTTAATATTCAGTCTAAGAGCAGTGCAGCCACTGACTAATATACATCAAAAGACTAAGCGACTAAATATAGTGTTACACTGAGCAGAGCAGATGTAAAGAGATTACTCTTGCATCTAGTGTGTCTCAAAAAGTTTTACAGCAAGGCAGGTATAAAACTTAATATATCATAAATGAATATTGACTTAAAATTATTTCAATTATAACTCTGTCAAGTGTTAGGAAGAGACAGTGTCTCGTAGTAATGCAGTTCATTAGTGCACCAGCAGGTTCTTTCTAAACTGAATTTTCATACTCAATAACAAATTGTCTTTCATTTAAAAAGTTTTTTTTGTTAATTTTTTAAAAAAAAGGGCTTTAATTTTCAAGTTAACTTTGTGTCGATTACATATAACATATAGATCCTAGGATTAATCCCTTGATTGTAATCAATCCCTTGATAGTTCTGCGGGCAAAGGAAATATCTTTGAAATAAAAATACTCATTTTTTAAAAAGGTGCATATTTGAGATTGGTTATGTGTTTATCTTCTTCAGCTTAGAGCAGTTTACTTGGATTTTGAGACCTATGCTTTTATAGAATTCTAAATCAGCATAAATTTCTCTGGTTTAGTCAATCATAAACACATAAGGAAGAAGAGGGAGAGGGGAAGGGGAAGAAGGGGGAAGGACAGTAACACGTGATGTTTCAAAGGATTGTTAAAATTTAAAAGCCCGATAAAGAGGCTGTTGAAGTGTGTAATCCAAAAAGTATGGCTAAAAAACTTTGTGTAAAACGCTTTGTCTAATATTGTGGTACTTGTTTTTTTCCATTCGATTATTATCATTGCTCAGAACGTATTCTGTTTAATGGTAAGCTACGTGATTATAAATCCACAAAGCTTGTCATTCCCCCTCGCCCAACACCCATCTCAAATAAAAGTATTGAAAGCTTGATTAGGGTTTCAAATTTTCAAACATTTCTGCGAACCGTTGTTTAGTAAATTGCTCGAGAGCTATAAAAACAATCAGCAAAAGTTCAATTTTAAAGTTGATGTTTTTGATTGAGCGTTTTGTTTTTTCTTTTCAAGTCTTTTTGCACTGCACTCCATGCAAATGTTCATGTAATGTAAACGCTCACGCAAAAATTGGCTGCTTTTTTAAGAATTTTTGTCTGGGCTAAAGGTGAATGCTAAATCACAATTCCCGGTAGCTAACACTTTTCGGATTTTGTGGTTGAAGCATATCTTTAGCAAACTTTTTTCAAGTTTTTAGAATAGACAGTTTTTGATGAGTAACACTTTTTTCTTGTGGGTTTTGATGGTAATGTTAAATTCTTTGATTAATTTAAATAATATTGATTTATTTCTGTTGACTTTTAAGTCTTCTTTTCTGAATTTCCTAGAGATAATAAAGTCTGAGCTAATTTTACCCTCTCTAAAATTCGTTAATATTTAGTGAGGTAAAGTTAGTATCTCCTCAAGTATGGCAATCTCTCCAGTAGTAACCTTGTCAAAAAAAGTCAATTTATCTCAACAAGGTTCTTTCTAACAGCAAAGCAAACTTTCTGGTTTAAAGCAAACAGTACGGAAACTTTTGACTGAAAGCACAACAGCTGCATTTTTCCACAGATGACGAAACAAAGCACAATCTTCTTCGACAAGGGATTTATTCAGCTACAAGATCAAGAAGAGAAAAAAACTTTGAATGCAGCAAAAATCATTAGAAACATTTTAGGAAAAAATAAAGTTATCAATTCTAAGAAGATTGTACATGAAATGTTACTTTGCTATATTCTTTTCTAATGTCGGTCTTTTTTAAAAAACACAACACACCAAAGAAGTGTGTCGTGTTTATTCAGATGAATAGAATATAACTAAGCGTCTGCATCTCGTTATTTTTTTATTCGAAACAAGACGAGACGATCCTAAAAGCTTTGTCCTGATTAGCGATAAATATAGAGACAATTTTCAATTTTCAGTCGAAATCCGGGACGATAACAAGACGAGACGAGATATCCCGGACAAAATAGGAGCTTTACAATTTCCCGGAATTTACATCTTTTTAACGGGACATAACGAGACACAACAAGACATACTAGTTAATCCTTAATATGAAATTTAAAAAATGAATTTCTGGCACAGTTACCATTATTTATTTCTGCTGCTATTATTGGTATCGTTATACCATCTATATAAACACAGCTTTATAAAAATTAATGGTTGAAACTGAAATCAGGGGGAAAAAAATATTTTTTAGATAGTATTAAACTTTTTCCACTTAAACATCGTGCAAGAAGGGGATAAATTTGTGTCCTAGGGCTAAGCTTCTGATCATTTAACATTGTTTATTGCTGAGGTTAGTATTTACTTCTAATGCAAGAATTTGCTTTACACTCATAGTTAAGGGAAAGGTTATCCAAATTGTCTTTAAATTTTTTGATCAATAAAACATTTTACATTTTTTAAAAAGTGTAATTCTTGCAGAGACTAAAAATAGAACGATGTTTACGTCTAGTACATTTATTTTTTCTCTTTTCCTTTGCTCTCCAAGGACCACCCAATTTTTATGGGGTTTTCCAGAACCAAATGGCTACTTTTATTGGTTTAAGATTTTCTTAAAGCAATTGGTATTCTTTTTCTATAAAAGAATCATAATTTCTACCACATTTATTTTAGTTTTTTTCTTTACTTTTGAAATAAATCTATATAAGGTAGCATTAATTTATGTTCTCTTTACTAATTTCTTAAATTGTTGTTTTAAGTCATTGCGTCATTTTTTGGTGGTTGTATTGCTATAAACAGCATTTTATTTCACTTAGAACTAGGATCCTTAAAATAGAAAGAAGGTATCTTTGATGTTTATTAGTCCGATGGAAAAGAGAAGTCTCAGACAATTTTGAAGAAAAAATTCTTCAGAGTTGGGCAACAAATCGTCTTTTGAAAATATCAAACAAACAGTATCAGCAAATAAGGTTCTTAAAAACTCTGTTGGGAGGGCAGCCTCTTTAATGATTCAATAAAAATTCTTCTTAAAAGAGAAGAAAAGAAATATAATCTACTGAATAAAAAACCAACTGAGAAAAGAGCATCACTAGAGAAAGACCTAATTGTTCTTTTCAAAGAACATTCTTTTTAACACATTCTACTTACGCTCGTTTGAATAGAATTTAGAAACTCAAAAGCTTTTAAACCTTGAGAAGGCTATTGCACCTATAAAGCTCCTTCATTCACAAGCAGGCAACTTTCTGAGATTCTTTGCATTTCCTAAAAAATTTCTTAGAAAATTATCCTCATGTAGCTCTTGATATCTTTGCTACTTTTAATGGGTATTCCAAAGACAATGCTAAATTAGACACAGTTAAAAGGCGTGCTTATAATAATGCAATCATTGAAAAATGCTACAAACCGCAAAGAAAAGGTTAAAGCAGAATTTGAGCAATTACAACCATTTGTCATCATTATGATGAAAAGATTATGGAAGAAATAGCTGAAAGAATAAAAAATCTTAAAAAGGAGCTGAATTGCTTATTAAAAAATTATAAATATATAATCTTCAAAGACTATACACTACACACAAAGCTCACATCGAAACACCAGGTGAAGTTTACAGAGCCAGGTGCAGGGTCATAAATATCATTAAAATTGGGACATTAAAAAGTGATATCAAACTGGTAAAGAGAGAGAATAAAGAGGTCTTTAAGGAATTTGCATTTCTGCAACACATATATGTAGGGGTATTTTTGTAGCTACATTTTCATCGTCTTTGTTTAGACACGGTCTTTATAAACAATATAGAGAGTTCCAAAATGTATGGATTCAGCAGTCTCTGCAATAGGTCTTAACTTGTTTATTAGACATCTTCAGTATTTTTCAGAAGAGTTAGCTACATTTGCATTTTTTGTCGAAGGGATCATATATGAAACCAAACGGGTGTGAAGGCATTAGACACTTCAGGAGATCAACTGAAAATCCTTTGAATCGTTTGTTAAGACAAAACTGGCTGAAGACTATTAACTTTAGAAAGTTGCTCTCAAAGAAATTGAAGATATTTTGAAACTAAGGGAGTTTTGTCAACATTATTGGACGATAAGGTGCGACATTGAACAAACATGAATTACACAAGTCCAAGAAAGCATTTTAAATATAATTGAAGATAGCAAATAGCATTGAAAGTAGCAGAGTTTACAAAAAAAGTTAGTCCCATGTCGACAACGAAGAATTTAAATAACAACAACAAAAATCGCAAACACCAACTTCTCTTCAAAGACTCATCAAATGGTATTTATGTTGCATTAAAGGACTGCCAAAGTTATCCATTTGAGAGTTTTCATTTATGTAAGGCATTCTTAGACGTTTCATGAGCAAAGCTGAATAAGTAAAGGAAGTCTTAAAGTTATTTTATAATTTCTCTCATTTCTTGTGGCAGCAGTAGAAACTTTTTTTTATCAAAACAGTTTCATAAAGCTTTACCAGAATTCCAGAGTATGCTATTATACTGTGAGGATGGGGTTTTTTAATAAACTCAATTAACTATTTAACTTAATGTTTATTATTTAGTAAATGAAAGTAAGGGGAGGTTTTGGTTTAGTGTTGTGTGGAAAGGTATATGAAGGTTGGGAACAGGGTTGAGGGTCTGGGGATTACTTGATTAGGAAAGGGCAAGGTTTGGAGATAGTTTGGTTAAGAAAGGGCAAGGTTTAATATGAAAGAGCTAAAATTGTATTCGCCGTCCTCAGTATATTCTATAATATAATAAAACTCAACAGATGTTCAATTAGTGTGTAATGGTAGCAATTTTAACAAAAAATATTCTCTAGCACTTCTTGCAGTTTTCAATACTGTTTAAATCAATTACTCTTCTTCTTTTCTTCTTTTATTCAACTGCTTATTAAACTGCTTATAAAACTGCTTGTTCATCAAAGTAATCCTCTAATCACAAAATTCTCTGTCTTTCTCCTTTTTTTTTTTTAAGTTCTTCTTAAAACTTTCATAAAACTTTCCATTTAAAATTACGTCTTCCTTCTCCTTTTAAAACTCTTCTCCTAAAGAGACGATTGTACTCATCAGTTGCTCTAATCTCCCTCATCCCTCTAACTTTATTTAGTTTTTATAGTTTACGGTTGTTTTTTCGGTTGCTATATTTATTCATTTTTCGTTTATGTGACAGGTTGATGAGTCTTCGCGTTTACGCCTTTTCCCAATTATATTTAACTTTTCTTACGTTTTATCGTTTATGCGTCTCCATATTTACGTTTTTCCCCAGCTTTATCACTCATTTATGTCAATAGTTGTTTTGATGAATCATCTTTTGTAAATTTTTTTTGATCGTTTTTTTATTTTAGTTCTCCCTCCTCACAATAGCTTGCAGCTTAAAAGTTAACGTAGAATGGAATCTCTTCGTCCATTCCGACGGCACACAGAAAAAATGAAGTTTATTTTCGAGTAAATTATGCGGAGATTAAACTTTGGATTAAAAGTTAGTCGCGCTTCTGATAAAAGTAAAGCATGTGCGTAAAATGTGAAGCTACTTTCCAAATTAAAGAACTCAGTATGGAGACCTTTTTTTTTTATCAATTACAAGATCAAGAAGAGAAAAAATCTTTGAATGCAGCAAAAATCATTATAAACATTTTAGGAAAACATAAAGTGATTAATTCTAAGAAGATGGTAGAATAAGTGTTGTTCGCACTAAATTCTTTTATTTTCAAAGTCTCTAACAACTTTGCTGTATTCTCAAATAATTTCTAATGTTTTTTCAGTCTTTTTTAAAAAACACAGCATACTCAAGAGATTTACTGAGGTTGTTCAGATAATAGGAATGCAGCAAAGAATGTGTATTGCCCAATTGCAAACATGTCAAAAATATATTTAAAAAATCTACATATTTCAACTTAGTTGACACAGTTTCACTTCGATCTAAAGATGTATCTTCTTTACGTCTTTTACTTCGTAATGTAAGTTAGTTTTAGTTTTACGTCACTGTGTCTGATGAACTTTCTTAAAGCAGTCGTAACTTAAAAATCACTTTATTGAAAATCAAATTAAAAATCACTTCATAAAAAAGTTATTTTAATTTTTGAAGCTGACTATTTCTTTTAAAGTTGCGAACAAGTTAAATCATTTTTAATGATATTTTAAACAATAAAAACATGGACAACTATATAACGGCGAAGCAAGGAAGAGGGATGAGAGGTGGAAATGGAGTCTGTCATACCCCGGGAGTATACCCGCAGAGGAGTGCCAAACGGTCAGCAAGACAAACTAGATTTCCCGGAATTTTCCAGTTTGTGTTTTAAATGATTCCTGGAAAACATATTTCATTATATATTACAACAAACATTTCTATATTAAAAATGCATTTTTAATATAGAAATGTTTGTTGTAATATAAAAGACTGTATAAAATTTTTGCAGTGCTGCACAGACAGTGCTTTTCCTTTTAGTTAGAGGTTTACAATTCTGCTGTTTTCTGGGTGTCAAACAATTTTGTCATGTTGTACAGTTCCATCTAACTAAAATGCTGACAACCAGTTAACGTATTAGCATTAAGTAAGTAATCTTCATAATCTAAGAGTATTTTTTAACATTTAACATTTAACTTTTCTAGTGGTCACCAAGTTTAAAGTTGAAGTACCAGACATTTGAGAAAAGTTAAAGTTCCACACATGGTTTATCTGCTCAAACACATGGTTTATCTGCTCACATGGTTTATCTGCTCACATGGTTTATCTGCTCACATGGTTTATCTGCTCAAACTAGTTCTGTATTAAAATAAAGTGATTAACATAAATGAAAAAAACATAACCAATCTCATTTCCTATATCACTTTTGTCTCAGCTCATAAATAAAATTCAAAAACGGTTAAATTATAGAAAAACTCATAAACTTTCGCAAATAATAAAACTGAATAGTTGTCATTTCATTAAGTATTTCTTTTGCAGAAGAATAGAGCGTGAGGAATCTCAGTGCATTAATTCACCTCAGGCTTACAATGTTGTTAAAATGGCTTATATAATGCTATGACTCAAATAAAATGAAAGTTAATCCTTTTGAAAAAGCATTCCTTTTCACAGTTAGTTGATTAGTATTGTGAGGGTAGCGTTTTTTTAATGTTTCATAAAACTATTTAAGTTAATGTTTGTTTAATGTTTGTTTGTTATTTAGTGAAGGTAAGGGGAAGGGGAAAGGGAAGGGGAAGGGAAATGTTTAGGTTTGGGGTTGTTTGGATTAGGTATATGGAGATTGGGATCGAGGTTAGTAATCTGGAGAGTACTAGGTTATGTAAGGGCGAGGTTTGGGGATAGTTTGGTTATGAATGGACAAGGTTCATTCTAAAAGGGCTAAACTTATATTCGCCGTCCTCAGTATATTCTATAACGTTATAAAATTCAACAAATGTTCTATTAATGTGAAATGGTTAGCACTGCTGTATTAATAACTTTTATATAATACAAATAATATTTTCTTACGCTTCTTGCAGTGTTCAATAATATTTATATCAATTACTCTTCTTTCTTTTACATCTTCTTTTATTACAAATATCTCTTCTTTAATTAAATCTTTTGTTTATTCTCCAACAATCAATATTAAAATCTTCTACTTTTCTTCTTTTATTCAACTACTAGTTAAACTGCCTATAAAACTGCTTGTTCATCAGAGTACTCTTCTTATCATAAAATTCTCTCTTTTTTTTCAAAATCTTTCTTAAAAATTTCCTAAAATTTCCTCTTTAAAATTACATCTTCCTTCTCCGTTTAAAACTCTTCTTCTACTCTGTAAAGAGACGACCATAGTCATCAGTCGCACTAATCTCTCTCTTCTTATCCACCTTCTTTATTTTTTTGTTGAGCTTTTTATAGTTTTCGCTTGTTTTCCAGTTGCGATATCTTTTGATTGATTTATTTTTTCGGCAGGTTGACGAGTCTTCGCGTTTACATCTTTTCCCAGTTGAATTTAGTTTTTCTAACACTTTATCCTTTATCGTTTACTGTGTTTAAAAGTTTTGTTAAACTTTTCTTCTTATGCTTTATAATTTATGTCTCTCCGTGTTTACGTTTTTTTCACAGTTTTATTTAACTTTTCTTCTAACCCTTTGTCACTTTATGTGAAGAGTGATGAATCATCTTGTGTACGTTTTTTATCGTTCGTCGTTTTTATTTTAGTTCTCCCTCCTCACAGTATGTTAGTTGATGTCAGAAGAGTTAGTTGCATTAACTTTTTTTGTCGAAGGGATCATATATGAAACTAAGTATATAGTTGTTAAAGTATTAGACACTCCAGGAGATCAATTGAAAATTGTTTGTTGAGACAAACCTGACTCAAGTTTATTGAGACAAAACTGACTTTTGTTTGAAGTTCCATAAACAAAACGCTGCTCGAGAATTAAGCTAATGAAACTATTTTTATAAAATTCAAGAAAAATTTTTTGCTTTATATTTTCCTCAGGCTTCAAATAGCGATGTTTTGCGCATCAAAATGCCCACCACCATGCACGTGCTCTTCTACTATTGTAAATTATGAAAGTCGTGGTTTGACATACGTACCAAGTGAAATTGCATCATCTGCAACAACAGAGCTATTGTTAGGAAGAAATAATATAACTACAATTCCATCCTTCGCATTCGAGTTGTTAACTTAATTAAGAAAACTTGATTTATCTTCCAATAACATATCCACTATTCCATCTGATGCATTGAAACGATTAACTTCATTAACATACCTTTATCTTCGAACAAAATATCCACTATTTCATCTGACGTATTTAAACCATTAACTTCATTAACATACCTTTATTTACCTTCCAACCAAATATCCACTATTCCATCTCATGCGTTTAAACCATTAACTTCATTAATATACCTTTCTTTACTATCCAACCGAATATCCACGATTTTGTCTGACGCATTTAAACCATCATCTTCGTTAATAATTCTTGTTTTATTTTTGCACAAAATATCCACAATTCCATCTGAAGTATTTAAATCATTGACTTCATTAACATACCTAGATTTTTCTTTGAACCGTATATTCACTATTCCATCTGACGCCTACAAACCATTAAATTCATTAATAACCCTTCGTTTGTCTTCCAACCAAATATCCACTATTCCATCAGACTCATTTAATTCATATTTTACTTTTATTTTAATAATAACAACACTACTATGAATTGCGGATTCTGGCTCATTGATACTTTTCCATACTTAAGGAATTCAAGATGGCGTCGTGTTTTTAATTTTCTGCAATCATGAATTGTGTATTCTGTCACATTGTGATTTATAAAAATACCGCATTAGTATTTTTATAATATAGTGATTTGCTATAGTTAATGAATTCAAGATGGCGTCGTGTTTTTAATTTTTTAATTTTTTAATTTCTGCAATCATTTTTGTTGACTTACCTTTTTTTTGTGTCCTCGTGTTCTAGACCAAAGAGTTGATCATAGTCTATAAATGTAAAGCACGGTTTTATAATTAAAAGGTCGGGGTAAAATTCCATCCGAGTTTTGCAAACAGATGGGAGCAAATGTCGTCGTAAAATCTTTTCTTATCAATGGTTTTTAAAACTGAAAAATCTTCTGCACGACAAGGATGACCTCTATTTTGGAGCAGTTGAAACAAAATGTACTGAACATTCATAAAACTTTTTCTTTTTAATTCTTTCGGTTTGTCTTTTCCGTACACCAGATCGTATAAGAAAGACAAATCCTTGAAATCTTTGATGAGCTGTTCTTCGAGGTATTCTATATCGTCTCGCTTACCGACAAGCACGTAATAGATATAGTTGGCATTTTCATAATGGTTTGTATAATTGAGTTGTTTTAAAAAGATTAAAATGTGTTCTTTGGTAATGCGAGAATATTTCACATGCGTATTTTCAGAATGAACTAATAAGTTTAACGCCTTGAATTTTTTCTCTAATTTTTCAAAGACTTCTTCAGGAATCTTACAGTTTTGTTTGCCTTGATATTGTTTGATGCACTCTTGAAAATGAATGATGCGTGAGTAAGTGTATTTGTTCATCGAGTTGGATCGATCGCTGTCTTTATACGGGACAGCCGTTTCTAACATTTCTTGCTGCTCTGAGCACACGAGACAGAATTTTTTATTGCTGTCGTCCATCTCAAACTGGCTGGGATCGTTGTTGATGCAAAACTTGCATTTGGTGCGCGAGACAAGTGTCTGAGTGATTTTAATATCGTTCCACTGTCGTTGAGAAAGCGTTTCTTCCGCGATGGTAAAATATTGACGTTGAAGCTGGTTTTTTTCCTCGTCAAATTTAGCGCGATCTTCAAACGAAAGCTGTGTTTGTAAAATGTCTTGATATCGCTGAATGAGGTGATCCGTCTTGGCGATAAACGTCATTTTCTCGGTCTTGCGTTTATCCAATTCTTCTTTAGCCTCCAACAGATGTTTAAGAGCTTCATCTGACAGTTCGCGTTTGTTTTCTAAAAGAAGAGATATGGATTTCAAGTGTGCTATATCGTCAAGATTATCCTTGTCAAACTTGTCCATAATTTTTGTGTTTAATAAGACAATGCTCATTTTTTAATGAGAGATAGTTCATTCTTTTAATTCGTCATCGTATTTTCTATTCTACAGTAAACTATAGTGAAAAAAATTTTTTTAAAAATGACTTAAATAAAATTCTTTTTATATAAAATGAATGCGATATATAAAGATGATCTTATTAATATGCTTAGTGGTGAAGAGGTGAAATGTTCTACTGATAAATCTAGTCAATATATTAAATTCGAAAAAAACGTTCGAAAGCTTCCAAAGTGTGTTAAAATATCGTTTATAGAAATGATTAAAACAATACCATTAGAAGAAATTTTAATACTCTTAAAAAATTCTTTTGATACACATAATCGTATTGAAATGAGAAAAACAAAGGTTAAAGGGTTATCGAATGCTTTCTCGGTAAAAAGAATTTATCGGCATTATAATGGAGAAATTGTTGGTAATGCGAAAGCAAATTTAGATACAAGTAAAGAATAATTTTATATATCTTTATATATAAAATTTACATTTTTCATAGAATAGCACCTAAAAAGGGAATGCTATTAAAGGGTGAGTTAGGTCCGAGCAATAATCCAGATCCAATAGATTGATAGTCTTTTCCATTTTTAACAAAGAGTCCTTCACCCATAGTAGGTTTCACCCAAGGTCTTAAAAAGACTCCTGATCCTGCAGCAGTCATTTTCATTCCACTTCCATTCTTTTTCAAGTAAACGATTCCTCTTCCTGCAATTTTATCAACCATAGCAGAGCCAGCAGAAGAGCCTACTCCTGCTAACAATCCAGTGGCGAGAGCAGGAACTACTCTTGTAGCAATAGTGCTGCCTAACATACCTAGTAACGGTAGAAGAGCACCGATGAATCCACCTTCAATGGTTGAGTTGTGTGCAAGTTGTCTTTTGCTCAGTTTTAGTGTGACCCCTTTACCAGCTTCATACGCTTTTGTAATTTTTTTCAATTGCGCATGAGTGATAGCGAGAATATGTTCACCGTTCAAGTCTTGATGAGATAGTCTTATATTGACATCAGTCTTGTCTTGAATCGCTTTTTTAATTTTATCAGATTGACTTTGTGAAATGTTTAATTTTACTTTTTGGTAACTCATTTTTTAAATAAAAGAAAAAAAATTATCGTTGAACAGCGCTGCTCGTAAAAAGATCTTGAAGCACAGAGGTTATTCTTTCTCTCACGTGAAATCGGAGGATAATGTCTTCACCTCTAAAGTCGATCAAATTACCGTTTTGATCTAAAATTCTTGTTTCCATTCTTGAAATTCTACCCACCACGATAGGTAGGTATATCAAGTGGAAAGGTTTTTCGCTAATTTTGTAGCCTGGAGGAGTGTCAGGATGAAAAGAGTAAATGTCAGATGTTCTTTTTCCGTTATCATAAGATGCTCCGATCGCATCGTTTGTGATTCTGATGATGGTCACATCGTCTATTCTCGAAAGTGCTTCAGACTCGTAATAGTCAATATAACTTGTGACTTTATCCGGATTAGTCGGATCTTCTTTTTTCTCTACATAGGTATATTCTGCTTTATTAAATCCAAGAACAGGAGCTAAACTGTTATTCACGTTGAAATCTACCCAATATTTTGTTGTAGTTCCAGGTTTTCCAAATTTCAGAGTAGATCTTAAAGTCATTAGGTTTGCACCGATAACAACACCATCCTTTCTATACAAGGTTCCAACTTGTTTTTCCATTTCCTTCTGAAGATAATCATTAATCTCGCTAATTTCATACGCTCCTTCTTCGATGTAAATGGTGTAGCTGTTTGAACCAGCGTTAGGACTGTATCTGAAAACATTATTTGTCGAATTGATGTTGGTATAGCTGTGAATAGTGTCAAAGCCAACAAGGGCCATTTCATACTTTTTATTAGGTTCAAATTCGATAGGATTATCAAACTCGGTTTGGATGACGCTGTTTCTTATGGTTGGAGTTTCTTTTTTTGCTTTTGCAAGGAGATAAAATCCGCTCATCTTTTTATATAGAGTTGGGAAAATAAAAATTGTCAAATCCGCTTCGATATTTTCCACAATCCTTTTTAGAGGATAAATCAATGACGGCAAATCCGTGAGGTTGAGACCAGCAATATTTACAAAACTTTTTAAACTCTTCTATTTTCATATCGCTGGATACATGATCTTGATAAATGTGGTTTATGTTTTTAAAGTCTTGAGGAAACAAGCAAATGAAATTAGCATTTTCTCGAATGGTTTGTCTAGGCAGCATAAAATAGTTTTGAGCGAGGTAAAAGCAGTCAACGTTAGAATGTCTTCCTCGGATGTAATATTTTTCACATTTGTTTTGTTTGGTCAATTGCAAATCGTCAAAGATCATTAAATTGTTTTTGGATGAATCAAGATCTTCAGGATTAGGTACATCGTCAGCCGTTTCGAAAAATTGGCATTCCATATCCTCTGTGTTATCCCATTTTTTTGAAATTTCATTAATAACGCATTCAGGGCTTACGTTTAATTCCTCAATTTTGCTTTGAATGTTAAACAAATCAAGAATAACTTCCTTTGGCAATTTCTTCTCGAACGAGTTTTTGAGTATTTTATATTCCGGTTGAAAAAGAGATTTTCCAAACACTTGCAAATGATTATAGTCTAACCATCCAGGTCTTAAAAGTAAATTGAGTAGCAACGTTGTTTTTCCACATCCTGATTTCCCAATAATGATTCCACGTATACTTCTCGGTAAAAGCTTGTTATTTTTCCTTTTGTTTTTATTTACATTCCATGACAAATCAATCACTTCCATTTTTTATTATGTTGAATATAAAAAATGTATTGTGTCAAATGCAAAAGAATAACAGAAACGAACAACTTGTACCATTCTATAAGCAAGAGCAATAGAAATATGCTTAAAGGAACTTGTGCCGTCTGCGGAAGAGGCAAATGCAAGTTTGTTTCTGCGAATGAAGTCAATGGAGGAGACTTGGTGGAGTCGATCAACAATTTTTCAAAAAAAATAAAGCTTCCATGGGCAAAATTTCCAGGAGAAATGCACATTCCAGGAATGAATTTTGCAGGACCTGGCACAAACTTGGACAAAAGACTCACATCCACAGACATGTATCAAGAGTGGAGCAAACCGGTGGATAGAGTAGACAATGCAGCATACCACCACGATTTAGCTTACAAATATTTAAACGATGTTAAAAGCAGAAATGTAGCAGATCAAATGATGCTTGAAGAAATGAACTCCATTCCAAACCCTACTCAAAAAGAGATAAACGAAAGAAAACTGATCACTCCCATCATCAAAGCCAAAGCTAAATTCGGTCTAGGTGTATCTGTTAAAAAAAAGCACCGGAGAACCTGAAATGGACGGATCTAAAAAATCGTAGATTTTCATTATTCCAAAAAACGAGTTAAATAATTTTCTTTTCTATATAAAAGAAATGAGTTTTATTACAATTGAAAATTTTGATGAGAGTAAATTATCAGTTGGAGAAATTTACGCAGCAACCAAACCAGTAGTCTATCAAAAAGTGCCAGTAAAATATTCTTATCCAAGTGGAGATGGTCCTCTTGTATTACGATCTCCCATCTTATTTTCGTATGGTGTATGCGGGAATAAAGATCCAGCAACACAAAAATTGACTGGGTATTCCATGTCCTTTGTTTGCTTTGATGCTAAGAAAGGAAAGACAGAACAAGAAGAAAAGTTTATTAGCACAATGGAAAAGATTACTTTGTTCATTAGAGGTGAAGTAGATAAATTGTCAACCAAACTTAAAAAAGGAGGAAGAAAAAAGCAAATTAATTCAGAAGAATTGAGTATTTTAAAATATAAAGCTGATAATGCTGAATCTGCACCAGTCTTTTATGCAAAGACGTTTACTAAAAATGTGAAAGATGAAATACTCATTACTTCTGTATTTCATAGAAAGAAAACAGATCTTGATATAAAAAATGGAGTCAAAGGAGAACGTGGTAATAAAAATTTGGTCAACTCTTCTGGACACGATTTTATCAACCAACGATGTTATGCTATTGGAGGACTTAGAATTGAGGGGGTGTATATTGGTCCTTCGATTGTGTCTATTCAAGTTAAACTGGTCGAAGCCGTCATCGTAAAAAATGCATCTTTACCTCATAGCATCATGATGTGTGAAGACATGAATTTAGAGGTGAAAGAAGATGAAATAGAGCAGGATGATGAAATGTAAAAACCTTTTTTAAAATTTTTCTGAATTTTAAAAAAAATGATCAACGTTGAAGGAATTGTACTACCGAACAAACCTCTCACCAACTTTCAATTAATAGATGCTGTGAAAAAGCTCAAAATTAAAAACTTTAGAGGTGTTTTTG
The DNA here is from genome assembly GCF_058129835.1 of Hydra viridissima. Classification (NCBI taxonomy): domain Eukaryota; kingdom Metazoa; phylum Cnidaria; class Hydrozoa; order Anthoathecata; family Hydridae; genus Hydra; species Hydra viridissima. Next base: position 17,738,980 of record NW_028324304.1, read on the forward strand.
TGAGGGATGAATTACCTAAAAAGCCAAGAAAAAAAGAATGTGGAATTGTTAACACGGGGGATTCTAGCACAGATGGGTTTCATTGGGTGTGTTGGTATAAAGACGGTGATAAGAAATACAGTTTTGACTCTTATGCTCAGCCACCTCTTGTCGAGCTAGTTCATTATTTGAAAAGTCCTGTCTTTTACAACAGTGAAAGGGTTCAATTTGGTGATACGTCTTATTGTGGACACTTGTGTCTTTACGTCTTGAAAAAATTACAGGAAGGAGATGACTTTCAAAGCGTTGTTAACACACTTTGGTGAAAAAATTTTTTCCATCATTAAAAAATGATTGACAAATTTGGAAGAACTGAATTAGGGAGGTATTTTTATGATCCTTATTCAGCAACAACTATAACAGGTGATCTCTATGTCAGAACAGATGGAAACAGCACCATCACTGCAGATTTGGATTACAACTCTCATAAAATCATCAATTTGGGTGAACCGACTAACGCACACGATGCAGCTACGAAGAATTATGTAGATACGCATGCGTCAGGAGGAGGATCATCGATTGGAACTGCAGACTTGGATTTGAATTTTCACAAAGCCATCAATTTGAATGAGCCAACTAATTTGCATGACGCTGCCACAAAAAATTACGTTGATGTGAGTTCGAGCCAGTGTGTTAAAACAGACGGATCCAGCACCATCACAGGGATCATCGACATGAACTCTCACAAGTTGATCAATGTGAGCGACCCTACCGCTTTAAAAGACGCAGCGACAAAAGGGTATGTAGACACCAAAGTCTCTTACAACACTATTTCATACACTGACATTAACATGACAGCTCATAAACTAACTAATTTAGCAGAACCCACATCAGCTTCGGATTCGGCTACGAAAAATTATGTGGACACGCATGCTTCAAGTGGAGCGACTGTTGGAAATGCAGATTTGGATTTGAACTCACACAAATTAATTAATGTGACTGATCCAGTCAACGCGCAAGATGGAGCAACAAAGAATTATGTAGACTTATTGTTACAAAAATCGAGTTTGACCAGTGTCGTTCCAGGATCTAGTTTTACCAGTTTAGGATTCAAGTCTCAGACAGTTGCAGCATTAACCACTTCGCCAGTGTTTGCGTTTTCTGGAAAATCTGGAGTACTGAGAAGATTGTGGCTGGCTTTATACAGCTCCTCTGGCACGAATATTCCCGGTCAAGTTTTTATTCGAATCTTTACTGACGGAGAAATCAATGTAGGGAATTATGCAGAAACAACGGAAGGAATTGGAGTGGATCAAACAGGACTTGCTACCGATTTGCTTTTCTCACCATTGGGAGGAGCTTTTTACGCCAACTCTTTGCAGGGATGCAACATGTATAACACCACTTCCTTGGGAGGATATTTCACGTTGGACATGCCTTTCAGAAACGACGTCTCCATTCAACTGGTGAACAAAAATGCAACAGCCATCACGTACTGGATTCAACCGTTCATTTCCACACTTGCTTCCATTCCTGCAACCATCCCTCTTTACAAGCTGTACTGCAGAACGTTTCGATATTTGAACACCACTTATGGCAGTGAATACGTTTTGCTGAACACCAGCGGAAAAGGAAATGGTGCCTCGTTGAAATACATCAGGATGCACGTCATTGGCGCCTCTGGAAACTGGTGGGAGTCCAGAGTTAGAATGTACGATGGAAATCTACCTCCAGGTAACGGTACTGTACTCACTCCTTGGACACCGTACAACACCAACAATTACACGTATTTTCCAGGATATGACGGTGACAGCACATGCATCTTTTCCTCATCCGGACTGGAAGATTTTTATTTGTCGTCATGGAACGGCTCAAATGTGACTTCCTTCAACAACAAATCGACTGGACTGTTGTATCAATCCACTTCATCCATCGGCTCTACATCTACCATCTCTTTTTACAGAAATTTTGGAGAAGCAGATTCTATGCCTACTGTCGCAGCTGGTAGAAGACTCGTTGTCACGCTCAACTCTGGTGATGCTCAAGTCGGTCAATCCGGAAGCTTTTACCTTCTTCTAGGACAAGCCTATTATTACGCTTAAAAAATCGCAGATTTTCCACGGTTTCAAAGAAACTAAAAATCACTAGTGATTTCCATGAGCCTAATGTACAGATAAAAGAAAAAAATTGAAAATGAGTTAAATAAATTTCTTTTCATATAAAAAATAACAATGAGTATGTCAGATAATGAATTTTTAGAAGATCTCTATGAAAGCGAAGACGATGATAGTTTTGTTGCTGAGGATAGACCTAGCAATTGGTATATGTTGGTTGACCCTGAAGATGATGATCCAGAGGATAGACCTAACAATAATATTGAAGCGAGTGCAAACAGACTTATATTTGTTGACGCTGAAGATGATGATGATCCTGAAGATTTGCCTTACAATGAGTCTATGTTGGCTGACCCTGTAGTTTTAGATTACAATTCGATGAGTGTTGAAGAACAAAATGAATATGATGATTATATATATAATGAATTTTTACAAGATATGCGTAATGAAACGGGAGCAAACAACTTCACCATTTACATTGGAGATGATGATGATGATGATGAGAGAGAACATATTATTGGACCACGTGAAATAATTATTAGACGACTCAGAACTACAGAGGAGGATAGAATAAATAGATTAAAGACTGAAGCGTTGATTGAAGGTTTTCAAAAGGATGAATATAGAGTGTGTGCTTCTGCTGCTTAAACATTTTTTAATTCTTAAAAAAGAATTAAAAAATCAAGATGGATTATCTTACGAATCTAAAAAAATTAATTTTTTTGTGATAATAAAAATGGAGAATCATGTGAATAAAAAAATTTTTTTTAATAACGACCGAAAGGCTCGTCATAAATCATATCTTTTTTTCGACAAGTATTTGAAGCATCCTCCTGTAAAAGTGGGAAGTAAGTATGAAATATTTGCTCAAAAAGACATCACACTACTTCGTCTGAGTTATCAGAAATTAGATTTTATGTTTGGAATAAAACTTAAAAGCGGATTAGCTTTAGTGAATTTGAAAGAAAGCATAAAATCTAAATTGGATTATTTCAATAACATCAGGATGCTATCAGAGCCGGTGGATAATGTGATTATGGATATTTATAGTAACAGCAAGTCGGATGTTATTATTAAAAAAGGAGAAAGTTTAGGCTTTGTCAATTTCATTAATGAGTGAAAAAAAATATTTTTTTTGTAATAAAAATGGAATACAATTACGATGCTAAATCTAAACTTTATCCAGGTCTTCCAACAGCTCCTGCAGATGATGGACACATTTACCGTCTTCAAAAAATAAGCGAGGTTCAAAAAGAGATGGACAACGAGAGGAAAAAGCGAGTGCATCTCAGCAAAAAGTATCATCGCGCTTTCAGAATCATTTCTTTTGTAGACTCTACGTTGCAAGCAGGTGGTGTTGCACTTGGAGTTGTTGGAATTGGAACTTTGAGCACCATCGCTGCTGCTCCTATTGCGATTGCGTGTGAAGGTGTGGCTATTGGAATGGGGTTTTTATCCATTGTAGGAGGACAAGTCAACAAAAAACTAGCACTAAAAGCGGAGAAGCATGAAAAGATTAAAGTGTTGGCCGAGTCGAAATTGAATACCATCAACAGCCACATTTCAAAGGCATTAGTAGACAACATTGTGAGCGATTCAGAGTATGAATTGATTTTAGACGAGCTTCAAAAGTTTAAGAGTCTGATGAAAGAAATAAGAACTAAAACAAAAATCAACATTGACGAGATAACTAAAGAGTCGTTGATCCAAAAAGGAAGAGAAGATGCAATAAAAGCGTTCAACAACATGTTTAAAAAATCATAGATTTTCCACGGATTCGCAAGCGAATCTAAGAAATCGTAGATTTCCATGGGATTCATAGAATCTAAGAAAAATTAAAGATCTAAAAAACAAATATAAGTCTACGTTTAAGTTTTTTCTTGCGTTTTAAAAAAATGCCCTTTTTTAAAATAACAGATCCTAACAAGAGAGATGAAATTGTGAAAGAACTTGTTGAAAGAAGAAAAAGAATCTATCAAGATAGTTTGAATGAAAATATTTATGATGCTAATCTTCAGACTGATTTGAGCAAGCTTTACAAGCCTCTGATTGAAAGCAATGAGAAGACGTTCAAAAAGATAAAATCAGAGGTTAAAAACGAGGTTAAAAAAGAGGAGGAGGAGAGCATCAAGCAAGAAGCGCCTTTAGAGTCGTCTATTTTTCCTGAGGATGATCAGTTGTTTGATCTGAACGCAAGAGCTGAATTTAAAAGAAGCTTTAAGAACAAGTTTGAATTGAGCAAAAGCGATGGTCAATATACGATTGGAAAAATGGAGGTGATGTTTGAAGGAAACGATATGATTGTTGGAGGCGAAAGGTATGAAGGAACAGAAGGTCTTTGGGATCTCATGACCAATCCAAACGTTTCAAAGAACGTGACAGCAGAAGATGTATTTAATTACTCGAAAATTTTAGTAGAGAGTGAGGCTGTAAAGTCGGATGCGAGACACAACAAGCCTAAAGCAACAGAGGTTGAGAAATACAATAAATTCATCATACCTATTGAAAGCAGACTTAAAGAAAAAAAAGGTCATGGTTTGATTATTCTTCCGAGCGATCCAAATGCGTTGGTGGAAAAACTTCAATTGAGCATCGCTGCATGGCATGCTGGAAATAAAGAGTCGAGAAATGTAGCTGTTTCCATATGCGATGAGCTGTTGAGGCAGAATAGGATTAATAAAGACGAGTACAAGGCTATCATGGCGTATATCGATATGAAATAAAAAAAATCTTTGGAAATAAAAAATGATCGTTTATAGAAATAGATATGTTAAGAAGCATATTGTTGGTGGAAGTGGAATCATGGACACGCTTAAGAATTTCTTGAGAAGAGCAGCATCTTCAAGCGCTTCAAGAGCAGCATCTACTTTGGCTAATAAAATTGCAAAAACTGAACTGGGGAGAGAAGCCATCATGGCTACTAAATCTGCAGGGAAAGAGCTAGCTTCAACAGCCATTTCCACTGCTAAAGATGTTGCTATTGATAAAGGTAAAAAAACCATTGAGAAATTGTATGCCAAGACTGGAACTCCAAAGCCAGCTGCAAAGAATGATCTCAGTCTTAAAAGCAAGGAAATTATTTCAAGCATTGTTAACAAAGCAGCGGCAGCAGCACCACCAGTTATAGATGAATATTCTATGTTTGGATCAGGATTGTCGAAGAACAACGTGATTAGAATACAAGACTTGGTAAAAAGAGGAAATGGGCTTTTGATTGCATGAGGATGTAAAAATTTTTTTTCTTTGATGTATAAAAAATGGCAAATTCCGATGTTTTAAATTTTACAGAAGAGATTATTGTGGATGAAGAAATTGAGAGATTCGAGTTTCACGAATACGAGCCTGTGAATAAGAATCTAAACGTGGATGGAGAAATAAGAATCAATATTGAGCAGCAAGATTTGTTCACGCTTCCATCTGAGGCATACCTTTTGGTTGAAGGAAGACTTTTAAAAGCGGATGGAACTTCCTACGCTGATGCAGATGTCGTTACTCTTGTTAACAACGGTATCATGTTTATGTTCAGTCAGATTTCTTATCAGTTGTCGAATCAAGAGGTGGAGACCGTTTACGAACCTGGACAAGCTACCACCATGATTGGATACCTTAAATATCCAGTAGAGTTCCCAGTGTCTGAAGGAATGAATCAGCTGTGGCAAAGAGACACAACAGCTTTAGCAGATCTTGTCAACAACTCTGGATTTAAAGCTAGACAAGACTACATCATCAAGCAAACTGAAGAAAAAGGAACGTTTTCGTTTTGCATCCCTTTAAAACACATTTTTGGATTTTGCGACGATTACGATAAAGTGCTCTATGGATTTAAGCATACACTTGCTCTTGTGAGAAAAAGCGATAGTGATGTTATTTTTAGAACAGAAGCAACAGCTGCAGGAAAAGTAGATCTAACTAAATTATCTTTGTTTATGCCTCATGTCACACCCTCTGTCGCAGCTAGCAACAATCTTTACAAAATCATTGAATCAAAAGTAGATGTTCCATTTTCGTTCAGATCTAGACAATGCGACACCATCGCTGTTCCTGTATCCAACAACTTTAGTTGGAGGCTAAGCGCAAGATCTGCTAGTGAAAGGCCTAGGTATGTTGTTGTCGGATTTCAAACCAATAAATCTGGAAGTCAAACAGAGAATCCTGCAGTCTTTAATCACTGCGACTTGAAGAACATATATGTCACTTTAAACAGTGAAAGGTATCCCGCTGTGGATTACAATTTAGACTTTAATAACAACAAATACTCAAGAGCTTATAGAGATGCTTCTAAGTTTGACAATAGACTTTATGGAACAAACGAAATTATAGCTCAACCCAATATATCTGCTATGAATTATAGATACATTTGTCCTCTTTTTGTTTTTGACGTAAGCAAGCAAGCTGAGAGGTTAAAAACTTCAGCGATAGATGTACAAATAAAAGCGACATTCAATGCAAACGTTCCTGCAAACACTCAAGCCTTTGCCGTTCTCATTTCCGATAAATTGCTCAGACTTAAATCAGATGGAAGCAGAATGAATGTTGTTTATTGAAATGTTTTCAAAATAATATTTTTTTTAAATAAAAAATGAGATATACGAAAAAGGATTTGAAAAAATTGCTGAAAGAAAACGGAATTTCCAAAACGTCAAACAATAAAATGTCTCTCATGATGCTTGCGATTGAAAACAACTTGATTGATAAAAACATATTGATTAAAGACGTGAAGGAAGATCGACCTGTGGGTAGACCGAAAAAGGATCTAAATCTGTTAAAAGAAGAATAAAATGATACAGTTTTTTCCATTTTTTCTAGAATGTAGTATCAAAGAGACTGACATAAATAAAAAAAGACATCTTGAGCTTCTTGCATTTGGAAAAACAGGTGTGTTTCGCGAATCTGTTTACGTCACTGAAAACGGAGATTTTAATATTCCAAAAGAGTACAGTGATGGAGAGAGAGACAAGCTTTACCGACTTGTATGGAGTGGTGAGACTGAATATTCACGAATGGAAAAGAAAATCAAAGATCATCTCAGTACTTGGAAAGGCTTGCCTAAAGAAGAAAAGTTAAGAATGATTGACAAGTATGTGCTTGGTTTGGATTGTGATTTCGAGGAGAAGAAAAAGATTTCTGGAAATCTAAAAAGCGCAATTTTAAATCATTCGCTTGGTTCCAATGACATTGTGTATGAAAACTTTAGAATAATTTTCATCAATGACATAAATTTTAAAAAATCGAATTTGATTTAAAAAAAATCTTTACAAATAAAAAAGATGAAATATACAAGAAAACTTTTGAAAAATTTGTTAAAAGAAAATGGGGTTTCCAAAACGTCAAACAATAAAATGTCGCTCATGATGATTGCTGTTGAGAACAACTTGATTGATAAAGATGTCATTTTGGAAAACTCAAAAGAGGTGAGACCAGTGGGAAGACCTAGAATACATGAGAAAAAAGAAAAGAAACCTCTCGATCCAAAATATGCTAGACTTGGTTTAATTAGAAATAATCCTTTACATTTGAAAATAACTCATGTGGATACTGGTGAGGTGGCTGAGTACAAGTCTGCTTACGAGACTCATAAAAAGACAGGACATAGCTGGCAGTACTTTGAATGCAGAAATGGAAAAGTGATAGATGGTTACAAATATGAGATTTCTGGAGGTAGAAAATTTTAAATTTGATATATGTCAAATTTAAAAATTGAAAATGGCTTAAATAAAAATCTTGCACTATTAAAAAATGGAAAACAAAACGTTGAAAGAATTAAAAGAAATTGCTAAAGAGCAAAAAATAAGAGGGTATTCTAAAATGAGAAAAGGTGAGCTTATAATGACTTTGCAACCTTCAAGACCTGTAGTAAAACCTCCTATTGCTCCGAAACCAGCAATCATTCCACCAAGACCTGTGGTAAAGCCTCCTATTGCTCCAAAACCAGCTCATTTGCAAAGGCCTATCCTTGACGAACCTGTTTCAGATTTAACACCTGCTATAACACCAAAACCAGTCATTCCACCTAGACCTTCATTTTTTTCAAGTCTGACGTCGGCTGCAAAAAGTGTGGCGTCGTATGTTAAAACTAAGTTTAATGATGTTAAAGAATGGGTGGAGCCTTACGTTCCTGAAGTAGTCAAGAATCAGGTAAGCAAAGCAGCGACCAAAATCGATGAAAAAATAAAGTCTATCAAATCGCTTGTATTAAAAACAGAGTATAAACAGCCCTTGCCAAAACCAATTAAAGTAAAGTTTAAAATGACTGAACATTCAGCAGAGGGTTCTGTAAGACAATTTTCTTATAGACCTTCTTCTCAATACCAAGACCTCGCATCCTTTTTTAATTTGGTGAGAGAGTCTGCCATTCAAACCATGGAGGGGGAAAGAAACACCAGAGTAAGAATTATTTTAACGTGTGAAATGAAATCTGTAAGCATGATGACTGGTGAAGAAGTGACTCGAGAAGCGAGCTTTTCATCAAGATCAGAGATTGTTCTAGCGACTACGGATGTAAGAGAGCTCATGGGTGAAATGGAAGGAAAAGTCTTGGAAAATAGTGTTAAATACAATGCTTTAGGATCTAATAGTATCCTGTCTAAGATTATAAGGATGGACATTAACTTTACTGATTACGAACCTATCAGCGGTTCTTCCTATATTGAACTGTCTAAAGAGCTGAAAGACAAAAAGGCGATCATCAACATGGAAAACAAGGATGATCAATGCTTTAAATGGTCAGTCGCTCGAGCGTTGAATTTAAAAAATAAAAACAACGAAAGAATCGATGAAGACTTGGTTCTAAAATCAGAAGAGCTGAATTGGGATGGAATAGAGTTTCCTGTTAAGCTTAATAAAATCGATAAGTTTGAGAAAAATAATCCTGACATTAGCGTGAACGTCTTTGGGTATGAAAATGAAAAACTTTACCCTTTGCGAGTATCTGATTTTACAGATCGAAAGCACTGTGTTGATTTGTTGTTTATTTCAAACGACGACACTGACCATTACTGTCTCATTAAAAGTTTGAGTCGGTTATTGTCTACGCAAACATCAAAAGGTAAAAGAAAACAACATTATTGCAGAAATTGCTTGCAAGGCTATGACCAGGAAGAAAAGCTTCAACAGCATCAACCTTATTGCTATGACAACGATGCAGTAAGAATCGAACTTCCTAAAGAAGGGACGACGGTTCGGTTTAAAAACTATCAAAGGAGTATGAAAGTTCCATACGTTGTCTATGCTGACTTTGAAAGTTTCATCCAACCTCTTAACACTTGCACACCGAATTCTAAAGAGTCGTACACCAAACAATACCAAAAACACGTACCAAGCTCCTTCTGCTATTATATCAAATGCTTTGACGACAGCCTTTACAAAGGAGAACCAGTCATGTACACAGCTGAAAGCGAAGAGGATGACGTAGCTCAAAAGTTTATAACCATGCTTGAAGCTGACCTTATAAAGATTCTTGACAAGATTGATATAGTAAAAAAGAAAGTGGTAACGGATGAGGATGAAAAGAATTTTAAGACTGCAACCCTGTGTCATATTTGCGAAGATGATCTTAACAGTGACAAAGTGTGGGATCACTGTCATTTAACTGGAAAGTATCGAGGAGCTGCTCATAACAAATGCAACTTGAATTATAAACTTCCAAAATTCATTCCTATTATTTTACATAATTTGTCCGGTTATGACAGTCATTTGTTCATCAAGAAATTAGGTGGGAAATTAAAATGCATACCCAACAATGAAGAAAAATATATCAGCTTCACAAAAAGCATCAAAGTGAGAGAATTTACTGATAAGAAGGGTAAACTTCGTGAAGTATGGAAAGAATTAAGGTTTATTGACAGCTACAGGTTCATGAGTTTCAAGTTAGAAGATCTAGCTAAAAATCTAAACAACGATCAATGCAAAAACGTTGCTCAATATTACTCTGGAGAAAAGTTTGATTTATTAAGAAAAAAAGGAGTTTACCCTTATGACTGGGTGAACTCGATTGAAAAGTTCTCCGAAACGCAATTACCTCCTATTGAAGCATTCTATTCCAAACTAAATGATGAGGAAATAAGCTGTGAAGACTATGCGCATGCGCAAAACGTTTGGGATGTATTTGGATGTAAAACGTTTAAAGATTATCAAGAACTGTACAACAAGTCAGACGTTCTGATACTTGCTGATATCTTTGAAAATTTCAGAGACGTGTGCCGTACCTATTACAAGCTTGATCCTGCTTGGTATTATACCTCACCTGGTTTGGGTTGGGATGGTATGTTGAAACTCACTGGAATTCGGTTAGATCTTCTGTCTGATATTGATATGCTTAATATGATAGAAAAAGGGATACGCGGTGGGATTTGCATGATCAGCAAACGACATGGAACTGCTAATAACAAATACATGAGTGATTATGATCCTTCACAACCATCGAAATTCATTCAGTATTTAGACGCAAATAATTTATATGGATGGGCTATGTGTAAGCCTCTTCCTTTTAGAGGATTCAGATGGATGACTGAAGATGAACTTTTAAATTGGAAATCCATGCCTTGTATTCTCGAAGTCGATTTAACCTATCCCGAAAGCCTACACGATTTACACAACGACTATCCTTTAGCTCCTGAAAGACTAAAAATTAATAAAGTGGACAAGCTGGTTCCCAATTTAAACAACAAAGAAAAATACGTCATTCATCATGAAAACCTAAAGCTCTATGAACGACTTGGATTGGTCACTACTAAAATTCATCGAGGTGTCACCTTTGAAGAAGAACCCTTCATGAAACAATACATCGATCTCAACACTGGATTAAGAGCAAAAGCTAAAAACGAGTTTGAAAAAGAATTTTTTAAACTCATGAATAACTCTGTCTTTGGAAAAACCATGGAGAATATTCGAAAGCATGTTGATATTAAACTCATCACAACAAGAAAAGAAGTCTTGAAATTGTCAAGAAAACCTAATTATGATAGAAATACCATTTTTGATGAAAACCTTACTGCAGTTCATATGAAAAGAACAAAACTCTTTTACAACAAGCCTGTTTACTTAGGACTAAGCGTTCTAGACATAAGCAAAACTTTGATGTTTGATTTCAATTACAACTATATCAAACCTAAATACGGAGATCGCGCGAAACTACTCATGACCGATACTGACTCGCTCATCTATGAAATCGAAACGGATGATTTTTATCAAGACATTTCTGACGATCTTGAAACCAAATTTGACACGAGCAACTTTTCTAAAGACCATCCTGCTATTGAAAACGTTGGGTTTAAAGTAGGGTTAAATAATAAGATTATCGGCATGTTCAAAGACGAGGCTGGTGGAAAACTAATTAAAGAGTTTGTAGGACTTCGTCCTAAGCTCTACTCTTACAAAACCTATGAAAAAGAAGAGAAAAGATGCAAAGGGGTTAAAAAGAAAGTCGTTGATAAACGCATCACTCATCAAGATTATAAAGACTGCTTATTCAGTGGAAATGAAAAGCTTGCAGCTATGAACGTTATCCGATCTCATCAGCATAACATTTACACCGAAGAGATCAACAAAGTCGCACTCAGCGCTAACGATGACAAAAGAGTCATTTTGGAAGATGGAATTCACACCTTAGCCATTGGACACTACAAACTAAAACCGTGCTTTACATTTATAGACTATGATCAACTCTTTGGTCTAGAACACGAGGACACAAAAAAAAGGTAAGTCAACAAAAATGATTGCAGAAATTAAAAATTAAAAAATTAAAAACACGACGCCTTCTTGAATTCATTAACTATAGCAAATCACTATATTATAAAAATACTAATGCGGTATTTTTATAAATCACAATGTGACAGAATACACAATTCATGATTGCAGAAAATTAAAAACACGACGCCATCTTGAATTCCTTAAGTATGGAAAAGTATCAATGAGCCAGAATCCGCAATTCATAGTAGTAACAACATATCCACGATTCCATAAGACGCATTTAACTCGTTACCTTCATCATTAAATATTCTTGATTTAGATAGAAACCCTCTAATATTTGATTGCAGTATTGCAACAATTATCAAAAGTTTGAAAATTTTTAGTTATTGTTCTGATGAAGGAACCAGAAGGAAAATCCATTTAAACTATTCGCATGTGAAAGGTAATGATGGGAGAGTTTTTTTTTTTACTTCATTAGCACACCTTTTTTTAAATTTCAACCAAATATCCACTATTCCATCTAACGCATTTCAACCATTAACTTCACTAACATCTTTTATTTTATCTAACAACCAAATATCCATCATTCCATCTGACTCATTTAAACCATTAATTTCATTAAAGTCCCTTGATTTAAGTTACAACAACATATCCACGATTCAATCCGACGCATTTAAGTTGTTACCTTCATCCTAAGATAAACTTTACTTACATAGAAATCCACTAACATGTGGTTGTAGTATTGCAACAGCTATCAAAAGGTTGGAAATTTTTGGCTTTTGTTCTGATGAAGTTATCGGAAGGAAAATCTATTTACAGCATTTGATTGTCGAAAGTAATGATGAGTGAAATCTTTTAAACGGAAGATATAAACTAAGATTTTATTCATTCTTGAATTTTCTTTTAACAAAATGCGGAAGATAGTTTCAAGAGCTCTTCGAAACTTTTTGAGCTAAAGTTTCATTTCTTATTAAGATTTGATTTTCATTTCTGATTTTTCATTTCTGGTTTTTCATTTCTGATTTTTCATTTCTGATTTTTCATTTCTGGTTTTTCATTTCTGATTTTTCATTTCTGATTTTTCATTTCTGATTTTTCATTTCTGATTTTTCATTTCTGATTTTTCATTTCTGATTTTTCATTTCTGATTTTTCATTTCTGATTTTTCATTTCAGATTCTGATTTGATTTCATTTCTAAGCTTATGATAAATTGACAATAAATTTTTAAAATAAACTTTTTAATGTTAAAACAACAATCTTATTTTCATATTCTAATTTTCTAAATATTCCTTTATTCGCTTATTTTATTTGAAAACTTTTTGATGTAAAAATTTATTTCATTTTTTCCATTGTATAATTTTAAAATTGCATTTGAAACTAATTTGACTGAAATCTGAGATTTGTTTAAAAAAGAGAGTTAAACATTAAAGTTTATCAAATACTATTAATAAAACATTCATGGAAAACTTTTTAAAATGTTTTTTATACAAATTTTTAATGTCACTAAATATAAGTTTTAATTTGATTTTAATATTTTTTATGATTTGTTATTAAAAAAAATAATAAGCAAAAAGAAAGCAACAATGAGAACAACAACTGTAATAAAAATAACCACAAAAATAACATACAAGCGTTAACTTTTTAGATTTCTGTTTAAATGAAACCAGCACTTCAACCATCACTTTAACCAGCACTTCATCAACCATTTATCCTCCAGCTACCTTCCATCCAACAGAAACCTTACTAACGACTTTCCCTCCGTAAGCAAGAATAAAGTTACCAGGTAATATATGTAAGTTAATGTTCCCATTGAGTTTTTAGATGAGATTATATGGAACAGTTCCTAAAATCCTCCCCCCCCTCTCCTAAGAATAATCTCGCTAAATCAAAACTTCATCAACCTAATTGCTATTCTATCCTCCACATAAACGTGAAAGTGTGGTTAAAATAATGTAATATCTGAGTTAAAACTGCTTTACTTGTTTTTAAGTTTTATAAACATATTTAACGGATATATTTTTTTAGGATATTTGAAACAACGTTGTAAAGCCTATTTTCATACAGCATTTGAACGTACGCAGACTAATTGATTGGAGTAACTTATATGCAACTCTTGACATTTCAAAATCTAAAGTATAATTTCTTAAAAAATAACTATTTGTAAATATGATGTGTGTATATGTATATATTGTGTATATGTATATATTTTATATGCATATATTGCATATGTATATATTGTATATGTATATTTTGTATATGTATATTTTGTATATGTATATTTTGTATATGTATATTTTGTATATGTATATTTTGTATATGTATATTTTGTATATGTATATTTTGTATATGTATATTTTGTATATGTATATTTTGTATATGTATATTTTGTATATGTATATTTGGTATATGTATATTTGGTATATGTATATGTATATATTGTGTGTAGGGAAGGTAGGGGAGTATTGGGCAGTCGGGAGGTTTGGGCACCCCCTCATTTCTCACAATCTATTATAGATATTTTTTGTTTTCTACCATAGCACTATAGTTTATAACTGGCAACACCGCTCATCAAAAGTGTCAGCTGTCATTTCACTTGGTTGTCAAGTTACATGCGCTTAACGGTTTGTTGCGTACAAAAGTAAATATCTTGTTTGTGATTTGAAGAAAGATAAAAAAGAAATATGCAAGAAAGTGTAAGTATCTGTGTTAACTTCTTCTTTTGCGTTTAATGAACATTATATTTACCTGGCAATTAGGATTCAACATTTGATGAAAATAAATTTATTCAAAATTATTTGAAAAGTGAGGTTGCGGGGAGCATTGGGCACGCATCTAGGAGGGAGGTTTGGGCATACCCAATGCTTCCTCTTTTTTTAGCGTGTTTTGGTGTCATACGTTTGTACTTTTTTGCTATGCCCATTGGATTGAATGGTTAATCATTTCTTATCAGGACAATGCCATTTTCATTTAAAAAGAAAAATAAACGACGTGAAATCCCTAAATATGTTATTTTGCGCGCATTGGAAGAGGTTTCTAAAGGAGGAAAAATTAAAACTACTGCGATTAAATATGATATACCCAGGTCTAACCATCAAAGATACATAAAGCAAGGTGACGTTGTGAAAGATATTTCTTCTAAATTTGTATCATCCCAAATATTCACAAAAGATGAAGAAGAAAAAATTTTAAAATACCTTGTAACATTGTTTAAACTAAACCATGGAATGTCAAAACTGAAGGCACGCGAATTGGTTTACGAATACGCTACTGCCATTAATAAAAAAATACCAGACAACTGGACAGAGAAAAAACTTGCATCCAAAGATTGGCTTAGGGGATTTTTTAAAAGACAACCTCAGCTTTCAATAAGGACACCAGAAGCTACCAGTCTCTCACGTGCCACAAGTTTCAATAAGAAAAATGTCGGGGATTTTTTTGAAAATCTTAAAACTGTATATGAACGGGATCGCTTCGGCCCTGAGTATATTTACAATAAAGACGAAACTGGATTATCAACAGTACAACGAACCCAGAAAGTGATTGCTCTCAGAGGCACCAAGTAAGTTAGGCAAGTAATGTCAGCTGAAAGAGGGACACTTGTAACGGTTTGCTGTGGTATTAATGCATTGGGTTACTCAATACCACCCTTTTTCATATTCCCACGGGTTAATTTCAAAATATATATGCTAAATGATGCACCTGTTGCTTCAGATGGAGCGGCACATCCTTCAGAATGGATGACAGCACCATGTTTTTAAAATATATACACCATTTTGCAAAACAAGCAAAACCAACGCCTTCCTCGCCAGTTCTATTGCTGCTGGACAATCACGAGAGCCATATTTCAGCACCAGTTCTCGATTTTTGCAAAGAATCAGGCATTGTTTTAATGACTTTCCCACCGCACTGCATCCATAAACTGCAACCCCTAGACCTGACTGTCTATGGACCACTTAAAACTTATTATAACACTGTTGTAACAGATTGGATGGTAAGCAATCTTGGCAAAACTTTAACAACTTATGAAATCCCAAAATTAACAGCAAAAGCCATCCCACTTGCATTCAAGTTGCAAAATATTCAAAAGGGATTTGAAAAACCTGGCATTTGGCCATTCAACTCAAACATTTTTTCTGATGAAGATTTTGTTTGTTCTTCTATTGCCGGAAGAGAATAATGTTGCTACAGAAAAATTGATTTCAGACCAACCTATCATGGAACAGGCTTCAACAAAAGAAAATCTAGAGTCTAGAGGATCGTACAAGTTCAAGTATGGAAGTCACTGGAAGTCTCAAACGGAACCTCTATCTAAAAGCCAGACTAAGGGCGCTATCAATGTAACACCTGATTTAGTACCACCATACCCGAAAGCCGGCCCTAGGAAATTGGATGGCTTAAAACGGAAGAAAGGAAAAACAAGAATATTGACAGACACACCCGAGAAAAGACTCATTGAAATGGAAGAAAAAGAAAGACAAAGAGAAAATAAGATCAAAGAGCTAAACAAAAATCAAAAGTGCCCTAAAAACGAGAAAAGCAGGAAGATTAACAGTAATGATGAATTAGAAAATGTATTCGTTTCTGACAAAGCCCTTGTTGAAATCGATTCATCGGAAAAAGATTTTGATGTAGACAACGTGATTGTTATGGATAGAAATTTCCTGGTCAATAACTTTGTGTTGGTTAAATTTAACACCAAAAAAACTGTTTATCATTATGTTGGAATAGTCAAAGAGGTTATTCACTCCATGGCAACTGTCAAATTTATGAGAGCAAGTAAGATAAGAAATACGTTTATGTTTCCTGACATCGAGGACGTAGCCAGCGTTCCCCTGGAGGATAAAAAAACAAAATTGCCAACACCAAAAACATGGATAAAACGTGGCAGCCTAAAATATAAATTTGATAAGCCTCTTTGGGTCATACCAAATTTAAAATAAGTCTTATTAAGCCCAACATCGTGCAGTATTGATTCCAAGTGACATTGTTTAATTTTTCGTAAAGTCTATAAGAAAAAATGTTTGTATTATAATTTTTGATATCAATGCTATATAATACTTAATCATAGCAGTATATTAAAACAATATTGTGCATTTTAAATACAGTGCCCAAACCTCCCCACAGGGGTGTTTAAACCTCCCAACCACCGGGAGGTTTGGGCACTTTGGACATGTGTTCAAAAGCCTTTTGTAACTTTGCGACTAATTATAATACTAAAACTCTTCTTAGCAATAATTACTGCCAAATATGTGTGCTAGATATATTTGAAATAAAATTTTGATTATAATAAAAAATAACAGTTTTATTAACGTTTATGTAAAAAAGTGCCCAATGCTCCCCTACCTCCCCTACATGTATATATATTATATATGTATATATGTATATATTTTCACGTAAATTTAAATACCACGTAAGCCATTTCTTGACTATTTTTCAAGACGCAATAAAAGGTCAATGGAATTAGTTTTTTATAAGAAATCTATATTTTTTTTACCAAACTTTCTAGTTTTAACTGTAACATAATGATTATAAAGTGTTTTTAGAATTTGTTTTCAAATTTAAAAAATAGACTAATTTATAACAAAACAAAATATAAATCAAATTTTTATTTCTTTTCTGCCATTAAATAGATATAAAAAAACTTTCATTATTATTTGGTTTTATGTTATTTATTATTTATATTAATGTTATCAGTTATTTTTACTTTGATTTTTAATTTTTTACTTTGATTTAGTGATTTGGTTTTGTTTTAAGTTATTGTTGCTGGTTTCTACATTTTAGTTATTGTGGCTGAGTTCTACATTTTAGTGTTTGTATATGAAATAAAAAATACTGGTTAAGCTTTATGGAACTACATTGATAAAAAGTAGTTTTTACTGCTGCCTCAGTTATTGAGACAAAATAACAAATAACTATAACACTTCCTTCACTCTCCACCTTTGTTCACAAAATGTCTAAATATGCCTTGAATAAATCAAAACCTTTAAATTAAAACTTTGCAAGTCCATTAAAACAATATAAATGCCACTTGATGAGTTTTTGAAGAGAAGTTTATATTGTATTTTTTATTTCTCGAATTTTTTTCAATTAGGATTGCTGTTGTTGGACAATTTATAAAAGAATGTATTTAAATTCTTTCTTGCTGGCACGGAGCTAATTATTTTTGTCAATCCAAGAATGCACCACCCACAATCTTTTTAGCTACCTTCATATGTATTACAAATGCTTTCGTGCACTTGTGTAATTCGTGTTTGTCTAATGTTCCATGTTTGTCTATTGTTTGTCTATTGTTTGTCTATAGTTTGTCTATTGTCCAATAATGGTGACAAAACTCCCGCAGTTTCAAGTTCTTTGAGAGCAACTTTTTAAAGTAAATTTAGTTTGAATTAAATTTTTAGTTAAATTTAATTTAGTTAAAAAAATAACGTTAGATCTTGAGTAAGTTTTGTCTCAAAAAACGATTCAAAGGATTTTCAATTGATTTCCTGGAGTGTCTAATGCTTTAACAACTATATAATTAGTTTCATATATGATCCCTTCGACAAAAAAATTTAATGCAACTAACTCTTCTGATAAATACTGCAGATGTCCAAAAAACCTGTCGCAGAGACTGCAGCATCCATATTTTTTGTAATTGTCAATACCATTCAGAAGCTATAGACTATGTTCAAATAAAGAAGATGCCCTTACATAAATATTCGTTGCAGAAATGCAAATACCTTAAAGTCCTCTATCTTTACTAGTTTGTTATTACTTTTAAATGTCATGGCATTTAAGATCTTCAATAAGGCTCTGTGAACTTCACCGGGTATTGTGAACATACTTTTTTAAAAAATAGCTCAACTCACCATTAAGATTAAGATTCTCTTTTAATAGCCCTTGTTTGATTTTTTGTTCATATAGTTATTTCTTCCACAATCTTTTCATCACAATGAGATGATAAATAATTGTATTTGCTCAGCTGCTGCTTTAACCTTTTCTTTGCGGTTTGTAGCACTTTCAATAATTGCATTATTTTAAGCACGCCTTTTAATTGTGTCCATTTTAGGGTCTTTTGAACTCCCATTTGAAGTAGCAAAGATATCAAGAGGGATACTTGAGGGATAAGTCTTGAAGAAATGTTTTAGGAAATGCAATTTTCTCAGCAAAAACGTCGGCTTGTGAAAGAAGGGGCATCACAGATGTAATAACCTTCTCAAGGTAAGTTTAAAAGCTTCTGAGTTTCTAAATTCTATTCAAACAAGTGTAAGTAAAATGTGTTAAAAAGAATGTTCTTTGAAAAGAAAAATAAAGTCTTTCCGTAGTGATGAACTTATCTCAGTTGGTTTTTTGACTCAGTTGAATTTGTTCCTTTTCTTCTTTTTTAAGAACAATTTTTATTAAAACATTAAAGTGGCTGCCCTCTGGGTAGAATTACTAACAACTTTAAATGCTGATGCTGCTTGTTTTAGTTCTTTGAAAGAAGATTTGTTGCCCAACTCTAAAGAATCTTATCCTCAAAAACTCCATCGTCTCTGCAAAAACATAAAAATTAACTAAATGTATGAGCACGCTTCCTCTCCTTCATAACCATTAGACATCATTTTTCTGCGTGATGAAAAACTATCAATCTTTCTCAGTTTTTATGTCTTTTTTACGCATCACAAATTGCAATAACAAATAGGATGAAAACCTGGGCTCTAAATGTTTTATTTTCGGATAAAGCTTTGTTGAGATTTACCTTTTGATTGCTTTCAAACATTTTGTATCTGAAGTTTGATGAGGATTCGCTTTCCGGAATCAATTTCCTGGATTGGAATTCAAGCTCACTTCTAAATCTGATGAACATTTGACATGAAGCGGTTAGTTTTCCTCTGAAAATTAATATTTCTAAATAATAATTTTAAAATGTAATTTAAAACCTAAAGTTTTAATGATCACCAAATGAAAACCTACTTTTTTGTAATTTTAAATCTTTGGAATTGCATTTTATGGTGAATGCTAGTATGACCGTTTTGAAGTTAGTTTTACTAAATGAGCTGATTACCATAAATCTGTTGGAAAAGAACGCAGTATCATGGTTTACACCTTCATTTGGTCAACTTTAGACACTCTTTGCAGATATTAGTGGATTCTGTTGATTTTTGGTGCTAAATGGTGATTTGTTAATTATTTTGTTTCAGTTAAACAATTTTCGATACAATTTTGTTAATTGTTGTGGGGTGTTTGAAAGAAAACTTGCATTTTGGTAATCTCCATTTGTAGACATTTTAGTATTGTTAATATTACTATTGTAATTTTTATAATTTTAAGTTCATATTTTTACGGGAAAAAAATACATGTAAAATACATTTTGGGTATCTAAACGTCATTTTAAAAAACCGAAAAACTCGTCCGTTATTCTTTTCTGTTACAGCTGAAAAGATTCAAGAAATAACTTTGCTTTTGTTAAGAGAAGATACAATTCGTTAACGTAGACATATTCATGGCCTACTATTATACTATTACAGGGCCGTATATGCCACATTTTAGAGATTGATTTTTAGAGGACTATTTGTGCAAAAAAAATGACATTGCAATATGTTTAAATGTGAATGGCATTGCAATATGTGAAAATGTAAAGTCTTAAACTTGCATAAGATCACTAGTTTAAAGTGGACAAAAATTGTGTTGTTAAATACAAATAAACTTGATCTTTGTATAACACGCATTAATGTATGTATATGTGTGTAGAAAACGAAAATGCTCATGATAAAAAGCAAATTTTATTTTGTTTATTATAAAGTGAACCACCGTACAATATATATATATATATATATATATATATATATATATATATATATATATATATATATATATATAAATGTTCTTATAAACATATCATTAGCCAGTGTGGGTGTGAGTATATCGTAGAAATGTCTTTCCATTTCTGTTCTACCGAATTTATCAATCATTTTTATATATGCATTTTTTTAAATTTTACTTGTAAACCACCAAAGAGTGTTGACAACGCTTTGAAAGTCATACCCTTCATCAAGCGTTTTCAAGACGTATAGACACAAGTAGTTGCAGTAAAAAGTATCACCAAACTGATTTCTTTCGCTACTGTAGTAAACTGGACTTTTTAAGTATTTAACAAGCTCGACGGGAGGAGGTTAGGTGTAAGAGTCGAAGCTGTACTTTTCATCCCCATCTTTTCTCCAACATATTCAATGAAAACCACTAGTGCTTGAATCTCCTGTATTGGCTATTCCACATTCTTTTTTACTTACCTTTGTTTTAAGCTCATCTCTTACAAAAACGCCTTTAAAGTTTTTTATTTTTAGTTTTTTTGCTGCCTCTATCAATTAAATGTTTGTTTGAGGCTCGCTCGGCAAGACAATTCCCTCTACATTTACAAACTTGTTAATCATTTTTATTTTTATTTTTTTTTAATTTTTCTTTAATTTGTAATGTCCATATACCAACATGTGTATTTCAACCTCTAGTATCACTCTTTTATCATCATCTGCACTGAGTGCTAACTTGTTAATTTCTTCTGTGTATACTTCATGTAAATTGGATCTTATAATGCTAATGCTCATTACCTGCTCTTTTTTATTGAGTAAACAATCTTTGTAATCTTCATGTGTTATGAATTTTTCAACAACATTTTTTTTCAACCTTTTGCATTTTTTGTAGTTTTTTTTTTATTTAGTTTGTAAGAATACAACTTTGATCTGAGTCCAACAAATTCTTCAATCTGTTTTCCTGTGGCCTTTAAACATTCATCTTTTTTCACTATCACCTTTTTTTTCAATTCACTATCACCTTTTTGTTTCCACCTACCTTAAACCCAACACTGCTGATTGCTGGATGGTCTTTATCAAATTCACTCGTGTCGAATTTACTCTCTATATCTTTTGATATGTCTTTGTAAAAATCATGTCTTGATTTCGTAAATCAAAGAGTCCGTATCCGTAAGCAACAACTTTGCCCGATCAGAATACATTTTCTTTATGTAATCATAATGAAATTCAAACAACAAAGTTTTGTTTAAATCTAATATGCACATCCTAAATAAATCGGCTTGTCATAAATTAATTTTGTTCTATTCATGTGCACCGCTATCAAGTTTTCATCAAATATCGTGTGACTATCGTAATTTGGTTTAGAAGATAATTTCATGGCTTCTTCCCTTTTTGTAATCAATCTCACGTCCACTCGCTTTTCAATATTCTCCATTGTTTTGCCAAACACCGAATAGCTCATTAGCTTGAAAAAATCCTTTTCAAAGTCGTTTGTTGCTTTAGTTCTTAAATTTGTATTAAGATCAATGTACTCTTTCCACCAATCTTGCTCTTCAAACTTTATTGCTCTATGTATCTTAGCAATTTTTAATCCAAATCGCTCATTTAGTTTAAGATTCTAATAGTGAATGACATAATTCTTCTTATCGTTCAAGTTTGGTATTAGTTTGTCCACTTTGTCTTTTGTCATTCTTTCAGGCGCTAACGGACCTGAAAGAATGACAATAGACAAAGTGGACATACTAATACCAAAGTGCACAAAAAATAATCCAAATCCACTGCTAATATACACGACACAGATTTCCAATGAGTTAACTCGCTTTCGCTTATCCACTCAAAACTGTGCGTTGAAAGAGGTTTGCTCATAACGCATCCATACAAGTTGTTAGCATCCAAGTATTGAATGTACTTCGACTCTTTGCTTTTATCAAACGAATCTCCCATGTATTTATTATTCGAAGTTCCTAATCGGTTTGATATCATGCTAAATCCTCCGCGTATTCCTTTCTTGATCATCAATATCATGTCAAAATTGCAAAGCAGTTCCAATCTTATTTTTTTCATCTTAAGCGCTGCATCCCATGCCGCTACTGGAGATGTAGAGTACCAAGCAGGATCTCAATATAGTTATTAATACAAACATCTCTAAAATTCTCAAACACATCTGCTAGCATCAGCACATCAGACACATTGTAAAAGTCATGATAATCTCTAAATGCCTTGCAATAAAAGTCATCCCATACCGTTTTGGCGTATAAGTAGTTTTCATCTCTTATTCCTTCATCGTTGAGTTTAGAGAAGAATCACTTTTTTGGTGGTAATTGTGTTTCAGAGAGTTTATCAATCGAGTCAACCCAATCGTAGGGGTACACACCTTTTCTTAGTAACAAATCAAACTGCTTGCCAGAATAGTAACTGCTAATGTTCTTGCATTAGTCTTTTGTCAGATTCTTTGATCAGCTGTCTAAACTGGAGCCATAAATCTAAAACTGTCGACGAATCTCAACTCTCAAATACTTTAGCAACGTCATCATTCTCACTACTTGCAGTAAACGTAACTGGGTTTCTTTTATAAACTCTTTCGTCAAAGCATTTTATGTAATAGCAGAATGAACTTGGCATATGTTTTTGGTACTGCTTAGTATAAGACTTGTTAGGATCAGGGATTTATGTGTTGATCGGAGTAATAAAACTCTCAAAATCAGCATACACCACGAACGGAACTCTCATCAATCCTTCTTTATGGCTGAACTGCATAGCTGAATTCTTTTTAGGAAATTCGATTCTAACAGAACTGTGTGCGTTGCAATAGGTCATAAAACTTTTCCAAAACAGTCGACTCTAATACAATTCTAGAGTTGGATGAAAAAGGAACAATACGAGGTGTTACCTCTCCAGTTACAATGCTAACACATTCCATCTTACATGTCAGAGAAATTCGAACTTTTTTATTTCTATTTTCTCTCAGTATTTTTATTGCTCCCTTTCTCGCAAAGTTTAAGAATGAAGAGACGTCATGCTGCTCGTCTTTTACTTCATACGAAAGTTGTTTAGTGACACGATCCACAGCATGCCTTATTAATTTAAACTCAATCTTATTTTGTGTCTTGTACAGATGAAGTATTTTAGACTTTAGAGATTCTATTTTTTTGTTAATCTCCACGCCTGCCTCGTCTACTCTTTTCTTCTTTCTTGGTTCTGGGATGTATGGTTTAATCCAATTTGCCACATCGTTATAACTGTTGACGACGAACGACGATGCACTTCTTACAGCTGTCACCAACTTTGAAAATAATCCAGGAGTAGTAGGTTCTAATACAGGTAATGAAGCTGATGATGGAACAGGCTCGTCTAAGATATGTGGGCTCAAAGAATCTAATATGCTTTGTCTCATCGGTCTAGGAGCAGGAGACGGTTTTACAGTGACAGGACGCGGAGCAGCCCATGAAAGTATACTCCTTTGAGATTATGTATTGTTGAATGCTCTAACAAAATCATCTTTACGCATTTTATAAATATTCTTTATTCTCTTCTCTTTTGCGATTTGTCGCGACTCTGACATTTTTGTTTTCCATTTTTTATAGCGCAAGATTTTTTTTTTATGTCATTTTAATTTTTTAACTTTTTCTTGTTAAAAAATTTTAAAAGAAATTTCCTGACGAAAATTTTAATTCTCTTTATGTGTTTTTGCGTTTTTTAGCTTCTCAGAATTTTATATTTCTATTTTAAATCCATTATCCACCTTTCCATCTCGAAGCTCCAAGTACTTCCAACCGTTTCTAGTCTCTTTAATCGCTTCGTACAAAGAGTTGTACTCAATAACTTCTCCTGTTTCAACATTTATCAGTCTTACTGTTACAGGCTTTTTTCTAATAAATTTTAGTCTATCATGTTTGGGATAAATGGTTTTTTCCATATCTACTTTTTCAGTTTTTTCTTTTCTCGGTCTTCCAACAGGTCTCTTTTCTTCCTCTTCTTTTACATCCTCCATCACCAATGTTTTGTCTATCAAATTATTTTCATTAGCAATCGCTAACAGCGCTACTAAACTGTCTGACGTTTTAGAAATGACGTTTTCTTTTAATAAATTTTTCAAATCCTTTTTCGTATATGTCATTTTTATTATGTCAAGAAAAAAATTTTTTTAATTCATTTTTTTTATTTTAAGAATTAAAGAAACTTTAAAAACTTTTTAAATTTTCACATGGTTTCACTTGTGAAATTTGAAAGAACTCCCTACCGAAATTTAATAGATTTTGTTTCCATCTGATTGAAACTGCATCATTCTATCAGAGATAACAACAGCAAAGGCGTGAGTATCTGCAGAAACGTTTGAATTGAATGTAGCTTTAACTTGTACATCCAGAACTATAGATTTTAACCTCTCTGACTGCTTGCTCACATCAAAAACCATAAGTAGGTAAAAAAATCTGAAGTCTACTGTAGACAGGCAAGGCTGTGCGGTTATATCTACAATTCCATAAAAATTATTATCAAACTTAACAGCATCTCTATAGGCTGTTGAGTATTGGTTGTTTTCGAATGATAAGTCGTAGTCAACAGCAGGATATCTTTCCTTATTTAGATTGACATACATGTTTTTCAATTTGCAATAATCAAATACTGACGGATTGAGAGTTTGTGATCCATCTTTATTTGTTTGAAATCCAACAATAATCTATCTTGGCTTTTCACTAGATGATCAACTGAATGTATTGGATTGAGGTACAACGGTTGTATCACACTGTCTAGATCTGAATGCTAGAGGTGCAGTCACTTTCGATTGAATGGTATTGTAAAGATTGAGTCTTTCCGCATCAAATGAAATGACGTGTGGTATAAACAATGATAGTTTGCTGAGATTTACTTTTCCTGCTGCTGCAGCGCTGTTTATAAAAATCGCATTATCATCTCTCTTTCTCACAAGAATAAGCGTAAGTTTAAATCCGTAAATCACTTTATCACAATCATTGCAGAATCCAAAAACTCCTATCATTGTTGTTGCTTGTCCTGGACTAAATATTGTTTCTACTTCTTGATTTGACAATTGATACCATATCTGACTGAACAAGTCCATTATACCGTTGTTTATAAGTGCTACTACATCTGTATCTACATAGTCTGTTCCGTCAGCTTTCCGTTAGCCTTCCTTCAACCATAATGTATGGTTCAGATGGAATCATGAATAAGTCTTGTGCTCAACATTGATTCTTATTTTTCCAGCAATAATTAAATTTGTACTGACTGGTTCGTATTCGTGATATTCAAATTTTTCTATTTCCTCATCGACAGTCGGGATTTCTGTAAAATTTATTACCTCAGAAGTTGACATTTTTTTATATACGAGGTATAAAAAAAGTTTAAAAGACTATTTTAGGTAATTTTCATGAATTTCACAAAGTTCTCATGATCTCTTTCCCCATTTTTACAAGGTCTTATATCCTAATGACATTTTCCTTCAACATCTTTTTTGACGGTTTTATCGATGATCCTTTAAATACTTTAGCTTTATAAGAATTAATCATTAATTTAGTTAAAAGAGCCATTGGATCTAGCTGTACACTTTCTGTTGGTGTGCTTGACGCTTCTGTGTTTGACGCTTGTGTAAGTTCACTGTTAACCATTCCTAAAAGTGTGTCTTTATTTTCTTTAGTAAGATTTGAATACACTTTATTGATCGCTTTTTTTCCCTTTTTCAAGGGCAACGACTTTAGCAGTTGATGTGGGAGAAGAAGCTAGCTATTTTCCTGCTAATTTTGCAGCAGTGATTGATTCTCTTCCCAACTCACTAGCAGCAACTTTATTGAGTAAAGCTAGTGATGGTTTAGACGCTTTTATCGCTGCTGCTCTTCTTAAGAAATTCTTAATCGTATCGATTATACCACTTCCACCAATAACACGTTTCTTTGAATACCTGTTATTGCTAATAATAATCATTTTTATAAACCATATAATTTTTATATTTTAGCGCAAAATATTTTGAATTGCTTTATATTCCTCTCTATTTATTACTCCTTGTGTTAAAAGCTCATCGCATATGGCTACAGCCTCATTTCTACACCCTGAATTTCCAGCTCTCCATGAAGCAACGCTTATTGATAACTTATCAACAAGCGCGTTTGGATCTCCAAGAAGAATGATTACACCTGACCCTTTTTTTCCACTATTCCAATTTGGAGCTATTATTCTTTTATACTTCACGTTTCTAGACGCTTTTGGCTTGTTTGGATTTGCTTCAGATACAATTGCATCCGTTTCTAAAAGTATACTCTTGATTTTTTTAAGATCTTCTTCATCATACACATTCTCATCCGGATTGAACTTTGTTATCAACTCTCAAAGTCCTCTTGGTCCATTATATGTCTTATTCCAAATAATGATGTCATTGTTGTTAATCACCAACTCATCTTTTCCCATAAAAAGCCTTCCATCCTTCGAATGAATTTCAAATGTTTTGTCAGCTTGATTTCCTCTTAAAGTGTACATTGCCAAATAATGTAAAGCAATTGTACCTAAATTCATAAGTTGTGAGTCTGAAGAACCAATCTCGTCATCATAAGCAATCATCTCTTTAGAATTAACTGGAATAGCATAGTCTTTAATTGCTAACACACCTTCACTAAATTTATCAGTGATATTTTTCAAGCTATCTTTTATCATGTCATTGCTGTCAATCAGCGGCTTGTACATCTTCGTTATGTCTGTTTGAAAGCTTGCGTCAGCCATATTATCATTTATGCTATTCTGATATATTCTTTTCTTTACGTCTAAAAGCTCTTTAACAATTTAATCTCTTTAATTTAGGATCGCTAATTTTTAAAAACGATATTTTTTATAATATCGCAAAAAAAAAATAAAAAAATGTGAAGGTAAAACGTAAACGTAAACGTAAAACATCAATGTTTTATGTTTTTTGCTAAATTTAACTTGTGAATTTCATTGAAAATCATAATCATTTTTAGATTCTTCGATTACATGGAAAAAATATTCACTTTTTGTTATAATGTTTTGAAACGTCTTAATAGCCTCTTCTCTTCCTTGGTTGATCTGTGACTCCTTAGTAATTTCATCTATCTGACCTTTCACTTTTGTTCTAATATCTTCAAGCATGGATTTAAACTTTTGAAGCTCACCCAGTATCAGCTCGTACTCGCTATTGCTTATGTCTCCATCTTTTAATGACTTTGAAATATAATCGCTTATTGTATTTAGCTTTGAATCAGCTAGTACTTTTACCTTTTCGTGCTTTTCTGCTTTTAAGCTCAGCTTTTTGTTACTTTGTCCTCCAATAATCGACAAAAAACCTGCTCCTAACGCAACACTCTCGCATGCAATCACA
This sequence comes from Hydra viridissima, assembly GCF_058129835.1. Classification (NCBI taxonomy): domain Eukaryota; kingdom Metazoa; phylum Cnidaria; class Hydrozoa; order Anthoathecata; family Hydridae; genus Hydra; species Hydra viridissima. The sequence goes on from NW_028324304.1 coordinate 17,766,868, forward strand.
ACTGGAGCTGCAATGATTGTTGTTAAAAATCCCAATCCAATAGTACCAAGTGCAGTTCCACCTGCTTGCAATTCGCTATCCAAAGATGAGATAATTCTTACAGCTCTGTGATACATTTTGCTCAGCATTATCCTCTTCTCTTTCTCACTCTCTATCTCTTTCTGTATTTCACTGATTTTTTGAAGCCTATAGCCATGCCCACCTTCTGCCGGAGCGCTCGGAAGAACTGGATACAGTTTATTATTGAAATTAATATCACAATTATATTCCATTTTATAAAGTAAAGAAAAAAGTTAAAAAAATCAATGATTTTTCCAGAGTTCCAAAGGATCTAATTTATGTGGATCCAAAGGAACTAAATAAACATGTAAAATTTATAAAGCATAAACTTTCTCCTTTTTTAACAATCACGTCTGACTTGCTGTTGTTGTGAATTTCCATTATAATATTATCAGTTGAGTCTGCTACATAATATCATGTTTAAAATAATCCGGTTTTGATTTTATCTTCTCCCTCAACGTCACTAAAGCTGCACCTTTTGTTACTTGAAGACCAATCCTTAAAGATAATTTCTGATGTGATAGTTGATTGAGTTTAATGTTTTTTTGTGCGAATATCTCATATCTCCCATTAGCAAACACTGGAGGATATTCTAAAGCTAAATGTTTAAAAACAATCGATTTATTATCTTTAGGCTTTAATTCTGTCTTTTTTGGCTTCGATTCTGTCTCTTATTGTTTAATTATTTGTAACAAATTATAATTCGGAATTTCTGCACCGTTATGCTTGAATAACTTGTGAGGAGTGCTCATTTTTTCACATCACTAAAAAAGCAAAATCAAAAGTTTTAAAAATTCACATCACTAAAAAATCAAAAATTCACATCACTAAAAAAGCAAAATCAAAAGTTTCAAAAATTCACATCACTAAAAAAGCAAAATCAAAAGTTTTAGATAACGTTTGACGAATGGGCATCACAAAATAGTCAAAGATACTTAAGCTTAAATGTACATATGAAGGCGAACCACTTTAATCTTGGATTGATTCGAATCCATGGATCGTGTAATGCAGAATATTGCGTCAAGTAAGTTTCAGAAAGGCTAAATAGCTTCGATATTGACCTCCAAGAAGACATTATTGCCATGACCACTGATAGAGCAAGTGTGATGGTAAAAGTCGGTAAAATGATGTCTTGCTATCAACAACTATGTTATGCTCATGGAATACAACTTGCAGTTATTGATATCTTATACAAGAAAAACAGCGGAGAAGTCGAAGAATTTTTTACTACATATGAAAATTGTGAAGAAGAAGATGAATGTGGTAACACTGAGGATGATGAAGTTATAAATAAAGAATATGGTTTGACAATGATTTTGGACCGAGCATCAGCTGAATTGGTTAGCAATTACAAAGATCTCATGAAAAAAGTGAGAAAGGTTGTAAAAATATTTAAAAACTCTCCTGTCAAAAAGAATACATATTTACAGAAAGATACCCTACAAGAACACGGGAAAAAGCTTCAGTTGATTCTTGATTGTAAAACTAGGTGGGACAGTATGTTCGATATGTTAGAAAGATTTCATAGACTAAAAGTGTGTATTGAAAAAGCCTTAATTAATGTTTGGTCAGAAATTCGTTTCACCCAAGAAGAGTGGTCCCAAATCAATGACTTAATTATATGCCTGGCACCACTAAAACTTGGTCTCGAACTTTAATGCAGAAGAGAATCGAACCTTGTCACGGTGGAAACAACTTTTCAATTTATGCTAAATAAATTGCGAAAGCAATCATCACTTTTGAGCATAGATTTAGCCGCGGCACTTCGTGTGAGGTTTACACAACGTCGTAATAAGAATTTAAATGGACTACTAGTTTACTTAAAAAATCCGTCGAAGAAAATGAACTCGAAGAAAAAGTAGCTGTAGATTTTATTAACAATTCCCAAATACTTATTCCTACAATTCTATCGCTGAAAAAAGAATTGGAAAATCAAACACAGAAAGACAAGAACAGCTGGACAGAAAATGTAAAGGAGAGACCAAATTTAGATTCTTTAGACTTTGATAAATTATTGAAGCTGGAAATGTCTGTCTATGAAAGTAATGGAGTAAGAGGTAAGTTTCTAGATATAGCGCATAGTTACTTGATGACCATACCACCAATAAGCGTATAGGCCGAGCAAGCTTTTTCAGCTGCTGGTTACATATGCAGTCCTTTGAGGAGTAGATTAAGTGATGATACTTTAAGTAGGGTCTGTTTCTAAAGAGCCCATTTCTTACAATCATTTTCTCAATTTGATATTTCAAAAAACAAATAAAGCTAATAGTTCTACGTAAAGCTAAAAGATGTTCTAAGTACTTTGGCTTATCTTTTTGTTCATTAAATGTTAAGAATTATATTGATTTACAAATGAATTGCGTTTTTTGGCTTTATTTACCTTATCTTATCAATTTAATAAGTTGAGTATATTTTTTCTAAAATACTTGAAAGAAAAATACAATTGTCATTTTGCCTTTTATAATGTGCATAAGAAACCTACTAATCCCGCGCGGGATCCCGCGGGATCCGCACAAAAATTAAAAAAATCCGCGCGGATCCCGCGGGATTGAAAAGTGTGCGGGATTGCAATCCCTACATTAAATGTTAAGAATTATATTGATTTACAAATGAATTGCGTTTTTTGGCTTTATTTACCTTATCTTATCAATTTAATAAGTTGAGTATATTTTTTCTAAAATACTTGAAAGAAAAATACAATTGTTATTTTGCCTTTTATAATGTGCATAAGAAACCTACTAATCCCGCGCGGGATCCCGCGGGATCCGGACAAAAATTAAAAAAATCCGCGCGGATCCCGCGGGATTGAAAAGTGTGCGGGATTGCAATCCCTAATAAAATCCTAACATTTTTTATTGCAAATATTTTTTTAAAAGTCTTCGAATCACTTGTGAATTTTTTGAGTCTGGAAAATAAAAATCATCAAACCCACTTCTATATTTGCCATTATACTTTTTAGATGATAAATCTGTAACTGCAAATCCATGAGGTTCAGAACAACAATTGTTACAAAACTCTTTAAACTCTTTTAAACTCTTATTATATGAAGCATGATCTCTATAAATATGACCAACACTTTTGTCATCCTGAGGAAACAAACAAATAAAATTTGAATTTCTTCTGATCGTCTGTCTAGGAAGCAAAAAATGGTCTTGAGCAAGATAGAAGTAATCTTTATTAGAAGGTCTTCCTCTCGTATAATATTTTTCACACGTGTTTTGCTTTTCTAATTGCGAATCATCAAATATCATCAAGTTATTCTAATTCAGATCAAGTTTTTCAGGATCTAGCACATCTTCAGCATTCTCAAAAAAACTACACTCTATGAGTTTTGTCGCTCCAATTTTTTTAAATAACTTCAATTACTGGTTCAGGTGTTGCATTTAATTTCTCTATTTCACTTGAACAGTTTAAGAATGACATCTTTTGGCAATTTTTTCTCAAAAGAATTTTTCAGTATTTTATACTCTTGCTGAAAAAGAGATTTTCCAAAAACTTGTAAATTATTATAGTCCAACCATCTAGGTCTTAATAGCAGATTCAATAGCAAAATAGTTTTCCCACAACAAGACTTTCCAACAATAATACCTCGTATACTTTTAGGTAAAAACTTGTTATTATTCCTTTTCCTCTTATTTACATTCCATGACAAATCTATTAGTCCATTTTTATTACGAAAAGAAATTTTATTTAAAAATTTCACCTGTTAAATTCCATGAAAAATATTTTTTTATTTATAAAATAAAATGTATTGCGCCAAATGTGGAAGAAAAACAGATACACAAAACTTAAGAAATTCTATAAGCAAAAACAATAGAAATTTGCTTAAAGGAACTTTCGCCATTTGCGGAACAGCAAAAAACAAATTCATTTCAGTCGCTTCTCATGAAAGTAAGAAAGGAGGTAACTTGGTCAACTCAATCAACTCTGTCACTAGCAAACTCAAACTTCTATGGGCAAAGTTCCCTGGAAAAATGCACCTTCCTGCTATGAACTTTGCAGGCCCAGGTACCAACTTAGATGAAAGACTCACTTCTACTGATGCATATAAAGACTTGAGTAAGCCTGTTGACAGAGTGGATAATGCCGTATACCATCACGACCTTGCCTACAAATACTTTACAGATAGAAAAATGAGAAACGATTGAAGAAATGAACTCTATTAAAGATCCAACAGAGTGAAAAAATGGAAAGAGATTATAAAACCCACCATATCCGCCAAAGCAAAGTTTGAACTAGGTTTTCAAAAAAACTACCAGCGATCAGTGAAAAAGACAAGAATGAAAATCTGAAATGGATTGATCAAGTTGCAAACGAACTTCACAAACAAGTTATTTACCATTTTAGAAGAAAAGTAATTGTAAATGATATCCATGAAATATGGGGTGCTGATTTAGTTGACATGCAATCTTTTTCAAAATTCAAAAACGGTATAAAATACTTACTCATGGTTATAGATGTATTTTCAAAGTACGGATGGACTGTTCGATAAAAAAGTAAAACTGGTCTTGATGTTGCTAGTGCTTTAAGTAAAATATTCAAAGAAAGAAGGTGCACTAAAATGTGGGTGGATAAAGGAAAAGAATTTTATAATAAGCTTGTAAAAGCGTTGGGCATACAGTTATACTCAACTGAAAATGAAGAAAAAAAGGAACGATGAAAGAATAAATGTTCAGGTACTTTTCAGCTAATAATACTTAAAAACATATAGACATTTTAGATGAAATGGTAAACAACTACAACAACACAAGACACTGTTCAATTAAAATAACTCCAGTTGAAGGTAGCGATAAAAAGAATAAGAATATTGTCTGGTTTAACCAAAATGGAAATGTACAAACAGAGACACCCAGCCCAAAATTCACCATTGGTGATAAAATTAGGATAACTAAAATGAAGTCAAATTTTGAAAAAGTATTTACACCAAGATTGACTGAGGAGGTTTTTACAGTATCAAAAATTCAGTACACAAATCCACCAACTTATAAAATAACCGACAAAAATGGTGAAAAAATACAAGGTACTTTTTATGACTAGGAAATGCAAAAAACTAATCTAAAAATATTTAGAATTCAAAAGGTTATTCGTAAACAAAAGAACAAGTCATTAGTAAAATGGTATGGATATCCAGATTCATTCAACTCATGGGTTGATAATAAAGAGTTGATAAGTTTGCGAAAATAGACGCCAAAGCGAACGCATATACGCATGATAATAAAACAGTTGAATCAAACTGAAAAAAATTACATGAAAGTTATATAAAAGATACATGAAAAAAAAAAAAGACGTCATGAGGCGAAAAATTATAAAATATATAGTTTTTTACTTTTTCTATTCTTTACGTCACGAATTATATCAAGAAAAAATAATTAAATGTGACATGATATATGATCACTGCTTTCCTGCACAGAATAAAAAAATAATGGCTCACTTATGGCTAATGAGCCAGAATTGGCAATCCCTAGTAGTTATATATATATATATATATATATATATATATATATATATATATATATATATATATATATATATATATATATATATATATATATATATATATATGTATTCCGTTTCCCTTATTTCATTTCGAAACTAATGGCATGGGGCGGAATATCTTAAACAGCTCGCACAGTGTTTGTTATTGTTGATGGTGAACGTCTGGCTTCTCAATTATACATAGCAGACACTTTAGAACCTTTTGTGGTACCTTTTGCACCGTATAATGGAGATGGATTCCTTCTTATGCAGGATAATGCTAGACCACGAACGGCACATATTGTTTCTGAATGCTGAAATAACATTAATATTAAAGTTTTGGAGTGGCCAGCTTGCAGCACAGGTATGAACCCAATAGAGCATCTTCGGGACGTAATGGAAGAAGCTAACATCCACCACATAACACCCTAGACGAGTTGCGACAAAGACTTATCCGCGTGTGGGAAGATATCCCTCAAGAAACAATTAGATCGCTAATTGAAAGTTTGCCCCGTCGCAGTCAGGCTGCAATAACATCAAGAGGTGGTATGTTTATTTTCATAAAAGCTTTAACTCGGGTGATTTAAGGACAGTCTGAGAAAATTTTTTTTGTGTGTGTGTGTGTGTGTGTTTTTTGTTTACACGTGTGTGACGTGTTTTCACACTCGAGGGATTTTCACATTAAGAGTTTGACGTTAAGCATACAGCTTTCAAAGGCCAACATGTTTTTGCAGACAGAGCCGATAATTGAATAACATTAAAATCGTTTCTTTATACACTTCAAAATAGATGGTTATTAACATTTAATTTATTTTCTAAAGAAACACATAACAAATCCACAAAGGCTGTCCGATCCCTTCCCCCAATAACAATATCAAACAAAACTGTTAAGAGTTTGCTTAGGGTTTAAAATTTCCAAACACTTTATTTGCCGCTGGTGAAATACTTGAGTACAACAAAAAAAGTAAATAATAAAAAAGTTGACCCTGTTGATTAAGCTTGATGTTTTTTATTTTCAATTTTTTTTGTAAAAAAGTTCATGCAATTCACAAGGAAAAACGAACTGTTTTTTTAAAAAGTTTTTTCGGAGATAAGGGTGAATACAAAATCACAATTCCCAGCAGCTCAAACTTTTCGGATTTTGTGGTTGAAACATTATTTTAGCGAACTTTTGTATTTTTTCAAGTTTTTAGAGTACGCATTAGTAAACCTGGAAGAAAAAAAGTGCGATACACCCAAGTATTATACAACATATTACGCCACTTGTTAGCAACACGATTAAATTTAAAATATTTTTATCAGGAAAACTTTCATAATAATATGAATTAAGTTTTCTTAGCGAATTATTTAACACGGATTTCGCCACCGCTGTCATTGACAACAATAACGAGAAATGCTTTTTATCAGTTGATGATGAAGAAAACGTTTTTGTCTATTGCTTGTAACATGGACATAAAAATAAAAGATGGACGAGCAACGTTATTGTTTTTTTGAGAAACATGCTCGTTGCGCATTGTAACAAATCTGATCTTTTAAATAATAGAAATTTAGTTCTCTTAAAGTCTATCGGATTCGTCGAAAATTTTTGGTCTTGTCTAACCAGTCGCATCAACTTCCTTTTAGTTATTAAAGATAACAGCAATAGAACCAAGTTTTAAACTTCATTTTATATAGCTAGACATTATTGTTTAAAGAAATAACAAGAATAACTAAGTATTTAATATTAACATAATATGGTTTACCAGCTATATATAAACTAATTTTTATTTGAAAAAAAACAGATGGGATATTATGTGCTTTTTATGATAAATAAAACAATATATGAAATATGAAAAACGAAAGCATGATACATCTGGCCGTGTTTTGCAAGATAATTTTAAATTTGAATAACTTTTTTAAGGTTTTGCATTATCAAATGAATTATAAAAAAACCCATTAGAAAATACACCAACTAAAAAAATAATGCATAGTGGAATATATATAATGGAGTTTAAAGAGCAGTCAAGGCAAAAAATGACGACATATCGGAAAAAATACAAAAAAATATACATAAAATTAAGGCTGGTGAATGAAGGACCAAGGAATTGAATGGATACCAGGTCTTGACAAAAACATTTATTTAAACTTTTTTAATATTTTGTTATACTTTTTTTAGACATTTTGAAATTATTCTTACAGATCTATTTTATCATTGACAGACTTTGTTTTCACGAAAAAAGTTCCCAAATTTACAAATGTTCTTCTTGAAAAAAGGATAAAATCTGTTCATGCCGACAGCTAATTTCCTTTACCTAGATGTAATTTGTTGAGTAATTTGCAAACACGAGAAGTAGTTGCTTTATCCTGAACAGTCTTATTAAACAATTCGTTGCACGTCCATCTCTTATACGTCCATGCTTGGAACATTTCATTAGTCTAAAGAAGTGAAAAAAGGATCCAGTGTATATTATAGAAAACTTGGCGTCACATTCTGTGTGCTAGAGTAGAATTAATTTCTTTTTCGTCCAAGTTTTGTTGGTAAAATTGGTTTCTTTCTGTTGACTTTTTAGTCTTTTTTCTGAATTTCTTAGAAATTATAAAGTTCTGAACTAACTATAACCCCTCTTATATTTTAATATTTTGTGGGGAAAAGTTAGTTTCTTCTTAAATATAGGAATCTCACCAGGAGTTACCGTATCAAAACAAGCCAACTTAGAGTTAATTTATCTCAGTAGGGTTTTCATTAAGAGCAAAACAAACCCTCTAGTTTATAGTAAATAGTACGGAAACTTTTGCCTGAAAACGCAATAGTTGCATCTTTCCACAGTTGAAGAAATAAAATTACAGCTTTTCTCGCATTATTTCAAGAAACGGAAAAGAAGACAATTCTAATTCACTGAAGAATATAATGCACTTTTAATACTAGAAAATCATGAATCGCAAAAAATTAAGAAGCACTTGATTTTGCAACGAAAAGCAATGTCATAATGTTGTCAATACCGCACCACACGTCACACACATCTTTTTATATTTGACAAGGGATTTATCTACCTGTAGTGATATAAGAAGACCGAAGGCGATGCTTGGTCACAAACATCATATAAAAGAATGCCATTTGTTAAAGTTTGTCTAAAGCCTTAGAGTGTGCTATTATAGATAGCAGCTTAAACGTTAAGGCAGAATGGAAGTTTAATTTAAAATAAGTTTTGCGTAAAATAAACTTAAATTGCGCTCCTCATGAGCATGCTGCATGGGAGTAAAAACCTAACGTTACTTTCTCGATTAAAGAACGTAGGATAGAGAACTACTCCATCAACTACAAAATCAAGAATACTTTGAATGAAACGAAAATTATTTAGGATAACATAAATTTGTCAATTCTAAGAACATGTGTTGCTAGAATTAAGTTCTTTTGTTTTCAAAATCTCTAAACACATAAACTTTGCTCCATTCTCAAATGTCTTCTAATGTTAAGTCTTTTTGACAAACACAACTCAAGAACTTGACAACTCAAGACTCAAGAGGTTTGTTAAAAAGACTTAACATTAGAAAATGCTGTGTTTGTTCAGATGAATTGAATACAACAAATAACGTGTAATACTCATTTGCAAAAGTGTCGAATATATATTTAAAAATACATTATATATATATATATATATATATATATATATATATATATATATATATATATATATATATATATATATATATATATATGTATATATATACTTCAACTTAGTTGACATAGTTCACTTTGGATCTAAAGATGAATCTTCTTTACACCTTCTGTTTCGTGATGTAAGTTAGACTTTAGATTTACGTTACAATGTCTAAATAATCTAAATATATGAAACTATAAAAATCAGTGTAAAGTACGTTAAAAAAAGATATTGTGCTTTTTCAATTACGAACAAGTTAAAGTATTTTTGACGATATTTAAATATTTGTTTACAAAAAGATTTACGTCCTCCCAAAAAAAGAGAGTATAGAGTTTTGTGATTTCTACTCAACTTAAGAAGTAAAAAATATTTACAATAATAATTTAAAATCTTTACTTTGAACACGAAGAACTTTTTCTAGGTTATGAAGGATGATGGTTAATTAAAACTTTTTTTCTTAGGGCTATCTTTTATATTTTTTATATTTGTACTTTTCTCACGAGAAATCAAATGCTAAATTTAAACCTAGTGAGAAAATACGAGATATGCTCGCAACTGCATATATTACCAACTCAACAAAAATAATCAGACGTTTCAAACTGAACGATTATTTTCTTCTTTTATGTTTTTACTTGATGCAGCAGTTTTGTTTTTGATTCTTTAAATTTATTGCATCACTTTTTCCTTAATCTAAGAAATCGCAATTTGTAATCAATAGCAGATGAGTTATTATATGAATTCACGATAATGTGAAATCAAAATCAATTAAAATTACTTGGCTTTAGCTGTAAACTTAGTAATTATAGCAATAGGTTTCATTAAACATAACTGCATCAATAAAACATGAGGAAAAAATAATGTAAACCTTTCTAAAAGTAGAAAACTCTGAAAGTTCTTTTAATGGAAAACTACAGTGGCGTAGCAAGGAAAAGGAATTGAAGTATGTCATACCCCAGGCGCCACTCGTGGTGAAGAGCCAAAGGGTAACCAAGACAAACAAGGATTTCTGGAATTTTTCAGTTTTTTTTTTTTGAGTAATTTCTGAGAAAAGATATATTACAATGAAAATATTTCTGTATTAAATAATTATTAACAATATAGAACTGTATTTAGCTTTTCATTCAACAAACTTTCTACGAAGTTTTGTTTATTTCTTTTTTTCTATTTAACATTTAAATCTTTTCGCTTTTGATTTTTTCAACAATAAAGCCCTTAACTACTAAAGTTAAACCCTTAATCACAAAGTGGTTCATGACAGGAGTTGTTTCAGGAAGCGTTTTCAGGAAAGTTTTATAATTACGCTGTTCTTGATAAACTGGTTTGTTTGATGCCTTTTAATTTTACAATCTTAAGGTGAATAAATTTTTTGCATTAATTCTGGATGATAAAACTGAACAAGTCTTTTGTCTCATTTACTAAGTAGAATCCAAATTAAATCTCATTTACTAAGTAGAATCCAAATTATTAAGTAGAATCCAAATTATTAAATAGAATCCGAATTATAACTTAAACAAATTTCTATAACTATTTAAAAAATTATAAAATGAATGAATAAATTATAAATTCTATGACTCAAATAAAAGAAAGTAAAAACTAGTCCTTTTGTAAACGAGTTATTTTTCACAGTTGAATGAAACGCATAAATTTGCTCGAGAATTATTCTAATGAAACTTTTTAAGTGAAATTCAAGAATCTGCATTTTCCCTAGGTTTCAATTGCCGATGCTTTGCGCATTCCCAGCTAACACAAAACGTTCAAGAAACGTTCGTAGAACGTAAGAAACGGTCGGGCACGTTCTAAGAACGTTCTAAGAACGTTTCTACCGTTTTTCGAACGTACTCGAACGTTTTGTGTTAGCTGGGTCAAGATGCCCACTACCATGCACGCGCTATTTTATGATTGTGTATTGTAAAAGTGGTGGATTGACATAAACGATAAAACGAATAAATTATAAATTCTATGACTCAAATAAAAGAAAATAAAAACTAGTCCTTTTGTAAACGAGCTCTTTTTCACAATGCAATGAAACGCATAAATTTGCTCGAGAATTAATCTAATGAAACTTTTTTTATAAAACTCAAGAATCTGCATTTTCCTAAGGTTTCAATTAACGATGTTTTGCGCATCAAGATGTCCACAACGATGCACGTGCTATTCTACGGTTGTAAATTGTCAAAGAGGTGGTTTCACATATGTACTGAGTGAAATTGCATCTACTACAACAGAGCTACATTTAAGTGGAAGTAAAATACCAACTTTTCCTTCAGACGCATTCCAGTCGTTAACTTCATTAAGAAGACTTGGTTTGAGGGGCAACGAGATAGCGACAATTACATCTGATGCATTTAAACAATTAACATCATTGATCTACATTGATTTATCATCCAACCAATTATCCACTATTCCATCTGACACATTCAAGCCATTAACTTCATTAAAAGACCTTGATTTATCATCCAACAAAATATCCAGTCTTCCACCTGACGCATTCAAGCCATTAAATTCATTAAGATACCTTTCTTTATCTTCCAACCAAATATCCAATATTTCCACTGACGCATTTAAGTCATTAAATTCATTAACATACCTTTCTTTATCTAATAACCAAATATCCACTATTTCACCTGACACATTCAAGCCATTAACTTCATTAAGGGAGTTTTATTTATCATCCAACAAAATATCCACTGTTCCATCTGACACATTCAAGCCGTTAACTTCTTTAAGAAGCCTTTTTTTTATCTTCCAACCAAATATCCAATATTTCCTCTGACGCATTCAAATCATTAAGTTCTTTAGCATACCTTTCCTTATCTTCCACCAAAATATCCATTATTCCACCTGACGCATTAAAGCCATTAACTTCATTAACAAACCTTGATTTATCATCCAACCAAATATCCAGTATTCCACCTGACGCATTCAAGCCATTAACGTTATTAACACGACTTTCTTTATCTCACAACCAAATAAACAATATTTCCTCTGAAGCATTCAAATCATTATATTCATTAGAATATCTTTCCTTATCTTCCAACCAAATATCCACTATTCCACCTCACGCATTGAAACCATTAACTTCACTAACACGACTTTCTTTATCTTACAACCAGCTTTCCAATATTTCCTCTGACGCATTCAAATCATTAAATTCATTAACAAACCTTGATTTATCATCCAACAAAATATCCACTATTCCATCTGACATATTGAAGCCATTAACTTCATTAACGTCCCTTGGTTTATCTTCCAACCAAATATCCACTATTTCCTCTGACGCATTCAAGCAACTTACTTCATTAAGGGAATTTTATTTATCATCCAACAAAATATCCACTATTCCTTCTGATATATTCAAGCCATTAACTTCATTAACGTACCTTGGTTTATCTTCCAACCAAATATCCACTATTCCATCTGACGCATTCAAGCCATTAACTTTATTAACAAAACTTGATTTATCATCAAACCAAATATCCACTATTCCGCCTGACGTGTTCAAGCCTGTAACTTTATTATCACAACTTTTTCTAACTTTGAACCAAATATCCAGTCTTCCACCTGACTCATTCAAGCCATTAAATTCATTAACACGACTTTTTTTATCTTACAAAAAAATATCCAATATTTCCTCTGACGCATTCAAATCGTTAAATTCATTAGAATATCTTTCCTTATCTTCAAACCAAATATCCACTATTCCACCTGACACATTGAAGCCATTAACTTCATTAACACGACTTTATTTATCTTACAACCAAATATCCATTCTTGCACCTGACGCATTCAAGTCATTAAACTCATTAACATTAACACACCTTGATTTATCATCCAACAAAATATCCACTATTCCATCTGACACATTCAAGCCATTAACTTCATTAACAAACCTTGATTTATCTTCTAACCAAATATCCACTATTCGATCTGACACATTCAAGCCATTCAGTTCATTATATTCATTAAAGTTCCTTAGTCTAAGTTACAACAACATTTCTACTATTCCATTCGACAATTTTATGTTATTACCTTCATCATTAGCTGTTTTTGATTTGCATGGAAACCCACTATTATGCGATTGCAGTATTGCTATATTCATCAAAAGATTGAAAATATTTGGTCTTTGCTCTGATGAATTTACCGGAAAAAGGAACATTTCATCAAATGAATGGCACATGAAAGGTGATGATGATACTAACCTTTAATATATATATATAAATATATATATATATATATATATATATATATATATATATATATATATATATATATATATATATATATATATATATATATATATAGATATAGATATATATAGATATAGATATATATAGATATACTATGTATATATTATGATACAAAACCTCTAACCTAATGATGATCCTGATACAATAATAATAATATTAACTAGCTCTTTATGTAACAAAAAATACTAACCTACAACATATATATATATGATAATACTAAACCTATAACCTAGTGATGATACTAATAATATAATACTACTACTAACTAGCTCTTTATGTACCACAAAAAATTTTCACAATCTTTTTGGTAAGTCAAACTTCTCAACAAATAACACCTCATGGAGAAAATAATATATTTTAAAAATGTTATTTTAAAAATTTTTTATCTGATGTAAAAAGTTAAGGTAATTAAGTTTTCAATCATTCAGCCATGATGTTTTAGGCTATAAACCTTGCTTTAATTTAAATATAAATGTAATAGTATCAAATTAGCTACCACAACAGTCACCTGCATGAAGTTGTTTCATATTGCAAAAAAGAGTTGGTACCAATTGTTGTCTCTATTGTTTCCACCATTCATAAAGCTCTGTCATTTGTGAATCTGTGAACGGTCCAATTGCTGTTAAAAAAAATTAAATAAAATTAAATAAATTGTAAATTCTTTAAAACGGAAGATAAATACTGAGATTTTTCTCATTTTTGAAATTTCTTTTAAAAAAATATGGAAGGTAATTTCAAGCTTTGAAACTTTTTTGGAGCTCAACTTTCATTTTATTTCTAACTAAATGATTAAATCTTTACCTTTGCAAACTTAGAATAAAATAACAACAAAATAAACTTATTAATATTTCCAAATTTGAAAATGTGGTTTTTAGTAGAGTCTAATGCAAAAACGAGTATATTTGGTTTTTAAGATCTTGAGAAGGAAATTCAAGATTAGTTTAAATGTATGTTTATGGTGATTATCTTTCTGAAAAATTAAAATAAGTTAAATAAATTAAAATGAGGTAAAATAAATTTTATAACATAAAAAAGATAAATCTTTCATTCTTACATTTATTTAGTTGAAAACTTTTTGATCTCAATATTTATTTCTTTTATTCATTGTATAATTTTGAATTCATTTTTGCATTAGTTTTGAATAAGATTTGTTCGAAAAACTTTCCGATAAAAAATAAAATTTATCAAAAGACTCTAAATGAAATGAAACACAAACATTTTTGTTCATTTTTATTTTTAAAAAAATTGTCATGAAGTATAAGTTTTTATTTATTTAAGGTTTTCTAATAATTTGTTACAAAAAACAAGAAAAAGTAAAGAAAAAGTTCCAATGAGAACAACCACTGCAATAAAAACAGCAACTAAAAATAACTTACTAAAGTTAACTTTTTAGATTTCTGTTTTAACAAAAATACCGCTTCAAACAGCGTTTCAACCACTGCTTCAACCAGCGCTTTAACCAGCGCTTTAACCGGCGCTTCAGCCACTGCTTTAACCAGCGCTTTAACCAGCGCTTCAACCGGCGCTTCCACCAGCACTTCAACCAGCACTTCAACTAGCACTTCAACCAGCACTTTAACCAGCACTTCAACCAGCACTTCAACCAGCACTTCAACCAGCACTTCAACCAGCACTTCAACAAGCACTTCAACCGGCACTTTAACCAGCGCTTCAACCGGCGCTTCAACCAGCACTTCAACCAGCACTTCAACCAGCACTTCACCAGCACTTCAACAAGCACTTCAACCGGCACTTTAACCAGCGCTTCAACCGGCGCTTCAACCAGCACTTCAACCAGCACTTCAACCAGCACTTCAACCAGCACTTCAACCAGCACTTCAACAAGCGCTTCAACCAGCACCTCAGCAACCACTCTATCGCAAGCGTCATTATCCAAAACAGAAACTGCACCAACTCATTCTCCAGCTACCTCTCATCAAACAGACACGTTACCTACTGCTTGTCCTCCATTATCAAGAATAAAGTTACTAGGTAATAGCTATAAGTTCTGATTCCCATTGAAGTTTCTTAATGAGATTATTTCAAACATTTCCTAAAGTCCTCCCCTCCCCCTCCCCCCCCCCCCATTTAAAGAGTAATCTCGCTAAATCAAGGCTTCATCAACATTATTGCTATTCTATCCTCCACCCAAAACGTGAAAATGTTGTTAAAATAATGTAATATTTGAGTTAAAACTGCTTTACTTGTTTTTAAGCTTTGTAAACTTATTTAACGGATATATTCTTTTTAGGATGTTTTAAACACAACGTTGTAAGGCCAATTTTCATACAGCATTTGAACGTACGCAGACTGATTGATTGGAGCAACTTAAATTCAACTGTTGATACTTGCAAATATCTTGTTTCCAAATCAAAATCTAAAGTATATTTTTTTTTTAGATAATATCTTTTCATATATATATGATGTATGTATATGTATATGCATATATTCTCACTTAAGTTTAAATACAACGTAAGCCATTTCTCGACTATATTTCTAGACACAATAAAAGCTAAATAGAATTAATTTTTTATAATATGTATGATTTTTCTTACCAAACTTTCTAGTTTTAACTGTAACATAATGATTGTTAGGTTTTTTTTTTTTGGAATTTACTTTCGAACTGATTGATTAAAGTAGCTATTGAAATTGGATATTTAAAAAATTGGCTATATGATACCATTTCTATAGAAAATGGTTTCTATTCCTTCTAAATCACCTTTGTTCAAGAAATGTCTTAGAATGCCTTATATAAATCAAAACTCTTAAATTGATAACTTTGGGAGTCTTTTAAAGCAACGTAAACGCCGATTTTTGAAGAGAAGTTTATATTGTCTTTTTTTTTGGTCGAATTTTTTCAATTAGGATTGGTTTTGTTTTTGGATAAAAGAATCTATTTCAATTATTTGTTGGTTTCACGGAGCTAACTATTTTTGTCAATCTAAAAAAGCTTCACTCTCAATCTTTTTAGCTACCGTCAAATGTATTACAAATGCTTTCTTTACGAACAACTTCCGGAAGTTAATTGTCAGTTTGTCTTAACAAACGCTTCAAAGGATTTTCAGTTGACGTCCTGGAGGGTAAATAGGTCTTAAAAACTGTATGCTTGGTTTCATATAAGAACCCTTCTACAAAAGATGCCAATGCAACTGACTCTTCTGAAAAATACTGTAGATGTCCAATAAATAAGTTAAGAACTAATACAGAGACTGCTGCAGTTATATTTTTTGTGATTTTCAAAATCTTTCAGAAGTTGTAGACCATGTCTAAACAAAGATACAGAAGTAGCTGCAAGCTCATGTATATATATATGGTGGAGATATGCAAATGTCTTAATGACCTCTTTCTTCTCTCTCTTTACTAGTTTAAAATTACTTTGAAATGCTCCAATTTTCATGACATATATGACCCTCCACCTGGCTTTGTAAAAATCATCTGGCGTTTTAATGTGAGCTTTGGGTGTAATTCCCATTAAAGATTCTATTTACATAATATTTTTAAAAAACAATTCAACTCGCTTTTAAGATTAAGATGAGCTTTGAATAGCTCTTGTTTGGTTTTTTGCTTTTTCATTTATTTCTTATATAAACTTTTCATTATAATAAGATTACATGTGATTGTAATTGCTCAGCTGTTGCTTTAACATTTTCTTTGCGGTTTGCAGCATTTTCACTGATTGGATTATTTCAAGCACGCCTTATAACTGTATGTAACTTAGAGTAGCCTGTTGATTTCCCGTTAAAAGTAGCAAAGTTACAATGAGCTACGTGAAGAATAATTCTTGAAGAAATGTTTCAGGAAATGTTATACCTTCAGCAAAAATGTATATTTTTGACAGAGGGGCATCACAGGTACAACAGAATACTAAGGACTGAAGCATTAGAGCGATTACCCTCCTTACAGAACTATTAACAACCTTATATGCTGATGCTGCTTGTTTGTGTTCTTCAAAAGAAGATTTGCTAACAGTTAACTCTATTATTAATTTTTTACCTTATATTTTCATATCTATCTACAAGGGGTAGGGGTGGGGGGGCGTTAATGAGAACTTTTTATCATTTTCAATCTCCTTCATAAAACGTGAACGGAGCATCTTGTAAAAGTGTTTGCATTGACAATAAGAACATGCTCCATCGTTTCTGCACAAACAAAAAAATGTGCAGAATGTATGAAACATTACTTTTCTACCTGATGAGAGACTGTAATATTCCTCAGTTTTAATGGTTTTTTTACGCAACAAAAATAGCAATAGCAAGAAGGATGAGAACCAGTGCTCTAAACGTCTTTTTTTTTTTCGGCTTTTTTTTATAATCTGATGAACGTTTGACATGAAGCTGATGGTTTTCCACTGGAAGTTAATATTTCTAAATAATGATTTTAAAATCTAATTCAAAACCTAGAGTTATAATGATCGCGTAATTATAAACTACCTTTTGGTTATTGTAGATCTTTGGAATTGCATTTTATGGTGAATGCTGGTATGACCGTTCTGAAGTTACTCTGAAAAAGTCGGCGGACTGCTACGGACCTGTTGGAAAAAAACGCAGTATCATGGTTTACACCTTCATTTAGTCAACTTTAGACTTTTATTGCAGATAATGCTTGGTTTTGTTGATTTTTTGCGTTAAATGTTTTGTGGAAGGATGTTGGCTTTTTTATTTTGTTTCAGTCAAACAACTTTTTTGATACAATTTTTGTTATATGCTGTGTGACATGAAAAGAAGCTTATTAGTAATTTCCATTTCTAGACATTTTAGTATTGTAACATTCACTATTGTAATATTCGTTTTAAGTTCATGTTGTTAAAAAAAATAAATATAAATCTGAATGTAATTTCAAAAAAACAGAAAAAACTCGTCTGTTATATATATATATATATATATATATATATATATATATATATATATATATATATATATATATATATATATATATATATGATTAGACCTTTAATTAGCCATGGAGGAAGTGGGACATTTTTTATACTTTAAAATAAGTTCGTAATGCATCTCAGTTACATAAATAGCTGAATTCTTTGTGATCATAATAATCACTCTAATATCTCCTTTGATTAGAGCTTTTTCATTTTAAGTTTTTTTGATTAAGGTTTTCATGTTAAGTTCTTTGGCTTGAGTTTTTGTTTACTTTTTTGGCTTGAGGTTGGTTAGTTAAAGTAGATGAACAAAATGGAAATGAAAGTAGAAGTTTTACAAAAATGGATACTGATAAAATATAAAGGTACTGCAAAAAAAGGTTGTGTATTGTTCAAGCGGTATTGATATGTTATAGGTAGAGAGATTTGATCCATTATTAAGTTCTCACTATGTTACAAATTAAAACTAATTATCAATTTATAGCTCTCTGGAGAATGATTTTAATCTTCGCATTTGGTAATTCCATGTTAAAGTGAGATAAAAAATTGAAGTTTTTCAGTCACCCTCTCAAATTTCTTTGAAATTTGAACCAGTGGTACTTATCAATATAACAAAAAAAAAAAGTAAAGTTTGAGCTCCCAAATCCAAACGATTCAAAAGTTATGACATTTTGAAATTCAGCATAAAACGCCTTATTTTTTTCCACTTCCGCCATTATGAACTTTGTAGTAGTACTCTTAATTGAATAATTTAAGATCTAGTAAAATAATGCGGCTAAAATTTGGTACCTGACCATTTTTAAGGGTGCAGAATTCAAAAATGTAGATAAATTAGAGATGTTTAAATTTTTTGATAGTTATTTTTTTATTTTAAAATTGCCAGTCAAATTTTTTGTTCTGTTACCATGGGTTGCCCTTTCATTAATTCCCGGAGTTGCCCAAGTCTCATCGATTCCATTTTTTTTCAAATGAAGTAGATGATCTTAGACAATTTTTATAAAAAAGATAGTTTTGGTTTCTTAAAGCATAATAAAGATATGTCATTTTGAAATTCAGACAAAAAATTTCTTTATTTGGCCGCTGTTCTCTTTTATAGCGATACTTTTTGTGTGAATAACTTAAGTTCTAGAAGAGAAATATGACTGAAAATTGGTACCTGATCACTTTCAAAGGTGTTGAATACAAAGATGAAGAGAAGTTAACCCAAATCCTAATCTTTTAGAGTAATTTTTGAATTTTAAAATGGTATAACATTACTCAACCATAAAACGGAGTAATATTTTCACAAATTGCCTGACTGTCATAGGTTCAATTGTGGTGTGTACAAACAGTTTATTAAGGTTGGTTTTGATATATAAATAAAGTTTTGTGAAGTGAATTATTATGAAAAATGTAGTTTTGCAACGCCTGCTGTGATGTATAAATATAGTTTTGGGACGTCAGTTATGTCGTCTAAATATAGTTTTGAAACAACAGTTAACAATAACAAATTTCAATGAAAAAAAATTATTTTAATTTTAGTTTGAATAATTGTTAAATCTTGTTTGGTAATACAGTTTCTTAGTCATGGCAAACAGCTAACAGTGCTCCATTGGAATCAACCTAGAAAGTTAATGTCATCTCACAACATATACATCGTTGCTGGGAATTGAACCTTTTGAAGATATTCCTGAATATGAAAGAGAAATATTAATGTGGAGGACTGGGCTCTCAATAATAAATGTCAAACCAACAACTTGTCTCCATCATAAACATATTTATTTGAAGCGTTATACAACTAAATTAACACGATGTTGCAATCTATTTAATAAGCATAACAAAGTTATAAAAGGTATTTAGAGTAATCATAACTTTTAGTTTTGTGAAAATGTCGTGAGCTACAATAATGAATTTCTTGGCAGCCAAATTCTATTTTAGCTATATTTAACCTTTTAGCTGACTTCTGAAAGTGCACTATTAAATGCCATACAACTTTAAACTTTTTAAGGTTTTATTAAAATTTTTATACATATTAAAAGAACTCTTCCCTTTTTATAGGTAGTCTTCGTGAAATCAACTTGGATACAGCAAAGTACCTATGCAGTAAAGCCAAATTCGTAGTTCCAGGTAAAAAACTTTGTTCACAATGCAGACATAAATTAGCGTCAAGTGAAGAATCAGAAGAGAACGAGTTGAAGATAAAATTAACTGAAGATAATATGGAAAAAGAAATTACACTGGAATCAACAAGATCATTGCTCAACAGTACTTTATGCGAACTTGAAGTGACTCCTCTAAAAGTTAATTACCCAAAACCTCTAACAAGCTTTCACTTGGAAAGAGAAAGATAAAGCAAATTGAAGAAACAGTTATTAAGAAGCTTGCAACTGCTCTGGATGTACCGAATCCGATTTTGTTGCACCAAAAAATGAAGTTCTAAAGGAAATTTAAAGCAAAGCTCGTGATCTAGACTTCCTTGTAGAATGGTTTCTAACAGAAGGCAGCAACTTCAAATATTGACATTAACCCCAAAATCTTGGTCTATCAGAGAAGCAGCAGAAGAGTTTTCAGTGTCCAAACACAACGTTCAAAATGCAAAGCTTTTACGCGACCAAAAAGGCATCATAGCATACCCTCATCTGGTTGAACGGCATCGAATAAGTAAAGATGTCATAGAACTTGAAAAAATATATGTCAAAGAAATTAATTTTGTGTAACTTAAAGGAGCTCTATGTGGCAAATAAGACAAAGTACCCAGGCCATAAGATCGGTTTTTCTAAATTTTCCAGTCTTCGGCCTAAATGGTGCATTCTTGCTGGTCCAAAAGGTACACATTCTGTTTATGCGTGTACAATACACCAAAATGTTAAATTAATGTTGAGTGCTATAGGCCTTGAAACATCTTACCATGAAATCATTGAAAAGATTGTCTGCAGCAGAAAATCTAAAGTTTGCATGATTCACCGATGCAATTGTTGTCCTGGCATACAAGCTGCCCAAAATTATTTACAGCAGTACCTTACACAAAATTATGATCCAAAAGAGCGATATGACAGTCATAAAAATGAACAGTCAATGGATTTCAAACAGTGGACAGCAACAGATAGAACTGAACTATTAACAATAAAACTTCCATTAAATGAATTCATAGAGCTCCTGTGTGAAAGCTTGATAATATTACTTCTCATTCATTTATAGCAAAATCACAATCTAGCTATCTAAAGCATCTCAAAGAAACAATTAGTATTGATGAGGCTATTGTACTGGCAGATTTTTCAGGGAATTACACTTTTATAGTACAAGACGAGATAGAGAGTAACCATTGGAGCAAGAGCCAATGTTCCCTTCATCCAGTTGTCATCTACTACAAGAAAGTGAAATTGGAAATATCTTCTTTTTGTATAATTTCAGATGATTTGAATCATGATGTTGGATTTATCAATGAAGTTATGCATAAAACCATTAATCATATAAAAACTCATCTTTGTTCCACAATTACAAAAATTCATTAATTTTCTGATGGCTGTGCAGGGCAGTATAAAAACTGTAAACATTTTTTCAATTTATGTCACCACGCTCAAGATTTTTCTGTTTATTGCATGTGGAATTTCAATGCAACAAGCCATGGCAAATCTCCATGCGATGGAATAGGTGGCACTGTTAAAAGGCTTGTTGCAACACCTAGCTTGCAGAGTTCAACCACAGGTCATATACTGTCTTCTCAAGCAATGTTTGAACACTGTCAAAAGTCAATCAGTGGGATTACGTTTGTGTACGTCACTGCTGAAAAAATGGAGCTAGTAAGAAACAAACTTACTGATAGACTACTAATAGCAACCACTATTCCTGGGACAAGAAGTTTCCATCACTTTATACCATCTTCTCATTCAATTATAAAATTGAAAAGGGTATTCGATGATGATGATTTTGCACTAACATTTGACTTCCTCAAAAAACAAAAACATAAAATTATTAAAATTGACAATGTTATGATGTCACAATACCTATTTTGCAAATACGATGATTTTTACTGGCTTGGTATGGTTTCTGAAACTGATAAAGAGAATGATGACTTTATGGTAAAGTTTATGCATCCACATTATCTAAGTCGGTCATACTACTGGCAAAAGCGGGATGATAATTGCTGGGTGCCAAGAATTAATGTCATTTCTCTTGTTAAAACACCTTCAGCATCTTCTGGGCGTAAGTACCAAATCTCAAAAGAAGATGAAATTCTATTTGAACAAGTAGTTAATGATGTTATTAACTGCCGTTTAATTTTCTATTGTTTTAATCTGCGTTATTTGATAGGTAAAATCTTTGGAGTTAAGAGGTTGTATTATTCAAATCCATCAAAAATCTATAAAAAAATTAATAAATAAAATGAAATAAAATGAAACAAAATAGTTAAAGAGTAAAAGTAATCCTCACGAAGAATCTGCGTCCTGAGAGATTTGACGCAAATTTTTCAACGTCAGGTAAAGAATGGGCTCACTGTTTTAAAACTCTCGAAAATTTCTTTTTATCTCAGAATCTAGATCTGATGAAAAGTTAAGAATATTAACAAACTTCGTATCACCAACCGTTTATGAGAACATAACCATTTCACTAACTTTTGAAAATACGATCGACGTTCTCAAACCTCAGCACGTAAAACCGGAAAACGAAATATTCACTCGGCATCAGCTAGCATCACGTAAGAAACAAACTGGCAAAACACTACATGAATGTATTCAAACTCTCCGAACTCTTGCAAAAGTTTGTAACTTTAAAGCATCAACTTGTCAGAAACGAGGACACTTTCCAAAAGTGTGTAAATCAAATAAAAACCATTAGCTATTACTATATCCGATGATATACTTGCAATGATTAGTGCTGGGGCAGCTAATTGCCTTTCGTATGCAATTCGGAAAGTGGAAAGAAATGGGTGGAACGTTTCTGTATTAATAGATACTGGAAGCTCGGATGACTTTATCAACAAATACAAAGAAGATAATTACCAAATCCTATTTGCAAAAAGTAGCAGCAGCGAATCGGTGGCATCATCATCACTCAGTACAAAAGTCCAAGGCTATTGCAGGATATATATGATTTTCCAAAACCAAAAGTATAATGATATCACCTAGTCAATCTTACCTAACTTATGTGCTGATATTATCCTCTGTCAAGCTTTTATAAAACAGCATAGCAATATAACAATCCCTTTTGGAGGAATATTACCTCCTTGATCAGTTTGTAGCTTAAGAAATCACAAATATCACCTGCATTATTATTTGCATAAATACATAAATCTTTCCAAAGGTTGCTGACCGATAGCAACTAAATCCCGAAGATCCAGGCACGTTAATAAGCTGTTCATTAAACTCGAAATTAAGAAACTATTAATAAACGAAAATATAGAACCAAGTAACTCACCTCGGAGGGAACAAATTGTAATCATTACAAATGAGCGACACAAAAAACGAATGTTTGTTGATTATTCCCAAACTATAAACAAGTTCACTTACCTTGGTACCTATCCTCTACCTAAAATAGAAGATAAGATTAACGAATTGTCCAAGTACAACTTTTTCATTCTCTTGATCTTACAAGCGCCTATTATCAGATACCACTTCTAATAGAAGACAAACCATATGCAGCATTTTAAGGTGATGGCAAATTGTATCAATTTACTTTCTTGGCGTTCGGTTTAACAAATGGCGTTGTTGTTTTCCAACGGAGAATTGACAAATTTATAATTGAGAACTATTTAAAAAACACCTAGTGCAATTAGATAATATTACGGTGTGGCTCAAGCTGAACACGACTCCAATTTAAAGAAATTATACAAAGCAGTGAAGGGGAACAAGTTTACTTTTAACTCTAGCGAAAGTGTAATTTTAGTTAGTTCAATTAATCTACTTGGCTATTTTTTATCTCATAATAGCATAAAGGCAGACGCAGAAAGATTGCAACCCATGCTTAATTTACCTTTACCGCTAAATAGCGAAGAATTACAAAGAACTGTAGGACTCTTCTATTACTCAAAGTTTATCCGTAATTATTCTAAAAAAATTCGTCCATTTTTACAGTGTCTAACATTCCCATTCAATCAGCAAGCAACAGACGCTTTTAAACTACTAAAGAACGATATTGCGAATGCTGTTGTAAAAACAATTCATGAAAAAATCCCATTTGTTCTCATAACGGACGCGTCTGATTTTTCGTTGGCTGCATCATTAAACCAAAATGGTTAGCCTGTGCCCTTCCTCTCGAAATCTCTAAACAAACACCAAACGATTGTGAAAGCCTTTCGGAAGTAGAAACATTATTTGACCGGACGCCATTTTAACTTAAAGAGCGACCATCAAGCTATTTCGTATAGTTCAATCAGAACCATGGAGATAAAATTTAAAAACGATAAAGTTATGCGATGGTGTACTAAACTTGGTTGCTAAAACTACGACATACTGTATTGACCAGGTATGTATAACCAAAGTTATAAGAAAACTATAGTTAGGAAGCGAACAAAAGCGCATTGTTTTAATTTTTTCATACTGTTTTTTCTCGTTTCCGGACTTCGGAACCTGCCAAAAAGATTGTTGTTGTTAGCAATTGCCTGTTATTTTTTTAAGTTGTCTTTCTGTTTTTATTGAAATTAATTTTTTTTGATATGCCTGGTGAAAATTGAGCAATATTTGGTTGTTCAACTTCAAGAAGGCACTAAGGTATTAGCATTTTCAAAGTTCCTAATCCAACTCATGGTGCAAATAAGAAATGGAGTATTGAGCTAAATGGAGTAAATTTTAGAGACAGACTCATCGATGATTCTTTTAAAAAACGAATTGATTCTTTCAACCTTTATATTTGCGAGCTTCTTTTTACTGAAGATCATTTTTGGGTTTACTCATCTCGAAAGATTTTAAAGGATGGAGCATTTCCAACTCTAAATCTCCCCAAGAAAAGTATTCAACAACAGTGAAGTTCAGTATCCATTACAAAACGTGAGGAGTTTTTTGTGACGCAAGAGTTGATTTCTCGAACTACAACGTCATGTTACAAATCTTTTGATGATTTTACAAAACGTATTTTAAAGCTCTCTCTTGTTGATTGTCGGAAAATTTCTTTGAATGATAGATTTGTATTAATTACTTGTAGTTCTCCAGAGCATATTTTACCAAGATATGAAATTTATGTCGACGAGTTGCTAGACTATTGTATAAGAATTTTTTGTTGGATGTTACCAATAGATCATCTTTTGTACATTCAATATAATGGATCTTTTTAAAATGTTTCTTTATCAAAGTTTATAAATCATATTGAAACTCTTGTTCTTTGTCCTGGTGTTGAAGTAAAAAGTTTAGACTTAATCAACCAAAACTTTAAATTTGAAAAACATGTTATAACTAAAAAATTTCGCTACTTACTTTTTAAGCAACTTCCTCTTAAACCTAGATTAAATCAAGATGAGTTTTATCGTTCACTTAATTGTAATATTTTAATAAAATCCCAGAGTTATTGTTATTCATGCCATTCTTTGCAACTTAAAACTAATTATGAAGTAAGTAATAAAAATAAAACTTTAAACCAACCTGCAAAGCTGAATGCTCCTCTTAAATTTACTTCCACCGAGCGATCTAAATTAAGTTCGCAACAACATCATTTAAAATGCAATCAGCTGGAAAATAAGATTGAACATATGAAAACAGTTTTGAATATGGAAAGTGAAAAAATTAATTTAGAACTTGATCAAGACCTCATAACAGTGTACTCTAGTTTCAATCGAAAAAATATTCCAGACTTCATGAAACTATTTTGGAATGAGCAGCAAAATTATTTAAAAGCTTCTAGTCCCTGTATTGTTAAGTATCATCCTATGATAATAAAACTTTGTCTCAATTTAGCAGCTAAATCTTCGTCAGCATCAGGGCGCGACAAATCAACGAATGTGCGAACGTCTGCTAAAAAAAAGACAGAAAAACGAACGTAACGTTCCTTTACTTTTTCCAAAACAAAATTTGGCGTTATATCTTGATATAACTTGAAGAGATATCTTGCTGGAAAATGAACCTGAATTAGCAAGTATAAATTTCTTGTTAGAGATTATGCTAGCTTTCAGCGCTTCAACGGCAAGTTGTGAACGCAGTTTTTCTTTTATGAACTTACAAAAAAATATTTTTGCGAACTTCATTAAATGATGTCACTTTAGAAGATATTATGCGTATAAAGCTTGATGGCCAGTTAATTGAGGACTTTTTGCCCCAAAAACATGTCAAAAATTGGATTGACGCAGCAGTTGGTATTAGACATTTTGATGGTCATAAATTAAAAAGTTCTAGCGATTCTTAAATCCATTTATATAAATATAAAAATTATATATATATATATATATATATATATATATATATATATATATATATATATATATATATATATATGTATATATATATATATATATGTATATATATATATATATATATATGTATATATATATATATATATATATTAGGGTGGTCCTTATTCATTACAAAAAAAATTTTCTTCAGTTTTCTGACGGGGCACCCCTTTCAATGGTTGACGTTTATGAAAAAATAATTGTACTGAAAATTTTATTTGAAAAAAGTACATTTTAGGGGTCTCTACCGCAGAGTTTATATCTATAAAAGTGCCCACAGAAGGCTCATATGCTCAGTATTCTACAATATGAATGATTAGGACAAATATGATCACAGAGCACAACATTGCTTTATTGAAGCACATTTAAACAACTGTTACAGTGTTACATATTGTAATTATTATTGTCCTTCTGTGTTGAGACTGTCAAAGTGACAAAAACCGTCTAGTTAGTCCATTGCCAGGGTATTCTTCGCTCGATCAGGAAATCGCTGACGGTACTTCTTTACAATTAAGAGAAGGCACTGTTTCTGCTCCTCATCGTTTGTGTGCAGCTTGTTGTATTCGTCCATTAAGGTAACTCCACGTTCTGCTATGTCATTCACAACTCTCATACTACTGACAGTGTTCTTCGCCAACTGATAGTCAGCATCTGCAGACCAGAGCTTCACATCTTTGTTGAGGAAAGTTGACGGTAGACCAGTGATGGTGAAGAATCTACGACTGCTCTCGGTTACAAAGTCTTCCAAGTTCTTGGAGCTCACCAGCGTAGGATCAACAGTTATCCTCTTCAAAGGATATTCTGCACCCGGTGCTTGCAGGGCACTGACCATCAGACGTTTAGTGTCATCGGAGACTTCGTCATCAAAGAAAGCCAATGCAATCAGTTCTTCTGACAAGTACCACAAATTTCCTAAAATTTTCTTCATTGCGATCTGAGAGACTGCTTGATTCTGTGCCTTGTATTTGTCGATCTCCTTGATAAGCTCGAGATCAACACGAGGCGAAGATGGCGCTGACGGCGCTCTAAACCAGGCCTTGACATACAGAGTCACTGTGAAAAGACACACGTCTGCTATTCCCTTCTCTTCTTTCTTTGTCATCTTGAACTGGCTTCTCAGCATCCATATTTTCAATGAATATATAGCCTTGGCCATCCATCTGGCTTGATGCAGTCCTGCCGGAGCTTTGAATGAGCATCCTTGAGATGGAACACCTCCCAGAAACATTATTGTCAGCTCTAGCAGTTCGCGATAATCATCACGAGGCTGAAACTGTTGCAGTTGGTTTTCAGCAAATGCAATAATTTCATTTGCAACACTGGAAACGGCACTCTGCACGATGTCATTCGAACTAGATGCCTGAAAGTTTGACCGGTCAATGATTTCCCAACTGCTTTGAAACCTTTTAAAAATCATAATGTCTGAACCCTTTGAAGGGCCAAGAGAAAGAGTAACCGTTGCCTCTAAGACTATTTCTAAAATGTGATGACGGCAAGCAAACCAGAGCAAATCTTTGTCAAACTTCTGCTCCAGTAGGATGCAAGCACCATTTCTTGGACCACTATTGACGGAAGTAGTGTCGAAGCACACGCACTTGACTTTATCAGCTATGCCCCACGCTACAGTTACATCATAAACAGCTGTTGCTGCAGCTTCTCCAGTTCCAGATGGCAGCTTCGGTACACAAAGAAGTTGGTCAACTCCTAGTCCAGACACGAGGATTGGAAGCCGGTCCACAATTTTTTTGCTACTGATATCTTCCAGCGATTTCCCATCCCAGTGTATTGTTAGTGGAACTGTTGGCTTGAATTCTGCTTTCAAGTTCTCTGCCATTCTCTGCCTACATTTCATCCTTTCTCTTCGAATGGACGATCGATTGATATTAGACTCTGCTAGGTCATGATCGAGGTGCTGCAGAGCTGGAGTCAGGACTAGTGCAGCATTTCTATCACTGACCTTTGCCACATCCAGACATACTGCTAACTTGTCATTCAGTATTTTGTGTGTGCCACGTTTACGTTTAGTTCTCTTTGAAGTTGTGGTTGATGATGGCTCGCCAAATGCTTCATTATCATTACCAGACTCCTGTTCGCTTTCGGAATTCTGAAGAATAGCTTTCTCCTCTCTGGCCACTCTGTCCTGTTCTTCTCTCTCTTTTCTTCTCTTGAAGTTTTCTTCTCTACTGTGAACATCTCTTTCTCTTTTGGCCATGGCTTTGTCAACACGTCCCATCTTACCATGTCGTTCCGCCTCACGCTGAGCTAACAGGAACTCCCTGTCCTCCTGCATGCTAATCATCTTCATGGCGTCCGCATGAGCAATGTCAAAAAGACTCTCTAAGCCATCCTTCCATTCTTCTTCCTTCTTCAGTAGACTTTCAGAGCGCTTTGCTTTATTTTCCTTATTTTTCTTCAGTTTGTCATACTCATGGAACAGACATTCAACTTTTTCAACAACGTGTTTCTTCAACCGTGTCGGGATGCGGGCTTTAGCCCACACTTCAAGAACGTCATTAGTTGTTGAATGTGATGCTTCATGAACGGTCTGTTTGGTGGCCTCTTTGTAATAGAAGAAAAGTGCCATGACTTCCTTCTTTGACGGTAACTTTGTAGAGCTGAGAATTTCAGACATTTGGCCTATCAGCCACAACTCAGTTTCTCGTCTTGTAGTTGGTTTCGAAGTCCTACAGCAAGTATTGGCCATCTCCCTTAAAATAATAAATTTTATTTGTTACCATCCAATTTAATTATTCAAATTACATGTAATTTCTAACAAAAACTTATAGAGCTCAGAAAACTAACTGACAAAATTTATGTTATGCAATATAAATAAACAACAATGACATGAAAACTCTGACAAGGTCTAAAACCAATAAATAAAATACACAATTATGTGCATAAATGAAAAGTCAAGTTCGATACTATGGCACTCAGGCAATTGATATTAATTAACAATTTAAAATGGGTTTAGCACATCGGATCGGTCATTCTGTCTGTTTTATAATAATTCATTGTTAAATCAATATAATTTGCCAAATAATATTTAAGCAAAAATAAACAAAGAAAACACTCACTTTTGATCCAGTATCCACTAGGTCAGTTGTTACGAAAGTTTCCCTGAGAGAGTCAGTAGTCACTAATTCAGATTCATCAAATATTATTGTTATATTGAGTGTCTGTCAGTGTCTGATTACAAATGGCTGACAGCTAGTGAAATGCATTCTGGATAATTTAACAATGAATAAGTAACATCATATTGATAAATTATGCAGGCGGTATAGTGTGCAGTGAAAGAGTTCACCAGCATAACAACTAGTGACATGCAGCCACGGAACCCCACATGATACTTAACTATTATATATGTGGTAGGGACCTCAAAATGTTTTCAGATTTAGCTGATTTTTTTGTGAATTTTTTATGCATGCATATAAACAAAATTCAAGGGTGCCCTGTACAAAAATCAAACTTTGAAAATTAAGGACCACCCTAATATATATATATATATATATATATATATATATATATATATATATATATATATATATATATATATATATATATATATATATATATGTATATTTTAATGAGACGTCATTTTGCGATTTATTTCTTTAGTTCCGTTTATTTTAATGTCTTCACGTTTATACGTATATTTTATGAGTTAATAAATTTAACGAGCTATATTGAAAAAAAAAGTTTTATATCGTTGGATAACAGTTTACAATCGTAGCATATTAAAAATCAATAATTTGCGCGCACTTGCTTGAAAAGTTGTTTTGAAAATATGACAATTGATTAAACTCAATAAGCATCTTTGATATATCCAAAAACTTATTAACTAGAATAAAAATTTATTTGAATATGAAACTCCCTTATTTGACATGTATCTCTTAAACTAGACGTTCGTCAATAATATAAGATACGAACGTCAACGTCATTAAAAAAAAAAACGATTTGTCGCGCCCTGACTAAAGAGCCTTCATTTGCTTTGTTGGTATGGAATGCCAAGTGCCTCAATCAAGCCTTTTAGATCATTGCCATATACCGAAGAGCTAAAAGAATCACATTTTTTTAATAGAACTTTTCTCCATTTCTCAACAAAAGTATGCAGTTTCTTTAGAGAGGAGGTTGCTCTGACTAAATCAGGAAGCAAGAAATTATGCATTCTTTTTAGAAAGACTAAGATCTCTGACCAATTTCTCTAGCTAACTTTGAATGAGTGGTCATGGCAAAGTCATGCTATTCAAAGGTTCATATGTCACAAATGTGTGAGTGTCCTCCCCTTCTATAACCTCCATATCTTCTTCTCGGTCAGTTTTTTTCAGGTGTAGAAGGATCTGAAACTCCTGGACCATCTGGCAGTGATATAGTGGCAGAAGGAATATCAGGATGAACAATAATGTGCTTGTTCCTCTTCTTTTTGATACCTGAAAAAAAGTTTTTCATTCTTGATTTACATATTTTTAGTATAGCCGACCCCTGTTTTGACAACTTTAACACAATTTTCATTCAAAGAAAATCCACAGTTTTTGTACAGAATTAGAGTTTTAACAGGCCACCAAAAGATTTTTATAAACATATTTTTGATTTGTGAAGAATTGTATTTTTTTAAAATAATTTTAATCTCATATTGAAGACTGGTCATGTAAAATATGGATTCTGTCACAAGTTTCTTGCCTTTTCTCCACGCCATTGGTACACTAAGTGGCAAACAGTCTGTTAAGCCCTAACACCAGCGCATTGAGGCCACAACACAGGCTTTGCAGCACATGTGGGGCAAAGCTTCTGTCTTAGTTGCCCAGCCTAGTGACAAAAATAATGCGCAACACTTTACATTAGTTGATTATGAAGAAAACATTTCTGCTTATTGCTCGGAACATTTTATAGGTCAAAAGAAAGTAAAAAAAGGATCCAGCGTTTATTATGGAAAACATGGAGTCACATTCTGTATGCTAGAGTATCTCTAGAATTCATTTCTTTTTCGTGCGAGCTTTGTTGGTAATGTTGGTTTCTTTCTGTTGACTTTTAAGTTTTGTTTTCTGAATTTCTTAGAAATTATAAAATTCTGAAAAAACTTTATCTCCTCTGAAATTTTTTGAAATTTAGTGGGGTAAAGTTAGTTTCTCGTTAAGTATGATTATCTCTCCAGGATCAAACCGCATCAAAACGAGTTATCTAATCTCAAAAGGGTTTTCTTTAAGAGCAAATTTTTAGGAGACTAAACTTAATTTCGCTTCTTATGAGCATGCAGCTTGGTTGTATAATGTAACGCTTCAATCTTGATTAAAGAACGTTGGATAGAAAACTTCTCCATCAACCGCGAGATCCAGAAGAGAAAAGAACTTTGAGCACAAAAAAAATCATTTAGGAAAACATAAAGTTAATTCTAAGAATATGGTTGAAGTATTGTTGCTATCATTCTTTTGTCTTCAAAGTCTCTTAAAACTTAAATTTTACTCTATTTTGTTTTCTAATGTTACTTCAGTCTTCTTAACAAAAACACAGCATTCCCAAGAGGTTTGCTGTGTTTAATCAGATGAATAGAATTCAATAAATATCGTGTATTACCCAATTGCAAACGTGTCGAATATTTATACAGACTATCCTTATGAAAGCTCTGGAACAAGCCTTGCTGACATGATGCGTGTGGGTTTTTTTTTTAAATTGAAATTTTGTTTTACAAGAAAAAAGTTTAAGAAAGTTTGTTATCTTCTTATTCAACTAAATGAGTTAATACAGTTGCGTTTTTGAAATTTATTAAAGTTAAATTTTGATTATTTATATTTATTTAAATATATATATATATATATATATATATATATATAGATATATATATATATATATATATATATATATATATATATATATATATAGATATATATATATATAAGGTAAGTATGGGTATTAAGACCCGGCGGGTAATAAGGCCCACTAATCCAAAGTTAGGGAAAAAATAAATTGTGAAACTTTTTTTCGACATTAAAATATTAGAGTTATCTGGTTTTATCACTGGCAGCAAAAAAAAATCAGCATTTCTTTACCGCGCATTCGACAAAGGTGTGCCTTAATACCCATACTTACCTTATATATATATTATAGGGCGTCCCAGCTGCCCCACAAAACTCGAAATTTGGTCGTGGATAGCTGGATAGTTTTTGGTGAGGCGTTTGGGCCTAAAAACAGCAACTATGAACTTTTTTCTGCAATCTGATCACATATGAGTTTGCACAAGCGACATAAAGTTTGATACTGTGAAAAATATACATTTTTCGTAATAATATCTTACAAATATTTATTTTATCTTTGTTTAGTATTGTTATTTAACTAACTTTGATGATTTTTCAGATTACTAATGATTAATATATATATAAATGTATCATAATGGAAACTAGACATAATGATTGATATATAAAAATGATGTTAGGGACCACTCCTGGTATCAACGACAAGGAAATCAAGGAATATAAACAACCAACAAAGAAGCAAGTAATTCTTTGCCTGCTTGCAAACCTTAAGGGTTTAATGATGCATTATCTCTTACAATTGATAATGTCCTGAAGCATTATTTGAAGTCGAATATCCCTCCATAAGTGGAAGAAACAATATTGGCAAAATAGTTAAAGAAGAATATGATGAATTAATGAAATTAATGAAATACAATGAAAATCGAAGACATTTGGATAACCCAGGAATCAAGATATTTATGTCAACTTTAGATGGTACCATAAAATTTTATAAGAAATCTGTTTTCCAAGATATGGAAGTTCAAAAACGACATAAAACAACAAAGGAAACGAATCCATCGAATCAGGCATTGCTTTCATGCAAAGCATGATAACTGATAGGAAAGCATCTTATTCAGGAATTGACAAAACCCATTCAAAAGTTGTTGAGAAAAAGCAGAAAAGAACCTATGATAAAGTTTTTCCCAAAAGAGACCATTCGATAATGTTTAAAAAAAAATGACGAGTTTGAGTTAACCAGTAGTTTTTGTGATAAATAGGTTGGGGGGATTGCTGGACCCTGCTCGGTCTGCTCTGAAATTGAACGGCGACACAAAAGGAAAATTAAATCTGGTGAACACATATTTGTCGCACATGATATTCTCAAGAATTCAAATGTTATTGCCTGGAGTGTGAGGAATAACATTAGTAATACTTAGATGAATTCATTCGTACACTTGATGATATTTGTCTGCGGAGGAGATGTTTCAAAAATAAATCTAAGTTCCGGTTCAGCCCATCGATATTGAACATCAGTACTGCCCCATATCACCCAACAAATAAAAGACAAATGGAATCCATCTCTAAAAATGATGGTACATTGGGACGGAAAACTAATGGTTTTCCTGGACTAAAAAGACACCGATGATCGTCTACCTGTTTTAGTATCGGGAGTAAATGGAACTAAACTTCTTGGTGTGCCAGCCCTTCCAAGTTCAACCATAAAAACTGATCTGAAACATGGTAACGTTGTCTCTGTTGCAACAAAAAATCTGCTTGTAGTTTGGAAATGCGACAAAAACATCATAGGCATGGTCTTCGACACAATATCCTCGAATACAGGTTAGGCTTTAACATAGCAATTATTTATTAAATTTTGTGAAACATTAATAATTTAATTAAATTTCAAATCAACAAATCATTTTTGCAAAAACTCTAAGATTACAAATACTGTGGAGGTTTCAGTAATGGACTAATTGTAAGGCTATTAGGTATAGTTTTATTAAAGAATTAATTAATTCACTCTTTACATTACAGGACAACATACTGCAGCATGTGTCTGCCTGCAGAAAGAACTAGACCGCCCCTTGTTGTGGTTTGCATGCCACAGACATGTAGGAGAAGTCATGCTTAGCGACTGTTGGGATTCATTAAATATAGAGGCTTATCTGGTCCAAACATTCAAATTTTTAAAAGGTAAGCCTAATGTTTTAACAACATCATTGAAAAAAAAGATTTTTTTAATTGATTAAATAGACTTGCTTTAATTAGTGATAATGATTATAAATTGTTGCAGATTCAAGAGCCATTACTTATAACTTCCACCAGTTAAATAAACAAACTTTTACTATCCTGAACTTCCTAGAGAAACTGAAAAGGAAAAGAAAGCTTAACAAATTGCTTCCGTGAATTCCTAGCATTAGATTTCACTCGAGGAGATTACCAAGAACTTATTGAACTCAGCCTGTTAGTAGTTACAAAAAGATTCGAACCTCAGAAGTTTAGCATGAACCACCCTGGAACATTGCACAAAGCAAGATGGATGGCAAAACTTCTGTACACTATGAAAAGAGTATTATTGTCCGGAAAGATAATTGAATAGTATCCCAATTCAGAAGTTGCAACCAAAAATCAAATCAAGAAAATAGAAAGTTTCTGTGTGTTTGCTGTAAATGTCTACGTGCAATGGTGGATTAAATGCCCACTTGCAGCTGATGCCCCAGTTAACGATTTGATTTAGTCAAGAAACTGAAACAGTTTGCATACCATGATTTTATAATTGCTGGCAAGGGAATAAAAGCTCTTAGCAGACATACTTGGTATATGAATGAAGAGCTTGTTCCATTGGCTCTTTTCTCACAAATGGTATCAGACAAAGACAAAGAGAGCATGAGGCTCCGGCTCCTCCAATTTGAAAGTGCTGGAAGTACTACAGATCGCGTGGGAGCAACCTTCGGAAAGCTTAACCTTAAACCAATTTCAGAGGAGATTAAGTCACTGAGTGATTTGATTGGCCCGGGATCAATGAGGTTTTTCCATATTGTAAATGCTCCCTATGAGTTTCTTCAAACACCAGCCAATCAATGGACAAAACTGGACGGTTTTCTTGAACTGAAGACAATTGTTTAAATTCTTCAAGTAGTCAACAAAGCTGCTGAAAGAGGAGTAAAGCTATGTTATGATTTCTTGGGTGTAACAATGGTTGAAGAAAGGTTTCAAGATGTACTCCAAGTAGTTAAAATTTCGCGAAAAAAAGTTCCAGATCAGCGGAAACTATTATCTTGTTCTCAAGAGAAGTCGCATTTCCTAGCTCTGGATAATGATTAATGATTAAATACGTAAATGAGTTTTCCATTTTTATAATAAACAATGAGCATTCTTCACGATATTACATCATTCAATGGAAAATATTGGGTTTTTCATCCCTTAATTTGTATTTTAGTCTAAAAAGATGGTATTCTATAACATAACGTAATCTTCAATTTGATTGTCCTGGCTCAATTTCTTTAAAGTCATAAAAACACATATATTCCAAGTGTATATACAGTATCGGACAAAACATGGAGGATAAACTCAAATTTAGAACAAAAGTTGATCAAATTCTAAAAAGAACTAGTAAAACAATTGTAAATATTAATTTTTAAATAGTTCATTATGTTCTTAACAAAATTTAAAACGTTTGAATCATACTAAGAATCACAAAAAAAATTTATAACACATTTTTCTCAACAAACTACATTTTTCCTTGGACAAAACAAGGTGGACAAATCAAAACGAAGCTTTTTTTTATAAGATTTCATTGTCTTTATTCAATTTACCGCATTCTTTTGTTTTCACTTTTATCATAACATTACTCTAAAATAATAAAATAGGTTTTGGAACGTCTGGCCAATTATTTTTTCAATTAAACTAATAATAGATTTAACTCGTGATATATGGGGTAAATTGCAACTTAAAATGGCTTACAACAAATTAGGAAGTGCTTTACGTGAAAATATTGTTAAAGATTTTAAATGCGGAAAACGTCAAGCTCAAATTTGTAGAAAATATAATATAGCTAAATCGACTGTAAGCAAAACTGTCAAATCATTTGGATCTCGTGACTGCTATAAAACAAACCATCGGGGCGGACGTCCAAGAAAAACATCACAAAGGCTAGATCGAATAATTGTTAAAGAGCTTAAAAAAGATCCATTTTTGTCATCCACAAAATTAACCGAAAAACTTGAACTACAAATCTCTGTAATCGCACTGTGCGACAAAGAGCTAACGAAGCAAAATTGTTTTCTCGAATGCCTGCCAAGAAACCGCTAACTTCCTTTAAAAATAGAAAGCTAAGACTTGCGTTTGCCAAAGCACACCAAAATTGGACTGTAGACCAGTGGAAAAACATACTTTTTAGTGATGAATCAAAATATAACCTTTTTGAAAGCGACGGCAAGAAGCGAGTCTGGAGACCAAAGAACACCAGATTCAATACTAAATATACCAAGAAGAGTGTTAAGCATGGAACGTCTGCTATGAGATGTTTCTCAGCACTAGGAACTGGTCCTATACACAAAATTAATGGAATTATGGACCGCTTTGTTTACAAAGATATAATGGAAGATGTTATGTTACCACATGCTGAATGGGAGATGCCCCTAAAGTGATTTTTCAACAGGACAATGATCCCAAACATACCTCAAAAATTGTAAAACAATGGTTCAAGGACCAGAATATCACCAAAATGGAGTGGCCTGCACAAAGCCCTGACTTGAATCCCATAGAAAATATGTGGGAAATAATTGACAATAAGATTGAGCGTGCAAATGTGAAGACCAGTGAGGAATTATTTGAACAAATCGAGAAGGCCTGGCGAGAGATTGATATGAGAATTGTTGACTCATTAATTGCGTCTTTGCCTCGAAGAATGAATGCAGTAATTAAAAGTAAAGGAGGTCCTTCCAAATATTAAGTTAACTTTTGAAGTTTTTTGAAAAATAATAAGTTAATTTTTGTATTTTTTTGAATTTTCAGTCGATTTTTTGAATGTCCACCTTCTTTTGTCCAAAGAAAAATGTAGTTTGTTAGGGAAAACATGTTTTAAAACTTTTTTAGCGATTTTTAGTATGATTCAAAAGTTTTAAGTTTTGTTAACAACATAATAAACTAAATAAAAAATAGTATGTTCAATTGTTTTACTAGTTTTTTTTAGTTTTTGATCAACTTTTGTTCTAAATTTGAGTTTGTCCACCATGTTTTGTCCAATACTGTATGAAATACAGTTGCAAAATTTTGAACAGCGATTTTCCATAAAGTTGGGGCAACTGGGACGCCCTAAGATAGATATATATATATATATTTCAACTTGGTTGACAAAGTTCACTTTGGATCTAAAGATGAATTTTTTTTATATCTTCTGCTTCGTGACTTAAGTTAAACTTCAGATTTATATTATGTCTAAATAAATTATCTTAAAGCAACCGAAATTTTAAAACCAATATATCTCAATATAATATATAACTATAAAAATCAGTGTTAAGTATGTTTAAAAAAGATATTGTGTGTTTCGAATTTCCTTTAAAGTTACAAAGGAAATAAAACATATTTGATGATATTTGAAAGTTTATTTACAAATAGATTTGCGTCTTCCCATAATTAAAAGAGTTTAGAGTTTTATGATTTCTACTCAACTTTAAGAAGTTAAATATGTTCACAATTATAATTTAAAAAGTTTTCTTTGAACGCCGTGAACTTTTTCGAGGTTCATCAAAAACAACGATATATAAAAGTCCTTTTCTGAGCGCTACTTTTTTACATTTGTGCTTTTCACGGGAAACCAAATGTTAAATCAAAAATTCGTGAGAAAAAAACGAGATATGTTCGCATCTGAATAAAAAACTAGATGTGATACCAACTCAACAAAAAATCAGACGTTTCAAACTGAACGAATACTTTCTTCTTTTATGGTTTTATTAAAAGCAACAGTTTTTTGTTTTTTATTTATTGTGTTTTCGGTTCCTTAAATTTACTGCATCTTTTTTTCCTTTATCAAAGTAATCGCAATTTGCAATTAGTAGCAGTTGAAGTTAGTACTGCTATTTTCTGGAATCAAAGTTTATTAAAAATTATTTCGCTTTAACTGTAAATTGTAGAAATTGCTATAATTAAACATAATTGCTTCAATAAAAAACATGAAAATTTTGAAAGCTCTATTAATGGAAATTTACATAGTGGCGTAGCAAGGAAGGGGAATGGGAGTCTGCCATACCCAGGGCTCCACTCGTAGTCAAGAGCCAACGGGTAACCAAGACAAACAAAGTTTTCTGGAAATTTTCAGTTTGTTTTTTCAATGATTTCTGGGAAACGATATATTACAATGAATATATTTCTATATTAAATGTATATCAACAATGTAGAACTGTGCTTGGCTTTTCATTCAACAAACTTTCTTGAAATATCTTTTTCTATTTAGCATTTAAATCTTTTCGTTTTTGATTTTTTCAACAATAAACCCCTTAACTACAAAAGTTAAACCCTTAATCAAAAAGCGGCTCATGACAGGAGTTGTTTCAGGAAGTGTTTTCAGGAAGGTATTATAATTACGCTGTTCTTGATAAACTGGTTTGTTTGATGCCTTTTAATTTTACAATCTTAAGGTGAATAAATTTTTTGCATTAATTCTGGATGATAAAACTGAACAAGTCTTTTGTCTCATTTACTAAGTAGAATCCAAATTAAATCTCATTTACTAAGTAGAATCCAAATTATTAAGTAGAATCCAAATTATTAAATAGAATCCGAATTATAACTTAAACAAATTTCTATAACTATTTAAAAAATTATAAAATGAATGAATAAATTATAAATTCTATGACTCAAATAAAAGAAAGTAAAAACTAGTCCTTTTGTAAACGAGTTATTTTTCACAGTTGAATGAAACGCATAAATTTGCTCGAGAATTATTCTAATGAAACTTTTTAAGTGAAATTCAAGAATCTGCATTTTCCCTAGGTTTCAATTGCCGATGCTTTGCGCATTCCCAGCTAACACAAAACGTTCAAGAAACGTTCGTAGAACGTAAGAAACGGTCGGGCACGTTCTAAGAACGTTCTAAGAACGTTTCTACCGTTTTTCGAACGTACTCGAACGTTTTGTGTTAGCTGGGTCAAGATGCCCACTACCATGCACGCGCTATTTTATGATTGTGCATTGTAAAAGTGGTGGCTTGACATATGTGGTGACTGAAATTGCATCTACAACAACAGAGCTATATTTAAGCGGAAATAACATATCAACCTTTCCGCCAGACGCATTCCAGTCGTTAACTTCATTAAGAAGACTTGGTTTGAGGGACAACGAAATAACGACAATTACATCTGATGCATTTAAACAATTAACTTCATTGACTGACCTTGATTTATCATCCAAAAAAATATCCATTACTCCATCTGACGCATTCAAGTCATTAAAATTCTTTATCTTCCAACCCGTGGCCTAAAGTATACTTAAAGTATACGGCCTTATATTCCGCATTTTTGCCGAAAAAATAGAAGGCCATTAAAAAGAGTTACTGCGCTATATAAAGCAAAGCAAATAAGCAAACAAAATGCATTTATTCTTAAAAATACATTCTATTCAACAACATCAAAATTTCGTTTTAAGAATTTTCATTTAATTCCTTATATTTTTCTAGAAAAAAAAAAGGAAATATCGTTCATTAAAAACTTGTTCATTTTATTTATTTATTTTTAATCATGCTTTTTTCGTTGCCTTTTTTTGAAGCAAACTTTATTGTCCATAATATTTCCATCAGTAATTATTTTTCTTTTATTATTGAAGAATATATTACTGATTGTTTTGTTTATGAAATTTATCCCAAGTTTTTGGTGATCAGAACAAAGGATATTTTCTTTGAATAAAAATGTTTTTAAAATAAACTGAGCAGTTGTTCTGGCAAATCGGTGTTGTTCATTGCATCAAAAGTAAAGTCTAAAATTGCAAAAGCATCACAAGTATAATAACTCAGATTGGTGGATGGTAAAGTCAATCTTCCCCTTGATAAAATTTCAATATATTGTTTATCTGGAAAATTTTTCAATAATAGTGAACTTTTTCCTGTAACGTGAACGTCTAATGGAGCATCTTGATAAAGTATTTGCAATGACATCATCCTCTACACAAACCAAAAAATGTACACATCGTAAGAATACGCTTCCTCTTCTTCAAAGCCATGATGCATCTTTTTCTGCGTGATGAGAAACTGTCAATCTTCCTCAGTTTTTATGGCTTTTTACGCATCACAAATAGCAATATTAAATAGGATGTGAACCTGGGCTCTAAATGTCATATTTTCAGCTAAATCTTTGTTGAGGTTTACCTTTTGGTTGCTTTTAATCCTTTTATATCTGAAGATTGATCAGGATTTACTGTCCGGAATCAATTTTCTGGATTGGAGTTTGACATAAATTAGATAGTTTTCTTCTGGAAGTTAATTTTTCTAAATGACATTTAAGAATGTAATTTAAAACCTTAAGTTTTATTGATTGCCGAATTAAAGCATATCTTATGTGATTTTAGATCTTTGGAGTTGCATTTTATGATGAATGCTGGTATGACCGTTCCGAAGTTAACTGACGAAATCGGCTGACTGCCATGGACCTGTTGGAAAAGAACGCAGTATCATGGTTTACATCTTCATTTAGTCAACTTTAGACTATCTTTGCAGATATTGCTGGATTTTATTTATTTTTGGTGTTAAATGGTGGTTTGTGAGAGGATGGGGTCTATATTAATGTTTTATTCAAACAATGTGCGATACGATTTTGTTTTATGTTTTGGGGTGTTTGCAAACAAGAAGCACTTTAGTAATCTCCATTTGTAAACATTTTATTATTGTTACTTTTAACATTGTTATTTTACTCGTTTTAAGTTCATATTGTTACGGAAAAAAAAAATTTGCTAAATACATCTAAACGTTATTTCTAAAAACCAAAAAAAAACCCTTTTGTTATACCTTTCCGTTACAAGTGAAAAGATTCAAGAAGTTATTTTGCTTTTGTTAAGAGAAGATACAATTTTTTTATAGAGACATTTTCATGGCCTACTATATTACACGGCCGTTTATGTTACATTCTAGACGCCGATTCTTAGAGGCGCAATCGCGCAAAAAAAGTAACATTACAATAGATAAAAATGTAAAACTTGCATAAGATTACCGGTTTAAAGTGGACAAAAATTGTGTTGTTAAATACAAACAAACTCGACATATATATATATATATATATATATATATATATATATATATATATATATATATATATATATATATATATATATATATATATATATATATATATATATTTATATATATGTTTGTATTTTAGAAAGTTAATAAGTATTAAAAAAGCTGAATCATACTATGGTTAACAAGATTTTTGCATATGGTTGTAAAACTGGATACATCGTTTTTTTCGAAGAAAGTAAAGTTGCTTCTTTTCATTTCCCTTTAAAAAATCAACTGTTACTTAAATTATTGGGTTCATTTTATAAACTGTAGTGATTGGGTGCCTTCATAAAAACCTCCTTAGGAAAGTATTTTAATGAAAAGTACATTATCCGTGGTATAAAATGTAAGCTAAATTGGAATCTTGATCCTTTTCCTGAAACTTTTTCAAGTGAGTGCTTAAAGCGTCCTTCCATACTGCCATCACTTATTGCTTTGAGAAGACCACTTATCACTTTTATTTATCAAGAAGATGAACTTAGTTCTTGTTCTAAAAATGATAAAATTACTGAATGGAACAAGTTTAGTAGTAAACATTCACCGGAGATCTTTCAATTTAAAAAACACCTCAATTGTGTAATTCATTATATTTCAATATTTGATCCAATACCTCGTTTCCATCGGTTCTTGAAATAAAAAAAATTGAATATTGTATAAAGGAAATAATGTCCTACATTTTCCGTGGTTAATTTTCCGTGGTTAATTTTCCGTGGTTAATTTTCCGTGGTTAATTTTTCCGTGGTCAAAATCTCAATTTAACTTTTTTTGAGTATGTTAAAAAATCTTGAATCATACATAAAAATCATCGCTTCTTTTAATAGAAATATACTTCTTTATGAAATAAGTAGTCGAATATACTGTAAATGCAAAGGCCAACAACAATATTCTACCTGTAAGATTAGACATGTTTTATTGTTAAGATAAAGATGAGAACAAGTTTAGGAAATTTTACTTGAATTGTATCCATTATCATCAATTTCAAATTTCAAAAAAAAAAATAAAATAAAATAAAACAAGGTAGAGTTGATGCAATAAAGGTTGTTAAAACACTGCGTGAGAAAGGTTTAACACACGAAGATTGTAGAATTGAAGATATATAAGAATTGTAGATGAATTTCATCTTCAGACACAAGCGCAATATTTTAGTAGTATTTATGTAGGGGCTGATGACAGGGGTACTCTTGTTGGATATATTATCATATCCTTGTGCGCGACAGCCGTTTATAGGAATATTATACCTCTGTAGCGTTTCAAGAATTAAATTACCCATATCTTCACCAGTCTTCTTATTGCAGTCAACAAATGCAAGAAATCTTTCCGTAATTTCGAATTTGTTGGACTGAATAGTAACGTACCGTAAAATAAATGTAGTTTGTTCTATATGCGCAGAATTGGGTGTTGGGTCTACAATAAGGATATAATATTTCACTGTTTTTCTTTCCTTTAAAATACAAGTTCTCAAGTAATTAGCACAGCATGATATGAATTCATTTTGAATGTCTGCCGATAAATAATGTACTTGCAATCTCCGTTTTTCGTTTTGTGTCTGCTATACGTTTTTAAGATGTTTTTCTAAATTCGGATTGTAATGACTTAAAAGTTCTAATAACCCTAGAAAATTTCCATTGTTCGGATCTCTAATCAAATGAGTAACATTCCTAAGGGCCAATTCACACTCAGCAAGAAACAAAATTTCATCTAATAATCGTTTTAATAAATCTTTCCATTTCTGTGTCTCATTTTGTATTTGTTTTACTATATGGTAATCAATTGTGGTATGTTTATTAATACTTTTTTCTAAATTTCGCCACGGGATATAACAAGATTTATGATTGCTAGATTTTTCATGGTCAGGTATTCTGTCATATCTTTTATACCCTTATTAGCCTACCAACCATTTTCTGTAGCGAAAATTGATTTTAGCTCACGAAATTTATAAAAGAAACGACAAGGAAAACAAAACAAA
Organism: Hydra viridissima; assembly: GCF_058129835.1. Classification (NCBI taxonomy): domain Eukaryota; kingdom Metazoa; phylum Cnidaria; class Hydrozoa; order Anthoathecata; family Hydridae; genus Hydra; species Hydra viridissima. Next base: position 17,810,471 of record NW_028324304.1, read on the forward strand.
GCATTTTTAAATTTGCTCCAAACTAACAAATCACGAAAAACAGTTTCTTTATTTTTTAAAGGAAAGCTTAATAATCTACAGGATGTTGTTGAGTATGGTTCTGCACCTCTTAGAACGGCATCTTCTACGTTTTTGGTGTTACATTTAATTTTACCACTCCAATATTGATGTTGTTACAGCCAGTTTAGAAAGAAAGTGTCAAAATATCAGATTGCACTTCAAGCGCGGAAATTCCAACAAAGTCCGTTTCATTTCTTGCGCTTAATGGGTCCGCATCAATATTTCCATTATCGCAAAAGTCATTGTTCGGCGTTTTTGAAGAAATTGTAAACCCCAAATTTTCAAGTGTTTTCATACCTCTAGAATTTTCTTCATTTCTTTTTTTGTCGCTCTTTACGTTTATCGTATCCAGATTTATGGCGAGAACTCATCTTCTGTATTTCAGAAATTAAAACGTAGCTCTTTTGTTAGCTATTAATACATTATTTATAATTAAAGTTTATGAATAATAACATATTTTTAAATAATATTAATATCTGAATAATATTATTTTGTATTTAACGCAATTGTAATATTTATCAAAAGTTTTAATTTAACACGTGTATGTTATTTACAAGTTGTAAACTAAAATTAAAATTAAAAATAAACGCTGACAAAAAACAACAGCAATTTGTGTCTAAAACGAAAATTTAAAAATGCAGCATTAATGAGAAATCAAGTCATGCAATCTTTACAATTATAAACGTTTTAAAAAGCAAATTAACAAAAGAAAATTTAGCGACATCGATTGAAAAAGATTCAAATTTTAATTTTACAAAAGAAAAATAGCAAAAAAAAAAGGAAGCATATTATGTTAAAAACTCATATATTTTTTGTCTTTAAGATTTTTTGGAAGCAATAAATAGATTTGAAAAGTGATGAATAGATAAGACTTCATGAAAAAAAGATTATTTGTACACACACGAGGCCCCGGGAATCTTCCCCGTCCCCCCCCCCCCCCCCTCTCGAAGTCCACGCTCTGCACAAAGGAGTTGTTACATTTATTATAGTTTAAAGAAATCTGTTACTTTTATTGTAAAAGTAATGCCTGGAGTTACTATAAGCGGTAAATGGCTTTCGGATCACATATCAGTTTCTATTAGTTTTCTTTCTCTATTTGATTTAAAGTTCAAGGATTTATTACTGAAAATCATGAAGCCAATATAAGTGCAGTTAGTTTGCTTCATTCCAAATATTGTAATAATTCAATTTTATTTATTCATCATCCTGATAGTCCAAATAATAAAATATGCTTATTTTATGATAATGTTCTCATTATTAAAATTTTAAGAGGCGGTCTTACTGTACCATTATTTTCACTAAAGGATTTCATATGCATATATGCAACTAAATAAGGTGTTAATTTAAAAGACGCATCAAGCTTTGTTTTTTCAAAAAACTTCCCTACATTTTATTTTACTTGCGATTTACACAAAGAATGGAATTTTAACTTTTCTTCTTAAACCATAACGTCTTTTTTAACAATAAGCAGAACCTAATCAATGTCACTGTACGAAAAGATGATAAAAGTCTTAAAAGTAGACTGAGAGAAAAATGAAGTTAAAAAAATGAACATTATAAATAGATAACATAAAAATAGATTAAAAAAATGTAAAAAGAACAAAAAACTTAACCTCTGATTTGTTTGTAAATTCCCAATGTTGTTTTCAATTTAAATTTATTATTAACAAATATAAAAATACATATTAGATTCAAATATATAATATATATATATATATATATATACATATATATATATATATATATATATATATATATATATATATATATATGTTTATAAATACATAAATCGCTAGTATAAACACAAAAAAATGCCAGTTATCTGTGAATACTTTTTTATATGTACTCGTAATATCATAATTAGTTCGGATGAGATATAATATGTTTTTTCTCTGTGATTGCGCAGCAATCTTTTTTTTAAATAGGCTTATAAAGATCGGCCTCTAATATGAAATATACACGGCCGTGTTATTTTTGGTCATGACATATTTTACGTTTATACGTTATGCCAAAAAACCAGGGATTTTATAAAAGGAGTGTTTTGCATTCCCTAAATTGATTGAAATTGAAATTACAAACTCAAAACAATAAAAAATATAATTAAAAAGCGCTCACTTTTGGTCTCAAATATTGCATGAAAATCTACTTTGGTATCAACGGTATTAATAATCCGAAAGTTGCTTTTCTTCCTGATATATTTTGATGAATTTAAGATTCGGAAAGCTTCCCTGCCGGAGCAACTGAAACAGGAAGAGTTTGTGAAAGCTATGCATAAAGTTCAAAGGCGATCATTGCAGCTTGGGGATTACATAAGCTTACAGAGCTGTCAAAACTCTTAACGTTCACCGCCCAATCAAAGTTCTTTGTGATAAAAATGCTTAAAGGTAGGTTAGTTTGTATATCTCAAAAACACTGAGCTAAAAAAAACTCTTAAAATCTAAAAAACTATACGGTTTCCGTACTTGGAATGGTTACATCTTTGAAGTACCAAAACAGGTTTTGAAGAAAATATGAAAGCTAATTATGTGATTATTAACTAAAAACTTGATTTGATGACATTAATTTCATAATTAATTGGTTTTTTTCTTAAAAACGCTTATACCACAAGCTATTTTCAAATATTTATTTCCTTTAACCAGTAGGTAAGTAAAGACATGGTTACTTTCATTTGCTAAAAGAAAGGTATGTGGGTGGGGACAACACAAAAAATAACCTTGTTTCAGAAGTATTAGCACTTCCTTTAGATGTTAAAAATATGTCCCGCTCCTTGTTGGCTTTTAAGATGTTGAAAAATGTAAACTTTATAGTGATAAAGCCTTTTTTGAAAAAAGAACTTGTTTATTGTGCTGAAATATCAATGTTAGTGAATGAAGTGTGACCTTCATGAATAATTTATTTCTTTGAACCTTTTTCATTTTGTTGCATGAAATTTCGTGTTGATATTGGCTCATGATATTCATCGTGAACTAACTTGAAATAAAACCCTTAGATTTTAAACCAGGGAACCAGATTTATACTGGTTTCAACAGATTGATCATACTAGGGATGGATCGAAATATAGAGAAAAACCATCAAAGTTCATGCTTCACTTGAAATCATATGCCAATGATGTATTTTTCAAGAAATATTTACTTGAGTGAAAATTTCATTTCAAAGGATCTTTTTTTTCTTAGAGTATCTCTACAGACAGAAGATTCCATCAGGTTGAACATCAAAACAAACATCTAAAGGAGTGCACAAAAGCTTAAACAATTTACTAATAGGGATTATTTTTTCTGAGAAACTACTCATCATGGTGACGAATTAGGAGTTACATTTTTTTAGTACAGATCATTGAAACAGTAATACAGATCAGTGAAACTAAAAGGTGTCTTGAGATTTTCAAGGATACATTTACACATGATTTAACCGAGGCAACTCTTCAGAAAGGGGTTACTAAACAAAGTAATGGGAAGAAATGATCAAAGCTGATTCTTTATTACATTCCAAAGAAATGTGGAGTTGAAATGTTAATTTCACTGTGTCGACAAATGTTAACAAAACCTGAATGCAGACATTACTCGCAAGCTGTTTTCATCAACAATTTGAATTTGACTTGAGTAAATGGTTGATCATTTTTAAGAAGTTTACAGGACAAAAACGCTTCTTGATGAAAGTTTCTTTACACTATATGAACTGCTAAGGGAAGCGAGTATTTTAAATATAAATCCACACTTGCTACCAACAGCAGCATACAATTATTACCACGTTTGAGATACCAGATGGAATTAGAATGCAAACGTAATTTCACAATAATAGCATGAACAAGCTGTTAGAAAACTCACATCAACAGCTTTTTTTACCTACAACTGTTTGTTTTGCTTTTGTTTGTAGAAGTATTTGGGGATGGAAAAATCCCGGGCATTCTCAATCTTGGGTTTTCGGGATTGAAAAATTTATTTCTGTGTAATCTCGGGGTTAAATGGAAAACAGAAAAAATCACTGGCGGTGAAGTATGAGAAGAATAAACTTTTAAGTACCAATCAAGCACTGAAAAATGATGAATTTATTGTTAATATATATATATATATATATATATATATATTATCAAAAAATAATCATTTTTTAGTTAACTAAAGTAGTTTATTTACTATTTATTTAGGTTTATTAATGAACCTAAGTAATTTAAACTATAAAACAGTACATTAAAAAAATAACAACAATATAAATAAAAATAATAATAAAAAATAATATAAATATGCATAATGAAAAATAGTATGAACATACATGAATTATATTTATTTTTAAAAGTACACCTTAAAAAACTGAAAGCGTTAATCATTTCCTCTTTTAATCGAGTTCGATTTTTCGAGCATAAAAACCCAGCCGGTGAGAATGCTCGTTTGGATTCCACACTTGTTGGCCGTATAGATAGTATATAATTATATGCTTTTTGAAGGTTGCTACCTCTTGTGGCACCACTTTCAAATAACGACATCTCTTTTTGAATTTTAGAGGTTGTACTTTCTACCCTTATAGACAGTGTTTGTGCTGATGCGAATCCTTTTTCCTTAATTTCATTTAATTCTTCACTAATAGTTTTGATCTTATTACTTGACAAAGCCTCGCTCAGTTGAACATCACTATCGCTATTCACGTCTGCTGATGTAATTATATCTGCCGAGTTTAGGCGCTTTATTTAGGTTTATTAAATACTTTTTATTTTGGGCACTCGGGTTTGATACAAAAACATTTGGGATTTTCGATAAAGTAACCTGGGCATTGTGAAGATAATAAACTATGCTGCTTAATGATGTTCTCTCTTTAGTTCGGTGACTCAAGGCGGCATTCAATTTTCCAATTTCAATTGTTGTTGTTTTATTTTGGTCATCACAAACTCAACGTTGACCAAAATAAAACAACACTAAATGCAATGTTAGCTGTAATTAAAGTTGCGTCTCTTCGACAAAGTGCTTCCACAGCTGTTTTAACGGGAGTCAAAAGTACTACATCTGATATGGTTCGATATTCGTTTTTCTTCATCTTAATTGAATAATCAAAATTGGAAATCTAATTTAAAATCTAGAAATGCTTTTTAAACACAATATTTTAACTCGTCAAATCGTTCAAGCATAAGTAACAAATTGCTCTTTTGCAATCCATAATTAAATGGATGACATTTCCAAACTCAATTTTTACGTATTTTTGTAAACAATTTTCATTTTTTATTATATTTTCATTTTTTTATTTTAAAATTTTTTTACAATTTTCTTGACTTTTGTTTTAATAGGTCCAATAATTTGATGTTTAATTGTAACCTCAGATGATTCATTAAATAAAAATGAATCGTTCGAATCTCGAGTACAATCTTCCTCTTCATAAACGTATTCTCTATTACAACCATCATCTTTGTCTTCATAAACGTATTCTCTATTACAACCATCATCTTTGTCTTCATTATCGTTATTATTTAAATTTTCAAAAACTGTGTTCTCATCATTTAAACTTTCATCAAGTTCTAAGTGACTGGCTTCTTTTTTGTAAAGAACTGATATAACTGCCAGCTGTAGACCCTGGGCAAAGCATAATTTTCGATCAATTTCTGGAAGTTTTTCAAGTTTCTTTATAACGCTTGCACCATCAGTCGTAATACCAATGGTATCATCCTCAAGGTTTATTTTAAAGTGGCGGAGTCTTTCTTTTAGAAGTGAAAAGTACTATTCTGCTGGCATAGACCCTAAAACACGAATCAAAACTAAATTCCAATAACTTTTCAACTCATTTACACTCACCTTCATATATCTGCAGTTTTCAAAAAAAAGTCCATTCATTAAGTGTTAAGGAAAATTTAGAGCCTCTTGATATTTGATCAATTATTTCCTTTAACAGTTGGTTTTTAATCTGCTAGAAGTAGTCTAATACCAATTTTTCTGATAGTATTAAGTGATTTTGGGACATTTTTATATTCTCATGCAACTTACCCGGCTCGTATGTCAATGGAATTACAAATATACTAAATGATTTACCATCTTTTGCTGCCATACGTGTCAACACTTCAGACAAATTTCCCGCTTTTATCGATGTTGTTGAAAAATAACTCGTGATTTTTGGTTTGTTATTTTGAGGTTCTTCTTCTTAATATTTCGAACTTGAAGCTCTCGTCGATGGAAACTTGGTGCTTGCAATTGCGGATGTTACTTTAATTTCATTTTTAGTTAGTAAATAGGAATGTAGACCTTTTATTGATCTACCAGCGATTTTCAATATTTTTTTGCATGTACTAACTTTGCACACGGCTCTTTCAAATATTCCTCTCAAGAAATGTCTCCATATATAAGATTTGTGGTGTTGAATTCAACGCTGTTCGTTTATGATATTTACTAATTTCTTTTACTGTTCTAAAATTCTTAAGTTATTTCAACTAACGTTTCTTTATCAGATCAATAATTCTAACTGAATTTGTTACTGTGAAAACGATTACCACTTTGAATAGCTGTAAAAAAAGTTGATTTATTTAATAAACCTTCTGCATTTTGAAAACTTCGTTAATTCAAACCGTTGCAACGGTTTCAACGACGCGTTGTTGAAGAATTTTTGAGAATCACTCATACATTTCGTCGCGTAAGAATTATAGGGTTCTATCTAATTTTTTGTGCTGTTGTAAGAATTTAACTTTCAATTTTTCTTAGTTAAAATGTTTTACTCCTGTCATTTTTTATAATTAACACTTTTTTGTTACTTATGTTTCATAATTAAATCGATAATTTTTTTTTTAATTTTTTGTTGTTATTACTAATTGTTAATTAAAACTTTTGTTATTAAAATCTTATAAAAAAAAGCAGTTAAAAACTCTAATTCTTATGCGACGATTTGAAATTAAAATGAAGCCGAAAATTCGAAATTATATTAGTTAAAGCATTGCAAACAGAATAAACACCTATAAAACAAATAGTTTACCAAAGACTATATTTTCTAGACACTTTATGATGTACAAAAAGTTTATTAGCTTTATCCCGAATGTTTAACCAACGCTGGTTGCGATTTTTAATGCACCTGTTACTGTCGCCTGACATTCACCTTTCATGAACTGATGTGTGTTCAGCTTTCCGATCGAAATGATCGAAAACTTATATAGCAACCACACACTGATCTTTATTTTATCCAGAACAGCTCTCCAACATCAAGTTTGCATTAACATTATTTGCTCATCAATTATTTAGGATTTATCCGATTTCTTTTTCCATCAGCTTCTTTTTTAATCAACGTGATTTTTATATTCTTCAGAAAGAGATGATGTACCCGTTAGCTATGTCTCTTCATTTTTAGCATACCAGAAATTGACCTTTCCGAGATATAAAAACACTTAAATCGAATTCTCTTCGAAATAATCTTCTTAATATTTCATGTTTCGGTATATTCACAAAAGGTTACAAGATTTTATCATTCACTTTCTCCATATAAGTACTGTTTAAAGGGTTCATACATTTTAATTATGGTGAAAGTCGAATTTATGTATTGCCGTTTTATTGATTTGCAGTGAATATTAGTGAATATTAGATTTATATAGGGAAAAACATAACCCTTATCATATTCTGTTACCAAGCTGGTGCTTTTTTTGCAGGAATGTTTTTGTCCACTCATCAGAAATTGAACAAATGCTTTTATAATTTTCAAGTTGAACTCTCATATTTTTGTAAACCTCGCGTTCCTTATGTTTTGCTTATGTTTCACGTTCCTTATACCCTAGTAGCAAGCAATATTGGAGCTATATTGGCCCATTATTGGCATCAACATTGGCGCATTATTGAGTACAATATTGGCACAATATTGAAAAGGGCTACATTGTGCGATATTGCGCCAATATTGATTTATAATATTGTACCAATATTGGCTAAATATTGGTACAATATTGCCTAAATAGCTTAATTTATTAGTGTTCTCAAACATGCGCCAATATTGATCTAAGTATATTTAGATCAATATTGGCACATTAGACCCATATATGGGTCTAATGTTGTTGCTTGTAGTAAAAACATTCGCGCAAACATTCATGAATAATAATGCATCAATTGGTGCATTATTACGTTGACACTTTATTAACACTTTTTTATTATTACAATTTCACAATGTTCTTTTAATTATTGACAAGCGAGAAAAATAAACATTTAAATATATATCAATTATTAGACAAAACAAGAATCACAAGCACAATTAATCAATTATTAAAATCAATGTCTATATGTTCATTGTCGATACATTGTCTATCTGGATTAATCGTTGGCACCTTTGAGAAACGATTTTTTCGACCTCCATTCCTATCTCCAGCTTGTGCAAGAAAACAGCTCATCCGATCTCTGATTTCTTTATCTGTACATTTATTAAATTTCTGTTGTACAGCAGCTGTAAGGCAAAAATATTTTATTGGTTATTATTTAACATACTATATATAGTATTTTTCTTTAGCTATTCAATATCTCAATTAACTAAAATATAAACAATAACTTTAGTTACTCTTTACAGCTAAAGAAACATAATGTCTCAAATCTTCAGCTTTAATATTCTCTGAGATTAATGACTATATCTATAATCTATTTATTAAATATTACAAAATTCGATAAAAATTCTACAGTACAATAAATTATAAATTAGATCAAACTATTGTTTTTACAAATCTTTTTCAAAATTTAGATTTTAGCTAATTAGATTATTTTTCTATTCTTCACTTGCCCAAGGCCGAGGGGGCCGCTTCAGTCGAAGAGGCTACTCTTTTTTTTTTCTCTCTTCAACTAAAAAAGAGGTTTAAAAGTTGCAATTTATATTTCTAGAAACAAGTTTTAGATCAGTAAAGATAAATTTTCAAAATAAATCAGAGATTTGTGATTAATCTCAAAAATCTGAAGTTTTGGAAAAGTGTAAAAATTGCCTCCCTTCCCATACAAATAATATAAAATAAACAATATGCAATAATACAATAAATAATTATTATACAATAAATAGTAGATATTAAAACTTTAAATGCAATCATAACTTTTTAAATTTAAGTACCATAAAAATAATAAAAAAATAGGTGGTTAATTTAATAAACACAACATTTTACCTATCACACTTATATAGCACTAAGCTTATAAAAGACTTTTTGTTCTTTCGGCCTTGCATAGAGTATTGCAGGCTAACCTCTTTTGACAATAAAGAAGCCATCACATTCGAAGTCATCTTTTTATAATCTTCCCCACCGACTAATACCAATCTGAGAATCTAATAGCCAATATGCACGAATAGATTTATTATATAAAACATTTTACTAAATTTTACTAAATTATATTCCACAATAAATTTAGCTGACCTCAAAGCAAATACTAGTTGTATGATTACAAACTGTGTTCACGTTAATGTATATTATATGTGAATATATGAGAATATATAACTTACAAGAGAATTCATTTTGTCTTTATCAGACAATAGCTGCTCTGTGGCCAGCAAATCATCATTTGTTTCAATAGGAATTTCCCATCTTATAATTGGCATTGTTTGACCAGCTGCTGATGATCTAGTAGTACTTGAAGATGATAACGCAATAGTTATCATTCGTTGCTCCATAGAGTTCAATCTTTGGTTAACCTGCTTGATTTCATATTGCATGCTGGAAATCAAGCGCAGACACTTTCCTTGAAAAGCTGCAAATGTAAAATTGATATCATGAATATAATATGGTAACTATAATTCTAATTTCATATTGATTGATTTCTTAATTGCTTTTTTAACATTATGCCATAAAAATATATATAAACAATATACAATAAAACTATAATAAAATAGTAAAAAAAATACACAAAATATTACCAAAAACTGACTTGCAAAGGTCATCTATTGTATTTATGGGTAATGGGAGAGGGATGTAGTCTTCACTACTTTCAGGCTCTTCGAAATTGTTCAATTGAGGAGATGTATTTTTAATTATTGAATCTGACTTCTTAATGCATGCATTAGTAGAGCTGCTTGCAATAAATGTTGGTTCGTAGTTTTCACTTGCCGCAATCGAAGAAATGCTGCGTTCTTCCTGGCTTGTCTGAAAACTTTTCGAACTACCTGATTTTAGATTCTTTGGTTTTCGAAAGATTTTACTCATGGGAATCGCTTCTTTAAATGAAGGCGACATATTGATGTTTTCACAGTCATGAAACTCATTAAAATTTTTTGAAGATTTTCTTTGTCGCTTTTTTAGAGGAGCAATATCAAATTCATTGCTTTCGTCACTTTCTATATTTGAAGTATAAAGAAGCTGTTCTGCTTTTTCATTTGCTCCTAATAATGTATCTACAAAAAAAGTTATATAAAAATATGTAAATAATACCTGCTTAAATATATAATAATTGCTTAAATAAATTACTAATCTAATACAGTACTACCACTTATATTTTATATTTTTCATTGTCATGCTAATGTCATGCTAAAAGCATTGTCATGCTTTTATTTATTTTTAATATATTCACCTCATGAGTATAGTCAGTAGGGTTCTTATGAGCCCTTATTGTTTTTATACACCTCTATAAATTCTATAGCTACAAGCACAAACCTTGACAAACAAAATGGAAACAAACAAATGGAGCAAATTTGTTTCTCTGCATTTCACAGTAATCTCCTAGATGATATTCATCCTAGTGGTAGTATTGCAATGAAAGTACGCAGACCTGATCTGCATACCAAATTAACATCAGGACTTAACTTCTCCATAATGTCATTTAAATGACATTATGGAAAACCATCCAAACCACAAAAGGATGTAAAACTTAAAATAAACTAAAACATATAATAGGTTTTTTATATACAATATAATAGGTTTTTTAAAAGTAATAAAAATATTTGGAAAACACTTTATATTTTCTTTCTAATGATATGATAATTATCTTTACCTTTTTTGTTTATTTTTCCTTTTTTTTATTATAAATTTTATTTTCATGTTTACTGGTTTATGTGTGTTTTGTATGTTATATGTCTATATGCTTATTATTAGTCATATTATTCCCTTCAATATAATATTATATTCAATACAATATAATATTGTATTCAATACTATATTAAATATAGTCATACAAGCCCTTCTGAAAATAAGTTTGCAGAGCTTTATCAGAAACATTGTTCCACGTCTCTAAAAACAATACTGAAAAGATGCATGCGCAGAATAAATCTATATTTCTCGAAATTGCCTTTTAAACTACCTAGCATTTTAAGGTGCTTTACCTAGCCTTTAGAAGGTACTAATTCAAAAAACTATGTTGTTATATATATTTGAGCCAGTTTTACCTCGGCATGATGCTGCACTGCATAAACCATAATATTTTGGCCCCTTGCTCTAATCATGAGAGGGAAATAAGTTTACAAAATACTTTTTAACTATTATTAACTAAATTAAAATTCATGTACAAATTTAAAATTTCATGCACTAATCTTTAAGTGTTTGAAAATTATGACTATATAAAGTTTGAACGCCCTTTAATTTTAGAGGTCATTAAACTATGGTGGGTCATATTATTTAGTAATATGAAAAATAAAAATAATTTATAGTAATAAAAAAACAAAAACAAAAGAAAAACGTATGTATAAAAATAGTTAATATTATATCATAATAATTATGATACAATATTAACTATTTTTATATATACATTTTTTTTGTTTTTTTTTATATATAAAAAATATTTTATATATATAAAAATAGTTAATATTATATCATAATAATTATGATATAATATTAACTATTTTTATATATAAATTTTTTTTTTTGTTGTTATTATTACTATAAATTATTATGATTTTGTAATAATAATAATAATTTATATTATTGTAAAAAATGATTATAGAAAAATAAATATCTTGTTATTGTTGTTATGTTATTGATTACCATTACATATGCTTACTAGAATTTCCCAGCAATCTAACAGGCAGTTTCTCCCATAGACTTTCATTAGGCATCACACAGTCAGATATGAGTTTTCCAACATGTGACATAGACTTGAGGTGACTTGGCCACCAAACTTCGTATGAACTAAGTAACCAACAAGTTGGCACAACTTCCATGCAACCTTTTTCATTTTCTTCAAAGGACACAATAGAATATTTCTTTTGAGAGTTGAGTTTCAGCATGTTCAACTATTACATAAAAACATACAAATTTTAAAAGTGGTAAAGGAAACAATTGACTAAGTTATAAATTAGTAAATAATAAATAAGAATAGCCTCTTTATGTGTAGTGGCTCCATCAGTTTTGGGGAGGTGAATCCAATAAAAACAAATTAAAAATAAAAATAGAATGCCTATATTTACTTTATGAACCCTCTTTAGTACATATTTTTTTACAATATATACACATAAACAAGAATCCCCTAGTGGGTAATTATTTACAAAAATAACTGATGACAATTTTATAACTATAACTTAAGACAATTTTCATACTATTTATAATCATCAATAAGTAATAACAGTACAGTGTGCTGTTTTATGCAATGATAATTAACAGTAATCTTAGTGATCAATGGCTGATCCATGAAGTAGAGGATAAACTACAAAATAATCTTGTTTCTGAAGAACCATACATTTTGTTTTTATTGCATTTAACTGTATGAAAACTAATTTTGAGGATAGCTGTGAAACCTTAAATACATTAAAAGTATTGGACGGACAAGGATATAAATAAAAGTTCATGTGTGTATTAAAATAATGACCAATTAAAATAATTCTGTTGTTCCTACATTTAACAACATTTTTAACCACAAATAATTTTCCAGAATCTAAGAGCACACAGTTGTTACAGGCATCTAGAGTTAGTGTAAAACCACAGTACACAAGTTTTTCATATTGAACGCAATCCATTCCTAAAGTAGGACCTTTAAAGTGCACTTTAGACACTATAGGCTCATAACTACATGGTTTATTAAAGGTATAAGATGTTGTACCTACTTCAGATAATCTTCTGCAAACTTGTTGCAGTGGCAAATTTCCATTCCTGAGTAATTTTTTTAGTCCTCCTAAGGCATTTTCAAAAGGAAACGCACTAAAGTTATCTAATGGTCCATATTTTCTTACATCATCACATATGTGTGTAAGACTATGCAATGTATAATTTACGGAACTTTCACCATACAGTTCAGGTAACTTTTGGACAAATTTATTTAAAAGTTTCTCAGCATAATCTATATAAGTGCTACAATACTCAGAACTTATCAAAATAGACACTGCCACATGTAGTAACATGAAGTGGTGATATAGTCGTGATTGTAGACGTCCTCTCAACACTAATGGCCCTAAATAGCAAAGAAAAAGTCTAAACTCTACTGCCTTCCATCGATCAATATGTTTCAGACTTCTTGGCTTACGTGCAAATTCAAGGCAAACATGTTTTGCTAAAGTTTGTAAATCAATGGAAATATTTTCTGCAATTTGAGCACTTATTTTAATATTTCTATTACCTCGTAGCCAGTGCATAAGCAACCTTCGCATAGCACCAAGACATATCAAGTGCATGTATTCTAGGGGCACATTAGAAACTAATCCAACATTAAGTGGCAATAAGGGTGACTCTGTGTCTTGTTTATGATGCTGCTTTTGTAACTGAGAAGCAAATGATTGATCTGTGCGCTTCTTGGCATTTAACTCTGGAAAGACAATTTTATGTTCCACATACTTTCCTTTTTGCACACATCTTTCACAACCGTAATATGCTGTATGTCCTTTAGTACATTTTATAAAAGCACGAGCTGGTGCATCGCAAATAAAACTATGAATATTTATAGAAAATTGACATCCATTTACATTAATGCCATTCTCTTTAACTGTTAACAATTCAACAACAAATCTTTTAAAGAATTCAGCAGCAGAAGCTGGCTTGATAGTACCAGCAAAGATAGAAACTACTAACGGCTTGGAAAACATTTGTCCTACTTTAGCAATGAACAAAATTGGCCAGAACTGCTTTGCAGAACTTTTATATAAAGGCAACCCATCAATGTTTATAAGCATTTCAACTATTTTAGAAGTATAAGATGCTGGATGATAACTTGCCAATAATATTTCAAGCTGGTTTTTAATACCTATATGTAAGTAATTGCCATTGTCACCAAAAATATCGTTCATATCTCCAATGCCAGAACATGGTTTTGTTTGTAATAATGTTCTAGCATCTTTAGGTAACGCATGATATGGAGACAAAATTTTTAATAGATCGGTTAAGCTGTTTTGACAAATATTGTGCTTTAATGCCCATTGAACAAGTGATTCTTTAATGCATGGTGTTCTTTTTGTTTCTTCATTTTCATTACTAGATTCTGATGAAAAATATATTATATTTTTATCAATGTGTAGCTGATCATCAGAAAATGATGAAAAATAATCAAATTCTTTATTAGTAATGTCATTTACACTTATCTCATCATATTTACTATCCCATGTATTATATTTCTCATTGTTAATCACATTAAAAGTACCATCTATCACTTTATTGGTTGTAGTTTCACTTGTTACATTAACCCGTGTAGCCAGGTTATCTAGACTAATAGCATTTTCAATATCCTGAAAATGTCGTTTAACAGCTCTTGTAACAGATTTATATTTTGACCAGCGATTTGAGTTACTTGCATTCATAGCTAGTTACAAACCGGAAAAATAAAAAATAAACTAATAACAAAAATAATAGAAACATATATATATATATATATATATATATATATATATATATATATATATATATATATATATATATATATATATATATACTTTTTCAAATAACCTGAAATTTTTACCGAATGTGCTCTATATTATAATTATTCAAAATCCATTTCACAAAATTTTTAAAACTCACCAGTCAATTAATTTTTATTGTTTTTTTGAAACAGTTGAATTTGGATTATTACATTTATTCACAAATAATTTCTCAGTTAGTTATACTTAATTGCTTTTGAAATATCTGAAGTTAATTCAAACAATAAATTTCAGAAAAATTTGACCTTTTGTAATGCTTTTGGTTACAAAAAACTGATATAATTGCGGGTTATTATACTGTTTCTAAACTTTTGCACGGAAGCCTTTTAAAAAAAAACAATAAAAATTATTTGACCGGTGAGTTTTAAAAATTTTGTGAAATGGGTTTTGAATTGTTATAATATAGAGCACATTCGGTAAAAATTTCAGGTTATTTGAGAAAGTTTGTGAAAAGTTATGCGTTATAAACTGAAAAAAAGTAGGTGTTTCTAAACTTTTGCACGCTACTGTATATATATATATATATATATATATATATATATATATATATATATATATATATATATATATATATATATATATATGAACATATATAAATAATTTGTATATTATGTGTAAATTATGTTAGTGTGTTCTAAAATTAGAGTGCTCAAAGAACAGAGCAGTAATAAATTAGTAAAATGAATACAAATTATATTATAATATTTATCTAATTACTAATTAATTCTATATATATTAGTTAAAACTTTAAAAGAAAAGCTAAATAGGTGTTTTTAAAAAACATCTGTATAGCTTTTCTCTTAAAATACAATTTATTAAAAAAATAAATACGAATCTTTTTTACTAATAACAAGTGTTAATTAGAGACAAGGCCTTGTCGCTAAACGTTGGTCTAACGTTAGCAGGAATTATTTTAATTTTACAATGTCATAGGTTTATTTATACATGTCACTAATAAACCCATGCCATTAAGAAAATTGTAACACTAAATTAAAATAATAAACTCTTTTAAATAAATCTAATTGAGAAAAATGTGAAATATTGTGATGTCTTCAAAAGGCGAAGTGAATAAAAAAAATTATTGCTTTTACTCAGTAATTGGTCAGCTTTACGTAAATAATAATTTTAGCAATTTTGGTTAAGTTTTTATTCACGTTAAGCTGAGCAATTTCTGAGTCAATTGCTTAACTTTACGTGAATGAAAATTTGTGCTTAACTGCTAAAGTTTTTGTTCACGTAAAACTGACCAATTACTGAGTAAAAGCATTGAGCAATTACTGAGTTAAATTGCTTTTTTTTATTTACCCGACCTAATTAGGTCGGGTAATGCGAATTCGCACATTTCAATACTTTAAAGTATTGAAATGTGCGAATTCGCATTTTGCAATATCGGTTTTTTAATAACGAGCCAATATTGGCTTTATATTGCCTAAGTTGGCCAATGTAACTAATATATTACCAATATTGGCACAATATTGCAAATCTTGGCCATTATTAGCCAATCTAAACTATATCGGAGCAATATAGCGCCAATATTGCTTGCTACTAGGGATGTTTTGCTGTTTCGCGTTCCTTATGTTTTTGCTCGCGTTCCTTATGTTTTTGTAAACCTCGCGTTTCTTTTTGTTTTGCTAAAAAACTTTGTTGATATTTTTGGTATTGTTGATCAATCTAAGATAATTTCATTGCAAAGTTTTAAATGTATCTCTTCAGAAACTGGTATCAACCCTATATAAATATTAAAATTTGCTTCTACAATTTTCAAGCAGAACTCTCATATTTTTGTAAACCTCGCATTCCTAAGGATTTTTTTTTTTTGTTTAAAATTTAGAACAAATTTTTCGCCGGCAGCCAGTCAATGGAAGATAATAGCTTCTCAATGTGTCTCGTGTATAACCTGCATCTGAAGAAAGCCAATTAAGTTCTTTATAACAAAAATGGTTGGTTTTAAAAATCCTACTTTTGAGGGAAATATTCATTGTATTTGTATCGGTATTTAAAGTTATTAGGAAGCTTCGCCATTTTAACAACCACAACAACAAAATCCAAGCGTGTTTACAAACTACTCCTTTGATTGATGTTTGTTTTTACGCAATGGGTATAAACACCAATTGCCTGTTCTGCTATTGACTTTTTCTGTTGCAAGTCATTTTCTTTATCAATAAATATTTTGTCGGAACCAACATTGTTTGGTGGGTTGTCACCGTAAAGAAAAACGTCGGTAGGTTAAAAAAGATCATCTAGCCATTGAAATGATTCCTAAAGGATAATTTTGAAAAAAAATGAACTCGTGCACCGCTGGAATTTTCCAAACTCTAAAAAGACTTTGTGGATACCCTGTATAACCGACGATATACAGGGTATCCACAAAGTCTTTTAAGAGTTTGAAAAATTTATTACAAAACCAGTTTACGAGATAAGCAAGATGTTTGTTGAAGTTTTTTTTCATATAAAACTTCTCAAGAAAAAGCACAATATGTATTGTAGTTTAATGAAACTAAACCGAATGTTCAGACTCAACGAAATTACAGATCTAAGAATAGAAGAGGTCCACCATCCTGTCCTTCTATTCGTGCATAACGCAAGAAATATATGGAGACAGGAACAGCATTGTATAAAGAGAGGAGTGGGCGACCAAGAACCTTATAGGAAAATATCGATCGTGTTTCACAAGCCTTAACTCGTTCTTCTAGGAGGTCCATCCGCACTGCTGCCAGAGAGTTACAACTACCGCGTTCAACAGTGCATATGGTCCTCTACAAGAACTCACGGTTTTATGTTCACAAGGTGCAACTGTTACAGGCTATTGAGCCAAATGATAGACCTAAACGAAGAGAGTTTGATAGACCTAAGGGAAGAGAGTTTGGTGAAGAAATGCTGATACGCATTTCTGAGGATGAAGCATTCCTCGAGCGAGTCTGTGTTAGTGACGAGGCAACTATTTATGTTTCAGTGAAATTAAACAGACACAATGTAAGAATTTGGGGGTCAGAACACCCTCATGAGACTAGAAGCTTCACCAAAATAGTCCAAAAGTGAATTCATGGTGTGGAATTCTGTTTAATTGAACAATCTTTTTTTCTTCAACGAGACAATAAAATTACTGCAGATGTTTACCTTAACTTTCTGACCGATTGTAGCATCACGACAGATTTATCTACAACCAACCATTATTTCTTGCAAGATGGTGCAGCACCACATTGGGGACGCCATGTTCGTCAGTTCCTCAATCAAACATTTCCAGACTGATGGATTAGTTTTATTACCACTATGTTCGCCAGATATTACTGCCTTAGACTTCTTTTTATGGGGTTATGCAAAGATATTATGTATCAAAGAAATATAGGGTAAGGTTGCCAATATTGTACCCCCTAAGACAAAACTAAAAAATGTAGGTAAGCTGAGTGAAAACATGGATTTTCAATAGGATTTCATAATTTAGGGATTGTTTGTTGTAAAGATGTTAAAAAAACTCAAAATTTAAAAAGCGTTAAGTCTCGAAGAATCAAATTAAAAAAATAGCGCTAAGAGTACAATTAAGGAAACTAGATCCTTAATTGTACCATTGTAATCCAATATTGTACCACTTTCTTGATTTCAATTACTTTACAGCTATGCAAATATTTTATGATTTTAGATTTAAGGAATTAAAAAAACTGATTAAAGGAATGGTTTTTATAAAATCAGCAATTGGAAATATTCTGATATAACATAACATAAAACCTAACTCCCCATAATATAATGAAATGAAGTTTTTTATTTAACAAACTCTATGCAACTTGAATTTTTTTTTCTTCTGGAAAATGCCAAAAACAGGTATCACCACATATGGTACAATTTTTATTTAAGTTGTATGTTTACCAATGGGTTAGCTAAGATTAGAATAGAGGAGGAAGGTAGGTATTAAAGAAAGTTACACTAAATAATGTAAAACAATATATACTATATCTGTTTTAAAAACAACCACACTAAATATTGTAAAAAAAAATACATAAAAACATTATTTTTGGCAAAAGTTTCAGATATATTGTGTCTGTTTTTGATTAACACCTGCACAGCCATAATGACACCAGCCTTTACATATTGGTAAAACTGAACTAGAGAGTGCATCTTTTTAAGGACTGCTTGTCAATACAAGAGTAATACTAAAATTTTTTTTTTTTTTGTTTAAGTGGTGAAGTTCGTATTGAAAGTATGGATATTTCTCTAATTGAAATCTCGAAGGGGTTTTGTTAAACTTTACACGCATTTTTTTTAGCGGTCAGAATGGTTGCGTCGCACAGTGGGCCAGGTGGTAGACAAAACCTCAAAAAAAAATATTCGAAATACTTCCAACTACTTAGTATATTATGTATATAAGAGCATAATGTATGGTTTAAAACATTATTTGTAGTTTGATAGTACATCATAAATGTACAAATATCATTTACAATTGAATATATTTAGAAATTCATTTATTAATTTTTATAATAGATATATCACCTACAACTATGACAATTAATAACCTTTAAACTATTTAACATATGCGAAATTAATTGACACATTATTAAAATTCAATTTTATAGCTTTACGAAAAATACCACCACAAATTCCAAGGTCTTGTATTAAACTCACAGTTTCATTTTGAAATATAAAGGCAAGATTCTTATTTATAATATTAAAATATTATATTAAAAGTGGCGCATATAGTTTAGAACCTGCTGGAACCGCTTATTAATGTTAAAATAAGTTAATACAATATATGTACAGCCTGTTGGTGGTGTTTAATTCTGCTCTTAGCTGCCCCTTTAAGTTTGGTAAACATTTAAAAAAAGATAATATATAGGGAAAAGGCGGTTCTGGCGCATGAGCACAAAAAGCATGCACAACGCATCAATTTTTTTAATGAAAGTAGTGTCTAAAATGCATATTTTGTTGTGTTTGAAGGTGATTTTGATGAATTTTCAGTTTTAAAAAGCGTGCATCCTTTTAAAAATGGTTTCTTCAAAAATTTAAAGCCTTGTTTTGTAGTGACCGATGGCGAAGGTGGTGTGAGTGCTATCATTCAATAGGATCCTTTTGTCGTCGTTAGCGCTGAGTGCGACCTTGTTGATTTCTTCGGTGTATACGTCATGTTCATGGGATCGGAAAACGTTCATGGTTGCAAGCTTTTCTTCCTTATTTATTAGGCAGTCATAGTAGTCTTGATGAGTGTTACCACAAGGTGTTGACAATGCTTTGAAAGTCAAGACCTTCATTCAATTTTTTCAGGACGTAAAGACACAAGTGACCGCAATAAGAGGTATTACCAAACTGTACTCTTTCGCTGTTGTAATAAACGGGGCTTTTTAAGTAATCGACCAGTTCGACAAGAGGAGGTTGTGCGTATGAATCAAAGCTGTATTTCTTATCACCGTCTTTGTACCAGCACACCCAATGAAACCCTTCAGTGCTTGAGTCGCCCGTGTTTACAATGCCGCATTCTTTTCTTCTCGGTTTTTTCGGTAACTCGTCTCTTACGAAAACACCTAGAAAGTGTTTCAGTTTCAGCTGTTTAGCAGCCTTTATCAGTTGAAAGTTGGTTAAGGCTTCGTTGGGTAAAACAATTCCTTCAACGTTGATCATTTTTTAAATTTGTTAAAAAGTTTAAATCTACAAAATCATAGATTTTCCATGGATTCGAAGAATCTAAAGAATGGAGCCTAAAATGGGTATGCTATTAAAGGGTGAGTTTGGACCGAGAAGTAAACCAGAACCAGAAATAAGAGTGGTTGCAAGCGTACCGAGCAAGGGGAGTAGAGCACCGATGAATCCTCCTGTTATTTCATGTCCTTTTCCAGTTTTAACAAAGAGTCCTTTTCCAGTTTTAACAAAGAGTCCAACGCCTTGAGTATTTCCAATCCAAGGTTTTAAGAATAAGCCTGAACCAAATTTGGTTATTTTTATTCCTTTTCCATCTTTGCTCAAGTAAAATGTTTTGGGTTTATTATGATTGACACCTCGTCCAGCGATAGAATCAACCATAGCTGAGCCGGCAGATGAAGCAAGTCCGCCTAATAAACCTTTTCCAAGTACTGGAGCTGCACGAGAGGCAAGCGTTTTTAATAAAGGTAAAAGGGCGACGATGAATCCACCTTCTACTTTTGCGTTGTGCATGAGTTGAGTTTTGCTGAGTTTAAGCGTGACACCTTTTCCAGCTTCGTAGGCTTTTCTAATTTGGTTGAGTTGTGCGTTAGTGACAGCAAGAACATGTTCGCCGTTCAAGTCTTGATGAGTGAGTTTTATGCTGGTTGCAGTTTTATCATGCATCGCTTTTTTAATTTTATCAGCTTGTCCTTGCGAGATGTTGAGTTTAATGTTTTGATACATTTTATAGAGTTAAGAAATTTATTTATTTTACTTCTCGAATGTGATAACGGATTGTAACATCCTCTCCACGAAAATCAACCAAATCTCCATTGTTATCAATGATGCGAGTAACCATGGTTGAAATTTCAGGAACTTGAACAGGAAGATAAATTAAATGCATTGGTCTTTCGATGATTTTGTAACCAGGGTCAACTTGCGGGTAAAAGGAGTAGATGCAGTTTAATTGCTTACCATTAACGTAGGATGATCCGATGACGTTATTAACAATTCTAATGGTATTGATGCTTAAAATTTTAGCGATATGATCTGACTCGCGTTCTAAATTGGAGTTTAATTTTCTTTTAGTAAACCCTAAAACTGAGGCGATGCTGTTCTCCACGTCAAAGTCAATCAGATAATTCGCTCCAAGTTTAATGGTTGATTTTAAGGTGTTGACATTCACCGCAATTTGAAGGTTGCTTGATGAGTAGCTAATTTTATTCGCAATAATATAACTTCCACGTTGAGCCTTTTGTATGGTGGATGAAATTGACCTTTGCATAAACTCATTGATGCCTTTAATTTCGTAGCTTCCGTCAGGGATGATAACGGTTTCCCAATCAGCACCATTGTTCATGCTGTATTTGAGTGAATTATTTTTGCTGTTTATGTTTGGAATGCTGTTATAGGTCTCAAGTCCGAGAAAAGCCATTTCGTAGCTTTTTCCTTTTTCAAAAACGATTTTGTCTAAAAAATTAGTTGTGATAACACTTGATTTATCATCTACATCGATTATAGTACCTGACATTTTTTATGTCGAGAAATTTTTTTTAGATCCTTTTTATTAGTCGAGAAAATAAAAATCGTCAAACCTGCTTCGGTATTTTCCATTATCTTTTTCAGAGGATAGATCAATGACGACAAATCCACGTTTTATGGACCAACAATCTCTACAAAACTTTCTAAATTCTTTTATGTCCATATCACATGAGGCGTGTATTTTATAAATTTCACCAACAGTTCTATTGTCCTGAGGGAATAGACAAATAAAATTGGCATTGGTTCTAATAGCATGCCCATCAAGATCGAAAAAATTTTGAGCAAGGTAAAACATGTCGACGTTGTAGTGCCTTCCGTGCGTTTAATATTTTTCACACATGCTTTGCTTAACTCCTTTTAAATCGTCAAAGATCATCAAGTTGTTTTTGGTTTTATCAAGTTCGGAAAGGTCAGGCACGTCTTCTTCACTTTCGAAAAAATGACACTTAATGTTTTCAGAACCTCCTTGGAAAGAATTTTTTGAAAGTTCATTAATCGAATCTTTAGGGTTTAAATTCAATTTTTTCATTTTGTTTTTATTAAGCAATTGGCAAATGAGTTCTTTTGAAAGGTTATTTTCAAAGCCTTTTTTGAGTATTTGATATTCAGGTTGGAAAAGGGATTTACCAAAGACTTGCAAGTGGTTATAATCCAGCCATCCAGGTCTTAATAACAGGTTTAACATCAATGTTGTTTTTCCACAGCCAGATTTTCCAACGATGAGTCCTCGAATGTCTCTTGGAAAGAATTTGTTATGATTTCTTGTGCTTTCTTTATCATATGACAAATCAACAATGTCCATTTTTATGTTAAAAAAACTTATTTATATATGTTAAAATGTACTGCGTTAAATGCAAAAGAGAAACTGAAACCATTCACTTGAAAAAGGAGATGACAAAAAACAATAGACCTATGTTGAAAGGGACTTGCGACTCTTGCGGAACGACCAAATGTCAATTTATTTCTTCGCATGCGCTCGATGGATCATCTTCTTCGAGATCATCTGCTACAAAAGGAGGTGATTTGGTCGAATCGATCAATAAGCTATCGAGCAAAGTGAAGCTTCCATGGGCAAAATTTCCAGGAGAAATGCATATTCCAGGAATGAACTTTGCAGGACCCGGCACAAACCTGGACAAGCGACTGACTTCCACGGACATGTATCAAGATTGGAGCAAGCCAGTAGACAGAGTAGACAATGCAGCGTATCACCATGATTTAGCTTATAAATATTTAAACGACGTTAAAAGCAGAAATTTAGCAGATCAGATGATGCTTGAGGAGATGAATTCGATTCCCAATCCCACTCAAAGAGAAATTAATGAGAGAAAGCTTATCGCTCCCATCATCAAAGCCAAAGCAAAATTTGGATTGGGTGTAAGTGATTTGAAATGGACAGACCAGCTTGCAGAGGAGCTTCATAAACCGGTGATTCATCATTTTAAAAGAAGAAAGGTGATTGTGAACGACATGGATGAGATATGGGCTGCAGATTTGGTGGACATGCAATCGTTTTCAAAATTCAACAATGGCGTGAAATATTTGCTCATGGTGATCGACGTGTTTTCAAAGTATGGATGGATCGTTCCGTTAAAAAGCAAAACAGGCTTTGAAGTAGCTGAAGCGTTGAAAAAGATATTCCAAGAAAGAAAGTGCATCAAATTGTGGGTAGATAAAGGAAAAGAATTTTACAACAAGCATGTGAGAGCGTTGGGTGTTCAATTGTATTCCACTGAAAACGAGGAAAAAAGCTGTGTCGTCGAGCGATGGAACAGAACGATGAAAGAGAGAATGTTTAAATATTTTTCGGCCAACAATACCAATAAATACATTGACGTTTTGGATGAGATGGTGAAAAATTACAACAACACAAATCACTCTTCCATCAAAATGACTCCAGTGGAAGCTAGCGATGAAAAGAATAAAGGTAGGGTATGGTGGAATCTGTATGGAAAGGATCAAACATTACCAGCAAAACCAAAATTTTTAATGGGTGATCAAGTGAGGATTGTAAAAAAGAAGTCTCATTTTGAAAAGGGGTATACACCGAGATGGACTGAGGAGGTTTTTACCGTGTCAAATGTTTAGCATACGAATCCTCCCACGTATAAAATCGCTTATGCTAACGGTGAAGAAATTCAAGGTACTTTTTACGAGCAGGAAATGCAAAAGACGCATCAAAACATATTCAGGATTGAAAAAATCGTTCGTAAAACAAAGACCAGATCGTTAGTCAAATGGTTAGGGTATCCAGACTCGTTTAATTCGTGGGTGAACAACGATGAATTAATCAGTTTGCAAGATCCAAAAAGGATTTAAAAATTCGAAGATTTTCCAGGATCATGAAATGATCTAAAATTATTTTCTTCATCTTGAAAATGCATGCTCCTCACAAGTTTTTTAGAAATGTTGCCTCAGCTGAAGTTCACAGTTTGGAATTGCAACTAAAATTTTTAGAAGAGAGGATTAGAGAGTTGGAAGAGAGAAAACCAAGTAATATTATTATGTATGCGAAAACGTTGGATCATCCACCCTATTATAACGACAAAGGACAGTATGAGATTTTTGCTCAGAAAGATATTAAATTTGCTGCTCTCTCACATACAACGATAGCTTTATCCATTGGGTTGAAGTTTGAGAAAGGTATTGCAGTGGTGACATTAATGAACAAAATCACTGAGCAGTTGAATTATAGAAAGAACGAAGTCATTATTTCAGAGTCTGTAGAGAACGTTATTATGGACGTGAACAGCAACAGCAAAGAGGACGTGATTGTTAAAAAGGGTGAAAAGCTCTGCACGATTACGCACATTGATTTAAAATAATCTTTCTTAATGAAAAAATGGAGATATTGAATGAAAAAATTTATCCAGTTCTTCCATCAGCTCCTGTAGATGAAGGGCATCGTCTTCAGAAGATCGGCGAGATTCAGAAAGAAATAGAAACTGAAAAAGTGAAAAGAATGGCTTTGAGCAAAAAGTACCATCGCGTTTTCAGGATCATTTCGAATGCGGACAATACGATGCAAGGATTATGCATAGCATTGGGTGCGACTGGAATAGGTCTTTTGTCAACGATTATTGCTAGTCCTGTAGCGATTGCGTTTGAAGGTGTGGCTATTGGAATGGGTTTTTTATCGATTATCGGAGGTCAAGTGAATAAAAAGATAGCATTGAAAGCGGAAAAGCATGAAAAGATAAAAGTGCTGGCAGAGTCAAAGTTGAACACGATCAGCGAGCACATTTACAAGGCGTTGGTAGATGGAAGAATAAGCGATTCAGAGTTTCAGTTGATTCTTGATGAGCTTCAAAAGTTTAAGACCTTGATGGAGGAAATACGAACCAAAACTAAAAAGGGTATTGATGAAGTGATGAAAGAAAACGTGATCCAAAAAGGTCGAGATGACGCGATTCAAGCGTTCAACAATATGTTCAAGAAAAATTAAGGATCCAAAGGATTCAAAGAATCTAATAAACATTAATGTGAAAACTGATTTATGATTTTTTATTAACGTATTTTAAAAAGATGCCTTTTTTTAAAATATATGATGCTAATAAAAGGGACGAAATTGTGAAAGAAATTAATGAAAGAAGAAAGAGGATTCATCAAGACAGCATCAACGGCAACATTTTAGATGCTGATTTTCAAGCTAATGCGAGCAAGCTGTTTAGGCCGCTCATCGAAAGCAACGAAAAGATGCTTAAAGGAAAGTTTGTATCCAAAATGCCTTTTGAAGTGAATAAAGTTGGAGATAAAATGTTCATCGGTAAAATGGAGGTTGAAATGGATGGAGATGATATTATTGTTGGTGATGAAAGGTATGAAAGAACAAAAGGTCTTTGGGAGCTCATGACAAAGTTTGAAATACCAAGCGAGTATACAGATGAAGATTTGGAGAATTATGAAAAAATTTTAATGGACAGTGATGCTATACGATCTGATACGAAGCCGAATAAACCGAAAGCTTCAAGAAGACCAAAGTATCAGAAACTTATTGCTCCTATTTGGGAAAAAATGGTGCGTATTGAAAAAGGGAAAAAAGGTCGTGGAGTGATTATTCTTCCAAGCGATCCGAATGCGCTGGTGGAAAAGCTTGAATTGAGTATTGCTTCCTGGCATGCTAGAAATACGGGATCTAGAAATGTAGCTGTAAGCATTTGCGATGAGTTGTTGAGACAAAAGGAAATTAATAAAAGTGAATACAAAGCGATAATGAAGACGATTGATAAAATTTAACGCCATTAGATGATCTAACATGAAAGGATCTTAACGAAAAATGCTCATTGTGAACAAAAGAAGATATGTGAAAAAGAACGTTGTTGGAGGAGGCGGTATTCTAGACTTGATTAAAAATTTCATCAAAAGAGCAGCTGCTTCAAGTATGTCAAAAGCAACAATGACTATGCTTAAAAATGCTGCATCAAGCAAAATTGGACAAGAAGCGATTACAGCTGCAAAATCTGCCGGTTCAGAGTTGGCTCTTTCTGCCATTTCTGCTGCTAAAGATGCGGCTATTGATAAAGGTAAAAAGACCATTGAGAAATTAAAGACTGGTTCATCCATTAGTAAAATGTCGAAACAGAATGCGATTCGAATCCAAGACCTAGTGAAAATGGGAAAAGGCATGAAGATCGCTTGAAGGATGAGTGTGAAATGATATAAAAAAATTTCTTTTCTGTAAAAATGATAACTACTGATCGATTAAGACTGACTGATAAACCAGAGAATGACAGTGGCATTGAAAAATTGGATTTTTTTGAGTACCTTCCGACCAATCTTGATTTAAATTCTTCAGGCACAATCACTTTTAAAATTGACTGTCAATCCATTAAAACGCTGCCATCAGAGGCTTACATTCTTATTGAAGGAGTGTTGAAAAAGAGTGATGGAACCTTTTATGAAGCCACAGACAAGATCGCCTTGGTGAATAATGCTTTGATGTATTTGTTCAACGACGTGACTTATGACTTGTCTGGAGAGCAAGTGGAAAGAGTTATTTATCCAGGTCATGCCACTACCATTCTTGGAATAGTAAAATACCCTCACGGATTTCAGATGACAGATGGTATGAAGCAAATGTGGATGATGGACACATCAAATCTTGTTGAAAATGAAGGATTTAAAGTTAGACGAGACCATTTGTTTGCAGACACTACATCTGTTGGCGCTTTTTCGTTCAGGATACCTTTAAGACACATTTTTGGTTTTTGTGAAAACTATGATAAAGTTGTTTATGGGTTTAGACACACCATCACCTTTACAAAGAAAGAATGTGATGATGCGATTTACAGAGCGGAAAGCGCTGGTATAGGAATGATTGATCTTAAAAAATTCAGGCTTTATATGCCACGCGTTGAATTGAGTGTTTCTAAAAATGCTGAATTCATGAGTTTAATAGCTCAAAAGATACCTATCGAAGTAGCTTATAAGTCAAACAAATGCGAAAGACAGCTTATTCCTGCTGGTCAAACAGAATTTACCTGGTCGCTTGGAAGGAATTCATGAGTTTAATAGCTCAAAAGATACCTATCGAAGTAGCTTATAAGTCAAACAAATGCGAAAGACAGCTTATTCCTGCTGGTCAAACAGAATTTACCTGGTCGCTTGGAAGAATCACCGGAATAAAGTATCCAAATTTTAATTACGACTTGAATTTTGGAGAAAAGAAAGTGACCATGGCTTATGCAGATACGTTTTCTTTTGATGAAAAATATTACGGCACAAACGAACTTGTTTGCCAATCTGGGTTGTCCTTGTTTCATTATATAAAATTGTATCCCTTGTTCTTTGTGGATATCAGCAAGCAAAAAGAAAGAGTGGCTTCAGAAACAGCTGAATTGGTGATCAACCTTAAATTTCGAACTTCAACTGTTGCAAATACCGTTATCTTTGCTGTGGTGATCTCTGATAAAATGCTTAATTTTGTTTCAAATGGAACTCACATGACTGCTGTTTATTGAGCAAGATCCATGGAAATGATTTTTTAACTTTTACCGTGTTAAAAAATTGAATTGACTTAAAAAAAAATCACGGCGTAAATAAAATGTATTACACAAAAAAGTTTTTAAAAGAGTTGCTGAATGAAAACGGTGTTACTAAAACAGCTAAAAATATGCCAACGTTGTTGATGCTTGCGATTGAAAATAACTTGATCAGTAAAGAAGATATTTTGGAGAGAGCCACAGAAAAGAGAAAACGTCGACCAAGAATACATGAACCTAAAGAAAAGAAGCTTGCTGATCCTGTTAAGAAAATCACTGTGAGATTGACCAACGTTCAAACAGGTGAGGTGACTGAGTACAAGTCTATTTACAAAGCGGAGAAAGAAACTGGTCATGGATGGAGATATTTTAAGCTTCGAGATGGAAAGGTTGAAAATGGAATCAAGTTTGAATATTTACACCCTTCAGAAAGGATCTAAAAAAATTTTTTTTCTTCCGTAAATAAAATGAGATATACAACGTTGTATTTGAAAAATTTGCTTAGGGAAAACGGAGTCACCAAAACCTCAAACAAATTATTAGGTCTGATGATGCTTGCAGTTGAAAATAACTTGATTAGTAAAGATGATCTTTTGGAAAGTGTGAAAGAGTGCAGACCAGTTGGTAGTCAAAAATGGGACTGGCTTTGTTCAGCAAGAAAAAATCCAATCACTGTGAGATTAACCAACGTTGAAACGGGTGGGGTGACTGAATACAAGTCTATTTACAAGGCAGTGAAAGGAACTGGACATAAATGTGAATATTTTGCTAATCGAAATGGAAAGGTTGAAAATGGAATCAAGTTTGAAATTATTTACCCTCGCTGATTTTTTCAATTCTTCAAAAAAGAGTTGAAAAATAGATTTACAGCAATGGCTTTTCATGAACATGAAGAAAAAAAGTTTGCTGAAAAAGTTTTTTCTGAAAAAAATTGAACTCGAGTAGGATCATTTACGACGATTAAAAAATATGGGTGCTAATATTAATGAATTAGAAAAAAGAATGGATGAGTTGCGAGAAAAAAAAGAGTCTATTAGAGAGGTGATAAACGCGTTAGAAAGAGAGAAAAAAGAACTGGTTCTAAGAAGAAAGGAGGTGTTAGCGGAAAGAAAAATGAAATTCCCTCTCAAATTTAAAACGTGGGAGGAAGAAAAAAAAGAGATTTTGGAAGATCTTGAATTGTCTGAGTTGAAGAGAAAAGCAAGTTCTCCCGAAGAGGTGACTCAAAAAATAAAAGAGATAAAAGAGAAAAGAAAAACTCCAATGAGTGAAGAGATGAAAGCTGAGAAAAAAATAATTTTAGAAAGAGGTAGAGAGCTCTCGATGAAAATAAAAAAGGTGAAAGAAGAAATAAAAATGCTGCATGGTAAAATAAAAGATATTAGAGGAGAGATGTGCAAATTGTGTACTAAAATAATGGATTTGAAAGGTGAAGGCAGTAATACAATTTTTGAAAACTTGCATAAATATAAGGTCTTTTCGAGGAAATGAAAAGTTTGTTGAAAAAATTGAACTGATCTAAAATCATTGACAACAATTTAAAAAAATGAAAAGGAAGTATGTGATTGAATTCGATGAGATGGGTCGTGCTCATCTGTTTGACGAAGACAAAGAAATTCATGCGGCTGGATGTGAATTTACTGCTCATGACGAGTGGGGAAGAAAGTATACGATTAGATTTGATGAAATTGGTCAAGCGCATGTATACGACTCCATAAGCGAAATTTTTGCTAATTATCTTGTTTCATAAGATCCTTTTTAATTCTTTTTTAAGAATTGAAATCGGTTGTCATGGTTACCATCGTAATTTTTTGCGGAAGACTTTTCGAAGAAGCCGACAGTGTGCCGAGATTTTAAAAAAATTGAATTGACTTAAGGAAAGTCACGGCGGAAATAAAATGAGTCGCCAATCTTCAGAAAACACCGAAAATTTTTTTCTTTCACTAATAAAAATGGAAGATAAATCGAAAGTCTCAATGGCATCATTACGAAGAGATGCTAAAAAAAGACACATCAAAGGCTATACCAAAATGACAAGTGAACAGCTCGTTGAAGCTATAAGAACAACAAAACCTGTCATTGGTGTCAAAGAGCCTGTTAATGATCGAAAAGATCGAAATAAAATGACTGTGAAAAAATTAAAAGAGATGGCTAAAGGCCGTGGTGATATCAAAGGTGTCTCAAGAATGAGAAAGGCTGATCTCATTGCAGCTTTAAATATTACCATCATTGGAAGTGGTTCACGTAGACGAACGACTGAGGCGAGACCGTTGCCTGCACCAAGACCTGTTGTTGTAAAGCCGCCAATTGCTCCAAAGCCGTCAACAATTCCACCTGTTGTTGTGAAGCCTGTCATTGCTCCGAAACCTGCTCATTTGCAAAAACCGGCGCCTGCTACTGCAGCAAAAGATGGCTGTTTTCAAGGTTTAAGGCAACTGCTATTAATGCGCTTACTGATGGCTTAAACAAAATAAATGCTCTCGTTGATCCTTTCATTCCAACCACGGTGAAAAATGCAGTGAACAGCGTAAAAAGCGGAGTGGAAAAAACGATCAAGTCAATCAAAGACGTTGCATTTGCTGCTCCAAGTCCTGTTGTAAAACCTCCTATTGCTCCTAAACCGCTTGAAAAATCTTACACCATAAAGTTTAATATGACTAAGCATTCAGCAGAGCGCTCCACCAGACTATTTTCTTACGAGCCGTCTTCTCAACATCAAGATATTGTTTCTTTCTTAAACTTGGTGAGAGAGTCTGTTATTCAGACCATGCAAGGAGAAATCAACACAAAGGTAAAAATGACTCTTGTCTGTGAAATGAAGCGTGTAAGCATCTTAACAGGCGAAGAGACTACTCAGATGGCCAACTTTTCATCCTTCATGGAAAGATTACTCAAGGGTACAGATGTGAGAGCGCTCATGAGTCAAATGGAAGAAAAAATCTTGGAAAGCAGTGCCAATTACAACAAGATGGGATCCAATTGCGTATTGTCTAAGATTTTAACAATGGATATCAGCTTTACTGATTATGAGCCTTTTAATGGATCTTCTTACATGGAGCTACCAGTCAAGTTGAAAAACAAAAAAGCCATCATCAACATGGAAAACAACGACAATGAATGCTTCAAGTGGTGTGTCACCAGAGCTCTTAACATGAAAAATAGAGACAACGAAAGAATTGATAATGAGTTGATTAAACAATCGAAAGAGCTTCATTGGGAAGGAATGGAATTTCCTCTAAAGGTGACTGATGTTGAAAAGTTTGAGAAAAATAATACTGACATTAGCGTGAACATCTTTGAGTATGAAAAGAATAAACCGCAACCTTAGCAAATATCGAAATTTCATGATCGAAAGCATAATATCGATTTGCTTCTTATCTCAAACGAAAAAACAGCCATTACTTCCTCATTAACAATTTCAGTCGGTTTGCTCGTTCTTCAGCATCAAAACATCAACATAAAAGATATTTTTGCAGAAATTGCATGCATGGTTATGACCTTGAAGAAAAGCTTTAAATCCATCGAAAATACTGCTACGATAACGCTCCAATGAGAATCGATCTTCCAAAAGAAGGGTCGACTGTTCAGTTTAAAAACTTCAGCAACACCATGAGAGTTCCGTACTGTGTCTATGCCGACTTTGAAAGTTTCATCAAGCCCGTTGATAACAACACTGAATATGATAGTAAAGAGTCATACACCAAAAAATATCAAAAGCATGTTCCAAGCTCGTTCTACTATTACATCGTAGGACCTGATGGCTTTAAAAGTAAACTTGCCAAGTACACAGCTGAAAGCGAAGACGATGACGTAGGTGAAAAGTTTGTTACTATGATTGAAAATGACTTTTTAAAAATTTATGACGACATCGAATCACGGAAAGAACAATGGGAAAACAAGAAACCTGGACTGATGAGATCAAAAGAAGTTTGAAGCTGCAACTGAATGTCACATTTGCAATAAAGATCTTAACGGTGATAAAGTGTGGGATCACTGTCATTTGACTGGAAAGTACCGTGGTGCTGCTCATAAAAAATGCAACTTGGATTATCAAATTCCAAAATTCATACCCGTTGCCTTTCATAACTTGTCTGGCTATGACAGTCATTTGTTCATCAAGAAATTAGGTGGAAAAAAGGCAAAGCTAACTTGCATACCCAACAGCGAAGAAAAGTACATTAGCTTCTCGAAAAGCATCGAAGTAAAAGATTCGATTAATAAGAAAGGAAAGCCAACAAAAGTGTATAGAGATTTGAGGTTCATTGACAGCTGCAGGTTCATGCAAAGCCCTTTGGAAGATTTAACTGACAACCTTGTTAAAGATTTGTGTGAGGAGTGCTCTAAATTAGACCCTAAGACATGCAAAAAGGACTGTCTTGATAAAAAAGACAAAAAATGCAAGTGCAAAGCCAATTGCAAAGATTGCACTACTAGAAGATTTAAAAAAGGAGACATCATGTGCAAACATCTCAATTCATTCTACAGCGGAGAACAAAGAAACTTGCTGCTAGGAAAAGGCGTTTACCCTTACGAATGGGTGGACTCGATTGAAAAGTTTTCCGAAACGCAATTGCCGTCAAAAGAAGCCTTCTATTCTAGACTAAACGATAAACACATCAGCGAAGAAGACTATGCGCATGCTCTAAACGTTTGGAAAGTATTTGGATGCAAAACCTTTAAAGACTATCACGAGCTGTACAACAAGTCCGACGTTCTTAATCTTGCCGATGTCTTTGAAAATTTTAGAGACACTTGCATGGAATATTACAGTCTCGACCCTCTTTGGTATTACACCTCTCCTGGTTTGGCTTGGGACGCTATGTTAAAAGAAACTAAAATTGAGCTGGACTTGATCACCGATATCGATATGCTCCACATGATCCAAAGAGGAATACGCGGTGGAATATGCATGATCTCGAATCGACTTGGAAATGCCAACAACAAATACATGTCAAACTATGATCCTTCAAAACCATCAACATTTATTCAATACCAGGACGCCAACAATCTTTATGGATGGGCTATGAGCAAAGCTCTTCCCGTTAGAAAGTTCAGATGGATGACTGATCTTCAGCATTGGCGCAACATTCCTTGCTTTCTCAAAGTTAATTTGAGCTATCCTAAAGAGCTTCACGATCTACACAACGATTACCCTTTGGCTCCTGAAAGATTAAAAATTGGAAAAATCAACAAGCTCGTTCCAAATTTAAACAACAAAGAAAAATACGTCATTCATCACGAAAACTTAAAACTCTATGAACGACTTGGCCTTGTCATCACCAAAGTTCATCGTGGAATCAGCTTTGAAGAAGAACCTTTCATGAAAAAATACATTGATGGTAACACCAATAAAAGAAAAGACGCTAAAAACGAATTTGAGAAGGATTTTTTCAAACTCATGAACAACTCCGTCTTTGGTAAAACCATGGAAAATATTCTAAAACATGTCGATATTAAACTGGTTACCACAAAAAAAGAAGTCTTGAAACTATCCAAAAAGGAAAGGTTTAGTCGTGCGCAAAACCTCACTGCCATTCACATGAAGAAAACACAAGTCACTTACGATAAACCTGTTTACTTGGGAATGAGCATCCTCGACCTGAGCAAGACTCTCATGTTTGAACACCACTATGACTACATGAAACCTAAATACGGTGATCGATTAAAATTACTCATGACAGACACTGACTCGCTCATTTATGAAATTGAAACAGAAGACTTTTACAAAGACATTGCTGATGACGTAGAAAGCAAATTTGACACGAGCGACTTTCCTAAAGACCATCCTGCCATTCAAAACGTTGGATTCAAAGTAGGTAAAAATAAAAAGGTTATTGGCATGTTCAAAGATGAGACCGGTGCAAAGCAAATCACGCAATTTGTTGGACTTCGACCCAAGCTCTACTCTTACTACATCCCTGAAGAAAAAAGAAGATGAAGATAAAGAACAAAAAAAATGCAAAGGGGTTAAAAAGAACGTGGTCAAAAATCACCTCACTCATCAAGACTACTATGACTGCCTAATAAATAAGGAAGAAAAGCTTGCAACCATGAACGTTTTCCGATCCCATGAACATGACGTATACACCGAAGAAATCAACAAGGTCGCACTCAGCGCTAACGACGACAAAAGGATCCTATTGAATGATAGCACTCACACCACCTTCGCCATCGGTCACTACAAAACAAGGCTTTAAATTTTTGAAGAAACCATTTTTAAAAGGATGCACGCTTTTTAAAACTGAAAATTCATCAAAATCACCTTCAAACACAACAAAATATGCATTTTAGACACTACTTTCATTAAAAAAATTGATGCGTTGTGCATGCTTTTTGTGCTCATGCGCCAGAACCGCCTTTTCCCTATATATATAAGATATTTTCGTAAAATGCTATTCGCGACAAACCTATTTTTTTGGTTTTAGGTAATAATAGGTGCTGTGCTTATTATACTGGCCTATTTAAATGTAGCTGAAATGAAAATAATGGCCATATTCTTGTTATATTAGTTTATAGTGGTTGCACTAATTATATTAAAATCATTTTTTTGTAGTTGATATGAAGATAAGTGATGTCCATAAACGTATACGGCATGACCAACTAAAACCTAGTGATAAATCATTTTCTTTGTCTGTAGAAGCTATTCTAGTCTCTATGAATTTGAGTTCTACTGGATGTGCTGCGTTTTTAAAAGTATATTAAAAGAAATGGAAGGATGCAAACCGGGGAAATATAAAGTTGGAAATATAAGGAAATATAAAGCCTGCATTCCTGGATTAGGTTTTTTGAAATGGTATTACATATTGGATACAAGCTGGAAACTCAAAAGTGGCAGTCTAGAGCTATTGAAGATAAGGAAAATGTTAAGCAAATGAAGAAACGTATCCAGACAGAATTTATGAACCAAATAGGACTGGTTGTGGATTTCCCAAAAAGTGGAGGATCTGGTAAGTGAAATTACATAAATACTTGTATATGAATCATCAGGTTAACTATCACATATATGCAATTTGTAGGTACCAGTAATGATGGAAACACCGCCCGACGAGCCTTTGCAGACTATCAATCAACTGCCAAAATTTTGAAAGTAGATGAAACTCTTTTATTTTATTTTACATCATTCTAGTCACTTTATCATCTGGATTTGAAATTGGTACTGTCAAGTTTAAAGAGTTTTGTATTACTGCTCTTAAACTTTACATATCTAAGTATTCCTGGTATTACATGTCACAATCAGTACACAAAATTTTAGTTCATGGCCATGCCATTATTGCTAGACAGTACTTGCCAATTGGACTGATGTCAGAGGAGGCACAAGAGGCCTGCAACAAGGATTTTAAAAAGTTAAGGGAAGATTTCAGTAGAAAGACTTCTAGAATAGATACAAATCGCGACCTGGTTAACAGACTACTTGCATCTAGTGATCCTGTCATAACATCATTAAGAAAAGGTCATAACAAAAATAGTAAGAGTTTTAAAAAAATCCCCAGTGAAGTTCTGGCTTTGCTGAGGGAATCAGCTCCACCTTCTTCTTATTCTTTGTAGCTAAATACAATTTGTTGTTTGATTTTTGAAAAGAAGTTTGATTTAAAAAATTTTTTTTTACTAAGTCTATTAATTGTAATTTTGTTATTAAAAATTAAAATATTCTTGATAAAAATAAATATTATTTCATATATAATGATTATTTATATATCTAAATGGATTTGGGGAGCAATTGGGTAATAATTAGGTTTTGTCCACCATATCCTATATATCTGGCCCACTGTGCGTCGGTACAATTTAGGACATGCCTTGAGGTACAATTTACGCAACTAATCTGACATTCAGTTAAATTCTAAGTATTTATTTTAAATTTAGATAAATTATGCTTTAACATTAGTACACTGAACAAATCATATCTTCTGCTTTTTTTAGAGAAATACGCTTAGTCATAAAAACCTAGAATAAGAAATCTTCAATAACAAACCAACAAGAGCTTATTCTGGGCTTATTGAAGTTGGATGACAAAAAAAACAGTTGACTACTTAATTTCATTCAGCAAAGATAAAAAATAAGTTAAAAAACTTTTTGTGGGTTGTAAAAATAACGAGTTGTGTTAAAAGTGCAATATAGGCATCGGTACAATATTAGCAACCTTACCCTACGGGATATTGATGACTTGAAGCAAAGAATTCGTATTATCTTTGCCACCATCGGATGGATATGCTACAGCGAAGATGGCAAGAAATAGAGTACCGACTTGATGTCCTTCGTGCAAGAAATGGTGCCTATATTAAGGTCTATTAAAATAGAGTTAAAAAACTTTAACAAATATTTATTAAAATAAAATCAATATTGTTTAGATATCTCATAAACTGCTTTTGTAATAAGTTTTTCAAACTGAACAGTGACTTTGTGGACATCCTGTAAGTATGTATGTATGTATGTATGTATGTATGTATGTATGTATGTATGTATGTATGTATGTATGTATGTATGTATGTATGTATGTATGTATGTATGTATGTATGTATGTATGTATGTATGTATGTATGTATGTATGTATGTATGTATGTATGTATGTATGTATGTATGTATGTATGTATGTATGTATGTATGTATGTATGTATGTATGTATGTATGTATGTATGTATGTATGTATGTATGTATGTATGTATGTATGTATGTATGTATGTATGTATGTATGTATGTATGTATGTATGTATGTATGTATGTATGTATGTATGTATGTATGTATGTATGTATGTATGTATGTATGTATGTATGTATGTATGTATGTATGTATGTATGTATGTATGTATGTATGTATGTATGTATGTATGTATGTATGTATGTATGTATGTATGTATGTATGTATGTATGTATGTATGTATGTATGTATGTATGTATGTATGTATGTATGTATGTATGTATGTATGTATGTATGTATGTATGTATGTATGTATGTATGTATGTATGTATGTATAGGTTGCGCAACAATGGCATGCAAAGTACTGAGTGTAAAATTGTTTTAGTGTCAGCGTTTAAATTAAGTTTGGTAGGCGTAAAAGCTTTTGCACTTCGCAACATTCAGTGTTCACCCTATTTAAAGAACGTTGGTCTGAGATTGTTTTATTTACGCGAAAAGAAACTGTTTTCAACAGAATTTTCATGACCACAACCTCTTAATTACGTCAAGTTATATGAAATAATCTGTAGCATTAAATAGTTTTAAAATGACTGTAACAGTACTTCTTAAACAAAACAAGTTCAGCTATTTATATACGAGGAGAATATACTTAGATAATTCATAAGGAATTTCTACAATCAATTTAATACAACAAGAGTATTTATAAAAATAGTCTTTCTATCAAAATCCAGAGCCTACGCATGAACTGTAGATTTCCAATAATTAGCAATTTATTTGCAAAAAAACATTTCTTACATCGTTCCATTCAATTTACGAGGTTGAAACAGAAAGTCAAATTTTGACGCGTTTCAAAGAAATAATTCAAACTAAACTCTGTTGTAGGCGTTCACTAGACAACCAAAAGAAATCTATTAAAAGATGCATATTTTTTAATCAGATTTAGTTTACGTTAAGATAAGCATGCTTTTAATTGCTATTGGATAAAACCTCAGATAAAAATCTACTTAAAAGCTAAAAACCACTTAAAACTACTTAAAACTCGTTAAGCTTTTGTTACAAGTACGCAGTTTCAGACGCACGCTCCCGCGTCTCTTTGTTCTAGTACGTCACTTCGTGTTTTAAATCTAAATACGCATGCTATTCTTGGTGGAGATATATAAATCTGTTTATCGACAAAACATAAATGAAACACATCTTTTTGTTTTGTTGTTGCTAAAAACCTCAAAATAATTTTTTTTTTTTGGGTCACTTACAATGTGGGTTACAGATTTTTTTTAAGAAATTTAAGAAATTTCCCGCGAATACTTTAAAAGGCATCGTGTCATGTTTACACCCTCTTACATGTTTATTGAATAAATTGTTTTTTTTAATTTAGGAAATACGTTGAGGTCTGTGCGACACTATAAATTAAAAAAATCCGATCTTTTTTTATGCATGGTGGGTAAATAAATAAAAAAGCTATTTTTTAGTTGTTTCAAAAACTTTTTTTGACTTATTAAATTATTCATTCATCAAAGACTCTAATTAATCAGCCATTATTATAAAAGAAGTAGAATTCAGCCACCATTGGCTGGAAAACAATCCCCCTATTTACTTCTATAAAAAGTATAACTCACTCTTTAATTATAACTTTGTCAAAGTGCATCCTTTTCGGCGAGAAGACCGATAAAGCGCTTCTATTACTAAACTTTATTGCGTGTGTTTGTTACTATAGTTACTAGACACTTTGAAAAGTAGCGAACATTCAATTTCGTTTTGCAAAAAATGGCATGTGCATTTCTCTGTACTTCGTACCCAGGTAACTATTAAAACATAACTATTCAAATAAGCTTTTTATAATAATTTTTTACAAAAGAGTTTCCTTCGTTTGAGTTTTTTTCCTTCATTTCAATTGGTAATTTTAACAGCACCAATGGGAATTTAGTGCTCTATAGGTTTTCAATCAAAACAGTTTCTCTCTCCCCCCTCCCACCCTCTCTTTTTTCCACAACTCATTATAAGGTTTAAACTGTTTCATTTTCTCCAAAACAATTACTCAAACAGAAAGAGTTTTATTAATGATATCGTGCAAGATTTTTTCTTTTTCCCTTTTTAAAGTTTTTGTCGTCTGGCGATAAATCTATATCGATATGCAGGCTTCAAACGTAGATAATAGATATAATAGCCGAATGTTCGCATTCTATTTTTGATTGAACTAATAACGGAATTATTTTTTACACTACAATTATAAAATTGATAAAAAATAAATAAAATAACAAAAAAAAACATGCGGATAAAATAAATCCATGCTCTCGATCATACAAAAAACATGCGGATAAAATAAATCCATGCTCTCGATCATACAAAAAAAAAACAACCTCAGCATGAACCTTCGCTATCACCAAGTTTTGATTTCGTTTTAATGCAACTAAATAGTTCATTTTTCGGAAAATGATTTGCACTTCTTTTGAGCAGACGTTGTCAACGCTTTATTTTAACCAGCGATGATTTGACGCGGTTACAAACGAAAACATTTAATTCTCAATCTGCAGCTTAAGTATCCGCACTCGCCATGAGCGGTTTTTCCATAGAGTCGTAAATTGATAGTTGCTTTAACGTCAGATTGACTTTTTCTACTATTTCTGAGCCGTTTTCTTCAGCTATCGCATTTCTTCGTTGCTTTAAACGATCTGAGTTGGCAATTGATTCCCTGACTTCATCAGTTATTTCCTCCACTTTTTCTGCCATACCTTTCAAACTTTATTTGGTCGGTGAAGTAGCCAGTGCACGAGTTTTGTTTTTGAATTGTAAACAAATGTTTGGATACATAAAAAAATTTGATGGTGGCTACGCAGATGTTTTTTTAATACTTTCCACTGTAAATAAAAGAAAAGAAAAGTAAATAACGATGAAATTTCTTCTCTTTGTTAAAAAACAGGTAATTATATTTTGATCTTGCGAAGATTTATTATCTGGTATTGAATTTCATGCTGAAGATTTATCTGCTAAGTTTATCGGGGAAAGTTTAAATCGAAAATTTTTTATTTTTTTATATGTGCGTAAATTTTGAAAAACACCTTATCGTACGGAACACACAAAAAACTTTCGTTTTTATAAATTACTTTTCTCAAATTTATATCACAATTTAATTATTTATTTTATATTGGTTTAAAATTTCTTTAATATTTCCTTCATATTTATTTTCACATTTATTTCATATCTACTTCACATTTAATTTATAATTAGCTCTTTTTATCTATAATCCTTTATTTCATTTTTTATTCATGTTTTTATTAAATGTATATTTCATTCATTCTTTCAAAAAAACACTACGTAACAAATGTAATTTATAAAACCACTTGAAAGCCGTAAGCTCCAAAAACTTGATTTATTTTTCAAGAATTCTTTTCACTCTGAAAATTCCTAAAATTCCGAACATTTAAATCATTTGCATGCTCCATTAAATATTATGTTGGCAAAGTTCTTACTTTGCAGTTAAATCTTGAGTTCGGCATGCTCTTTAAAACAGCCAACCACTTGACGCAATGTTTTATTCTTATCAGCCATCTTTATTTTCTTTAACAACAAAGTATTTCTTTTTTGCAGAAGATTCTTTCATCAAAATTATCAGCAAGAGTATTTTTGCTGCTCGCAAGAAACACACGTTTTAGCAAATAACTAAAATAACAAAATTTATTCCAATAAAAATGTAAACAAAAAAATAGTTTAGGAAGGAATATTTCTTAACAAAAAACTTTCAATAAAAATGGGGCTGGGATATTCATAAACCGATTCACAATCGTAAAAGAAATCGCACAAAAAACAAATGTTCCGTACTTTCTCTTCATTTAAATCTTATGCTTTTGAACTTTTCGATTTTTTAGTCATTTTTCAACTTGCTCTAAAAGTATTTATCAAAGAAAAAAAAAAGATTTTCTGAAATTCATTTTTTTTTTCTCGTTAACTATATTTATAAACGAAAAGCAAAAAGTGATTTTTAAAAATTGTTAAAAAATTTTGCAAAACAAATAGCATTTGAAATTTTCTTGAAAAACGAAGATGACGTAATTGCTCAAAACATAGAATGACGCATTGCTCTGAATGAAGGACCTAAAATAGAGATTTTACCCGTGATTTTTCATGTGAGTTTTTAGGTAAGGTTAAAATTATTTGAGGCGGGAGAAGTTGCATTTAATTAAAGTGAGTGTGGTCATAAATTCATGTGTAACTGAGACTTTTCGTTTTGATTATTTTGAACTTCCGTAAAATTAACGTTTAATGACAATATAATAAACTTTCAAGAAAATTTTTAACATATTTTGTGTACGGCATGTTTTCCAAATAGTGTTTCACAGAAACCCAAAAAAACGTTTGACACATAAACACAAAAATGTTGCTTGTATATTGATGCAGCAGCATTAATACAAAATTTCTTCGCAAAAAAACTTTCACCACATTTTCTATTACTATAGCTATTACAAATAAATATTAACGTTAATATATAAGCTCAAAAAATACAAGCCTTAGAAACTATAAGGTTTTACCAGCGCTAATTGAAAGAAAAACAAAAACAAATAAGCTAAATAATTAACCAACTCGCCTTTTAGCAGTTTGGATCATTTGATACCCTCCCCTGTCCATGAAAACTTTTCCTAACAAACGCCATGCTCAAAAGATTACATTGTAATATTGTAAATAAGTACAACGAATGTCATTACTTTTGCATTTGATCTGATATATGGGCAAATATCGACATAAACTTTAGGAGATGCTGATGAGTGAAAACTTTGTACTGCCACGTTTTTGAGTATTTATAAAAAATTTTTCCAGATTTGATAAGATATTGGATTGTCGGTTAAACTATTGCAGGATGCTCTTCATTTCTTTGAGAGAGGGTTGCTAAAGCTATAAGTAATCAAAAAATGTGTTATTAAAAACTTATATAAATTTATGGTGATTAATTCATAAGGTATTTCTTGGGCGATTGAGCCTCATACTTGGGGTAAATTGGCGCATGGGTTGGGGCAGATCGGGTCTCAAAACAATTTTTCGCTAAGTTTGATGTAAGAGGAGTTCATTGAGTGAAAATAGTTATACATCAATGAACGATGGTTATTTCATCATAGCATTTAATATGGTTACTACATAATACTTGGTCACAGATTAATCCTGTCTTCATTTAATGGGGCTAGAAAATAGTTACTGTACAAATATTTATTAAATAGACCCTTGAGTTTTTTTTTATGCAAATCACTGAATCCACTCTGCGTTTGGAAGGCTTGCGGATCTAAGACGCTAAACATTCTCTTTCTCTGGACCTATTTATTCTCTGTTTTCAAGGCTTAGCTTTTTCAAAAGTTCTCACTTCTTATTTAAAACTAGTGAGCTAGTGCATTAAGACGAAAGCAATCAAAACTAAACAAGGCCGGTCGAACAAAATTAACGAATTAATCTTTTTTTTTTTAAATAATTACTGTAAGTGAAATTGAAATGCTTAATTATGAATTAAAATGATGTGAGATGATAAACTACTTGGTGAAAACTTAAAATTTTTGCTTTTATTTACAATTATTATATAAGTATAAATAATAGGTTGGACATAATAATTGTAGCATTGATTTTTTAATGTTATATTACAAATAGTTTCTTTTATTAACACTAAAATGATGTAAAAGTAATTGACTGGTGTGGTTTGGATTATTGTCCTGCATATAAACCCATTTGAGTGGGATATCTTACTCTGCATATGGTAACATAGTGTTTTTTAAACATTTCGAGATAAATATTTTAATCCATAGTTCCCGTCAATCTTGCAATCGTTCCTACGCCATAATATGAAAAGCAAGCCCAAATATTTATTTTACGTACTTTTTTCTAAGAAACGCTTAAGTTTAAATCTTCTTTTAACGTGACGGAAAGTTATAAAAAGAGCGGCAACAGCAGTATGTTATACTAATCTGTCTTCATACTCTCTCGATTTTCTTATTCGACCTGTTGTCTTACTTACATTTTTTTTTTTTTAAATCACTTCTGATCATCGTGGAAGAAAAACCTAATACTTCATAAATAGATTCATATCTTTTTTCCTTCTTCATTTAACTTTATGAAAAGATGTCCTTTTTCTGCACTACAAAGCTTTACCCGACGTATATTTTCTGTTTACAAAATAAATTTATTTGATTATTTTACATATTACATTACATCAGCACTAAAATTAATCTAACCTTTGATTAATACTAAACACAAGTAAACAAACGGCTAATATAAACACACTGGTAAGAAACAACAACTTTGTTATTTTAACCAAAAAATTTAATTACGCTCATACGTAAAATTTGGGACATCCACAAAGAAATTTGAACAAATGTCATCTCTGCTTTTTACTCCCACCATTCATTGTTTGTATTACTGCTATGCCTAAATTTGTTAATTTATATTCAAATTTAAAAAAGAATTATTAAAAATAACTATTTTCATTACTTTTATTATTTAGTCAGTAGTATTACTTTGTCAAAATCTGCAGGTGGGTAACTAAATGCTTGATATATTTAATAAAATTTTAATACGCCAACCAGCCTCAGGGAATGGGCTTGTCAATTCCATTTAGCCCATGACGAGTAAAGTGGAACCTAAATTGAACTCTCGAAATCAAGTGAAAACAGGATACACTATTGCCAAGCACACTAACCGTCAAAGCCGTAGAAACTAATGTTCATTTTTCGGCAGATTTTTCTGCTGCAAGTAACACGATATGTATTAGCAAATATTTGACGTCATTAGGAGAAAGACCCATAGTATGTGTCAAGCATTTCTTCCTGTTCAGGTTGAAATCCTGAAAATCAAGAAAAAAAATGTGCCGTACAATTAAGTACCATATTGCACATTTACTTTTTTTAAATGTAATACTTGTTAATAATATATATTTTTCCTTTTTTAAATACCATATTTATATATATATATATATACATATATATATATATATATATATATATATATATATATATATATATATATATATATATATATATATATA
Source organism: Hydra viridissima (assembly GCF_058129835.1). NCBI lineage: Eukaryota > Metazoa > Cnidaria > Hydrozoa > Anthoathecata > Hydridae > Hydra > Hydra viridissima. The sequence goes on from NW_028324304.1 coordinate 17,854,029, forward strand.
TATATATATAAATACCATATTTATATATATATAAATACCATATAGCATATCTATTGTTTTTACATTCTTACATTGCATGAATTTAAATATTACCTACATAAGATGAGATCATGTAAGCTAAAATGAAATTATCAATTACCTATTGATTTATTGGGATCAATTCTTGTCTTGTTTTAAAACTGGTAAAAAAGCTTCAATAAAAGTTGGATTTAACAATATATTACAAACACTTTTTTCCATCAAGAATTTTTTATGAATCAAAAATAATTAAAAAATGAAAAAACACGTCAAAGTCAAAATATACTTCTACACTTCTAGGCATCCCAAAAACCTAAAATTGAAAGTTTTCAGAGCGATAGAGAATATGATTAACTACCCTAGAGGCCTTATGGAATAGGATTAACTTATAAACCTAATTTTTGTATTTTAAATCAAATCTATATTCAGCACATATTTGGCTACCATCTAAATACGTTTCATTGGAACAGAGAGCTGTAAATTTACTTTGAAAAAAAATGCCTCAACAAACACTCTCAATTCTTCGTGTAATCAGCGATACTGTGAACACTGACGATAATTTGAAGACCTGAATCAACCTCGATTTCTGTCTCCATGATTATAACAGTTTACAAGCACCAATAGAAAATAATCGAGTGCGTCGCTTGTTTTGAGAAAAATGCTAACAAAACCAGTAAAGTGCTATTTCTTTAATATGTGACAAGCAGGCATCGTGTCAGTTTGCTAAAAAGTAAATGTTTCCCATCCGATATATAATTCACTAACATCAGCTTCAAATAAGCAATATTTTTAAAAAAAATACGTATATTTTAAAGAAATTACACAAAATATTCTAAAAGAAAATACAATATATGAGTGTTTTACAGAATTTAATAATCCACGTAAGTTAGCTGTGTCGATTGCGTCACGAAAAAAATCAAAATTTTAAAATTTATTCAGAATTTTTTTTTTTTTTTTTCAAAAAAATATATTTTTTTTCAAAACTGAAACTTAAGATTAAAAGGACTTTACAATTTTTAATTAATGCAAAATTAATGCAGCTACCAACAGCTGCAATTATAGCTTTAATCGGAATTTTGAGCACTTATCCTTAACAATGACTCTAGCATTTCAACCCACTGCTAGGTGATGACAGTCTTAAGGACGCCAGTGTTTGTATGGTAACAATCATAGACCCTGGCCTCAATTTACGCTCAGGTTGATATATCTTGGGAGATTAAATCTGGCTTTGGCTGGAAGTTTACGGTATCAGACAGCTATCATTGCCATGTGACAGAAAGCGTCATCTTGAAAAAGATGACATCTTTTTTCCTGAATGAATCCAAAAACCATAACATGTGTTGGATGCTTAGACTTTCGGAATGATCTGATGGCATCAAAGACTTGTTAGGCATTCTTCGTGGCCGATGATCCAGCAAAAGACGAGCTAAAAACGGTTAGTTCAACAGTTGCTGGTTCATCGACAAAATATTCGTATAAGATCAACAAACTTGGAGTTTTTTTTCCTTCAGATTTATGGAAGGTTCCAGTCTGAGACCGTCAGTAAGAAGAAAATTTTGGGTTCTTGCCAATAACATTGTATCAATTTTGCATCAACTGACATTTTCTTTAGTCAACTAATGTTGCTTACACACTGAGGTCTTTCCCTTCTCACCTGATGGCGTCCTGTCTATGAGACTTTTAATGGAAACGAACGGCTTGGGTTGAATGACAACAGAAGTCTTCTTTCTTGATCTTGGCTAAATTTTGACATGTTTTTATTTTTATAAACTGTTTTTGATTTTTTAAATTGTACTCACAGGTGTTCCAACTTATTTCATCGTGTGTGGAAATGGGATTTCCGCATGAAGCAAAGGAAATATCTCTTCAAGTGGCTCTCATTATAAGGAATAATATTGTTTGGCAATAAAACTGTATATCGCTAGTTTTTAACAACAGCTTAAAAATGGAACAGTTGTTTTTTACCGGTACGCAACTATAAAAAATTGTCATTTTTGTGAAGCAAGTCAACTTTCGCGTTGATTTTATTAATCTATATACTAAATAAATATTGTGTTGTCTACTTTGGCAAAGAACTATAGTAATGTTACATATATATATATATATATATATATATATATATATATATATATATATATATATATATATATATATATATATATATATATATATATATATACATAAGCGCCGAGTCCACGGGATCAACAGCGGCCCCTGAAAATTTATAAACACAAAAATATCTATTTGCCCCGTTGATTATCCATGATCATACATTATTAGTGTTCTGCTGCAGCTGGTAGAAGCACCAGCGAGTGTGAATTGTACACTTTGACAGTCTTTTCAAGTATCAAGGCAAGTTTTCATAAAATCTGTCAAATGTTTCTGAATTCCTTCAAAGATTTTGCGCTGACGGCTTTTTTTGGCGAAGAACATTTTTGGTTTGTTTGTTACTTAAATTTAGCGTTGCTTAATTTACTGACAACCCTAATTTAAAAATTATTCGAAAATTCGTACAAATGACTTAATTATGACAAAGACAAAAATAAAACATTCTGTTCAATATGTGAAAGGAACGAAACTCACAAGGTCATTTATTCAAAGTTCAGCACAAAAGGATTTAATAATTGGAAAAAAGCCATTTAAAAATTTTGTAGCTTGAAAAATCAGCAAATCACCAGTTAAATATTACCAAAGAATCTTACAAAGATAAAGGTATAAATATATCTTCACAAATTTCGCCCTTGCACCAAAAATGTATAAAGGAATCAAAGAGAAGCTCTTGATAAAATTATTTTTAGCGTTACCTTACTCGCGAGACAAAAACTACCCCCATTCGAGGTAATTCAGATGAAGCTTCAAATTTAAGTCGGTTTTTAAAAGTTAGAGCTACAGATGTTTTGCAATTGAGTTCTTGGTTATAGAGAACGAAATATAAATCGATTTTACATGAAATAATAAACCAATTGCTTCAAATGATAGCATCTGTAATAGTCAGAGTTATTACTGCCAAGATCAAAAAAGTTAAATAATTTTCAATAATTCTTGACGAGACTTTAGACATATCTGTAATTGAACAGGTTTCATTATGTGTTCAATCGGTAGACCGTGACACAATTAAAATTAAAGAATATTTCTTAGGTTTTTACGGAATTGACAAACTGATTGTAAAACCCTTTTCAAAGTAATTTGTGATATGTTAACCACATTAGATTTACCATAAATGACTTAAGAAGGCAATGCTTTGATGGTGAGATTAATTTTTCGGGAGTTTGTAACGACTTACAAGCAAAAATAAGAGTAATCGAATCTAGAACATTATTTATACATTTTCAAGCGCATTCACTTAATCTCGCAATCCAAGACTTTATGAAGAATGCTATCGAGGTAAAATATATTCTTCAGCTTAATAGGAAGTTAATTTATTCATGAGACCATTTTGGCCCACACAATGGCCGTTGCGATACACATCACTTCCATCAATACTGAACAATTATAAGGATTTACGAAACAATTTTTTCTGAACTGTCTCATACTGAAAAAAATGGATAAGGCAGATGCATTTATTATGATGAAAATTACTAGTAGCATCCTAAAACATTTGGAAGGAGCTAATAACGTTATCCAGAGTAAAAATCTACATTTAAAAACATACACTGGTAATATTGATACATTGAAAAACAACATTTAAAACATGAGAGAAAAATTTATTTCTGTCAAGTGGGAAGATTTAAAAGAGGAATGGAAACTTCTTAGTTTAGATCAACCGAAAGAACCAAGGAAAAGAAAGCGACCAATCAGATTTGACTGTGGATTGACAGAGCCAAACATTTTCACTGCAAAAGAGTGTTATAATAAAGTCTACAAAGAAGTGATAGATGTTGTTCTAGTTGGTCAAGCATCAAGGTTTTCTTCTGACGCCCAATTCTTGTTATTAAATACCAAGTCTTTTCTAACTAACTTAAAAGTCTCACCAAAAACAATTGGTGACTTTTATAAAGATAGTGTAATTGTAGAATTAAATCAACTTAAACTGCTTGGGGACATGTTTCATGACATAATTAAAGCCAAACATTTCAAAGTAGCATCTTTCATGGATGTCTTAAATGTTTTGAAACGTCATGAAAGAAGCATGATTCATCTAACAGAGCTAAAAAAATTCGTGCACATAATTATGACAGTTTCAATAACGACATGTACTACAGAGTAATCATTTTCTATGCTAAGAAGAATGAAGACATTTTTAAGAAATACAGTGACCTAGAAGAAATTAAATCACTTTTCCATTATCAACTGTCACAATGAAGAACTGGATATTCTGGATATGGAAGACAACCATTCAAAGCAATACTTTTGCTATAGAAGTTGTTAGCTCATAAGTTAACAAAAAATACCATTTTTAATTATTCATATAGGAACGGAAATTTTTGCCTCCTAGCATTTCCGTTCGCCCCATTTTGAAAATGTATGTATGCATGGATGTATGCATGTATTTATATATGTTAATGATTAAAATAATCGTTTCATACCTTCACTGAATCTTTTATACTTAAGATATTCATGTTAAAAGACAAAAGAAAAGTGATCATAATAGTTTTTATATGATTTGTATGTGATAATTACATTTAATTATTTTTCTAAAAATCTCTTTTCTATAATTGACGTATTCGCATTGAATTTAAATCATAATCGAATTCGATAATTCAAATAGTAAAAAATTAATAATTCTGGTTTATTTTCCAGTGCAAAAAAAACCCGCCTGGATATCTCACGATGTGCATATTTTGGAATCTGCTTGCTTGAATACGATAAGAAACGCTTCGCAGAACACCCTGTCTCGCCAAACAGCAATTAAACGACAACAAACGGAAGTTTAAAAAATGCTTTTAAAATTCTTTTTCTTATTTCTCTTTTCAACAAATATTTGTTATTTATTTCACATAAAATCAGAATCGATAAAGAAAACTCGCATAAACAGGCATTTCGCCCAAAATTCGTTAAACAATAACACACGGGTGAGTAAAACTACTATTTAACAAAATCTACAACTTTTATCTACAACAATAAATGAAGAAAGAATTTTTTTATTTAAATAAATAAATTTTTGGAGTTACGCATTGCTGATTATAAATACCATTATTGAATTTTGATGTCTCTTCTTTCTAAGTATATCTGACGTTGTATGCAAATTCAATCGAGAGTTTTTCATAAATTCGTCTGAAGAAAAACGACTTTGCGCACATTTATTGTACATTCATCACACATATTTCTTTTTTTTTTTTTCAATATCAATTTTTTTGTTTTGTTTTTTCCTAGTGCGGTAATAAAAACAAAGATTGTCTAGAAAACTATATTCACAGGTAATCGTTTAATTTAACTTTTGTTGATTCTGATTAATTTTAATCCAATTCATAGAATATTCGGCCCATTCAAAGATATTCAGAAAACTTTTAATATAAGAACGTGTAAAAGCTTTTTATTGTTTTTTTATTGTTTTAAGTGGAAGCCAAGAAAGATCAATCTGCAAATGCATTTCAAAATCTTGAAACATATTTCAAAAGTCATGTTCAAAAGATCTTAAGAATTCACCAACATTTTTTATTACGCAGTAAGAACATGTGTTATTTCCATGTAATTTAGTCACCTCACCACACCTTATTCCCAGGGCTGTGGAGTCGGTAAACTTCATTTCCGACTCCGAATCCGAATCTTTGATTTTATCATGGACAGACTCCGACTCCGGTTCCCGACTCCGACTCCTTCATAAGTCATAATTTGTAACAACAAATTTACTGTAGAAAAATAATATTAGCTATTTCATCACCATGATATCCGACCACTTAGTGCTTTAAACAATATTTATTAGAAAACAATTTCTGATCAATTTTCTTCTCTGAGCTCCTGTAAATATATATGCAATAAACTCTTATACAGTTACTAATAAAATTGTGAATTTGTCATTATCATGTTTGAAGCATAATCGGTTGGACAGAAAGAACTTTCTTTTTTAAGCTCATATTCTTGAAGAATCTTTTCCACCAAGACCTGGAGAAATTCGCTGATGTGATGAGCTTGGTGTCTTTTACTGCCAATGTCTTGGTAACTACTTTATTTTTTTTTTTTAAAACAAATCTGATATTGATTGCAAAATAGTCGACCCTGTGAAGAAACACAAAACATCCCTTGAAAGATTCTTTAAGTTCTTCTTTTTTATCAGCTTCTTAATTTTTCTTTAATTTTTTAATGCTCTCTCTATCTCCAGAGAAACGCTAAGGTTGCGGGTCATTTGCCCATTCAGATCCATAAAAGCTGGTCTTGAAAATAATGATATAGGCAAACCACCCTTTGCAACTACTGTCATTGTCACAGTAACTTTGTCACTGAAAGATTTCTTGCAACTGATGTCTGCAAGGTTCTCTTTTCCCTTACTTGACTGGAGGTGATGCCAACTGGTTCATTACTTAAGATACAGTCTTTTCTTTCACTGTTTTGAATTTTTTAGAAATGAAAGTGCTGTAAATGTCTCTTTAAATTGGAAGCTCTTGTAGGAGTATTTTCATCTTTGCCTGATATCGACACTACAGCATTTGTTTTCATCTGGAGCGTTTTTCATACACTGACAAACAAAATGTTTTCCATCTTGAGTTATAGGGAATCGTTTAAGTACAGCAGACTTAGCAGGAGACTTGTTCATTTGTCAGTTATTTTCTTAATTGTGTGCCCACAATTCAAATAACAATTATTTTTCCTAAAAACAATTGTACATAATTATTACAATGTATATACATATCAATAGATATGTTACACAGCTATCCACTACGTATACCTGCATGTTAGAATTATATTTGTCCTAGAAGAAACACGTGAAAACTGCAGATGCTATGTTTAGACATCAGTGGGGTTATTTATCAAACTAGTGTAAAGCAGAACTGGCTCAGTTGCCCCTAGCAACCAATCAGATTTCAAATTTCATTTTCCAAAGAAGCTGTGAAGTTAAATGAAAGCTGGTATTTTCTTGCCAGGGGCAACTGGGCCACTTCTACTTTACACCAATTTGATAAACAACTCCCTTTGTGTTTAACGTAGAAGCTGCACTTTTTGCAGACTACACATCTACATAAGAGATTTACAGCTGAGCACAAGTGCTAAACTTACAACCAGACAAAGCAACACTTCTTCATAATATCCTACATAATCCTGAGGCTAAATTATAGTGAATAACGCAAATATTTAGAGGAATAATAAACATAGTAAAAGAGCTAACAATGTCAAACACAAATACTATAGTAGTCAGGTAGTGTTATTCCTTATGTGCTACCACTTTACAAAAGAATAATGCAAAGCTAATTGAATATTTACAGTCTTTCTGATCTGTGAAGCAGCTCTTTTGTGGTTGGTGGTGGCACGCCTAGCTTTTTACTAAGAATATGCAGCACAGTGTCAGACAGTGTAAGACGGGAGTTGGGGTATCATAAAGTTATCTTGCATAAGGCATGGTGGAAGACAACACAGGGAGGTATTTTGTGATTCTCAGTAATAAGCAGCAAAACACCCTGTTGCTTATCACTGTTTGAAATGCCTTAAACTAACATATCAAACTCCTGGTCCTCCAGTTGTTTCAAACTATTATTCCTATTATGTCTGGTTATCCTACAGCTATAAGAGCATGTTGGGACTTGCAGTTTTGTAACAATTGGAAGGCTAGAGTTTGACACTGTTGCATCGGGATAGATAAGGGCTAAAGGCCAATTGACCGGTCAGTTTGACAAATCTTTGTTTGATAATAGTTTTAAAATCATGTTCGAAGAAAAAATAAAAACTTTTTCTTAAATTTCTATTGTACTTAGTTTGTCATTGACCAATCATAACCCCTGAATTATCACTGAATTTGTGTCATTTACCGATCATTTACCTGTGATTCATTTTTAATCGGTAAACATGGATTTTAACTTACCGTTGTGATTAAAATTTAAAGCGTATTTCCAAAAGATACATTGATACTCTTGTTTTTTTTTTTTTTTTTTTGCATAATATTACTTGCTGAGAACAAAAATAATTGATTTGAAATTTAATTACGAAAATTTAGGCCTCAATCCAAAAATCCGACATGAAAATTTAAGACCCGTTTCAAAATATGTAGATACCTATGTCAATACTAATTTGATTGAAGATCATCATAGATTTTAGACTTACCGTATATTTCCCTTATTCCGAACAGTCCCTAATTACGAACAGCTTTTGCTCACTTATAGTTACATCTTTTATTTTTGTGGGATTTTTAAATGGAAAACTGATTAATAAATTGGAAGACTAGGGTAATTCCGAACAGATTTTGGAATGCACTTTTTTTTGCCAAAGTTAGCGTTTTTACGTGCAAGTAATTAACAACAATATTTAACAATAGTATTTTAGTGACATTAACTTTAAAACTAATAAAGGCTTTTAACCATTTTATTGAATTTCTAAACGTCTTGTTTATCTTAACGTTTGTTAATAAAGAAAAAAAAATGTCAAAGTTGAAAAAAAATGAAGATCCCGAAAGAAAAATTAAACTCTGTTTGAGGCTATCAATAATAAGATGTCATTTTTTTTTTAAACTTATTACAAAAAAATAAAGGAAAACAGGATATAATTAATAGATAATGCACACTCTGCACCAACACAATGTTAGACCCTTACATTAAAAGAAAAGTATTTTTAAATTTTAAAAATCTTTTTACCTAACTCTAATCTAGAGGTCTGCGCTGGTATAAATTATCTGCTTTTTTAAATTGAATGTCATTTTTTGGGATTTGACATGTACGTTCGGAATTAGGAACTTGTGTTCCTAATTCCAAACGAAAACTTTACTTTTTAAATTTAAAAACTAGCAATATTTTTATAATAAATATACTTGTTGCTTTACATGGTTCGATTCAGTTTAGGTTCCAGTCTATTTATTTTAAAAAGTTAGTATGAAAATCAAAAAGCAAGCCGAGTTATTCAACTTTAAGTGCAATTTTGTTCGGAATTAGGGAAATCTACGCTAATCTTTAAGTAATGAGATATTGTTAAAATCTGTTATTTTTATGGTCCACAAATTACCTGTTCAAAAGAAATCTGACAGTGGCGCTACTCGACTTTCTCCCCCCCCCCCCCCCCTATTTTTATGATTGATTCTAATAGAGAATTTTATGCTGATTAAGAATCGTATAAAAACATGGGTCTCAAAATCAATGGAAAGTGCTCTAATCTGAAGTTGAAAGTACAAAAATAAACGACAAATCTCTAATATTCGCCATCTTGAAAAAACTAATTCTACGGTTGGTTTTATTTTCAAAAGCAAAAAATGCCAGCCCGGTTTTTACAACAAAAAAAAATTTTTTTAGGTTTAATATGAACGGCTAAGTTCCCTCGAGTATACACTTTTTTTTTTTTTTTAAAATAGGAAAGTAGTACTTAAATCTTAAGAAACTATTAGTATTTAGTTACTTTTCGATAAGAAACATATTTTATTAAGGTTCGAGGAACATCTCCTAATTTGTGTTCTGTTCAGGGACAAACCTTAGGATTATATGACAGTGATGGAATTCAAGCTATTTTAGCTGACAATAAAACGTGATAACATGTTTTCAAAGTTCATTTTATGTACTTTTTCTCACTTTCGATAATTAAGCAACTTTTACTACTTTTTAGTATTAGAGTTGAAAAAATGTACTCTTAAAATAAGAAACTTTCTAGTACAAGCTCATTTGCTTCGTTTCTTATGTGCAATCGGACAGAAAAACTAGCTATAAAGCGTGTTACTCTTGCGAAACATGATTCCTTTTTATGAATTTTAAATTTATAAGAGATTTTATGACAATTCTCAGATAATATTAAATCTTTAATAATAAAGAAAGAGTAATTGAAAAGACAAACTTCCTTCGAATAATAAAAATAGAATTCCTTATGTTCTTTGCAAAAATGTTTTTAGTGAATGTAAGTGGCTATGAAAATAGCCGTTTTTTTGATTTACCCAGTCCTCGGCATGAATTATAATGCTAGTAACGTTTAATGCACACAGTAAGCTTTCGAGGAAGTCAAACAGGATACGCTGCCACAACCTGATCCCAAAAATGAAAAAAACGATGTTCGGGGAATCTCTGCATCCACATAAATTCAGACAAATAGTCAGCTATCATTTCACGGTTAGTTGGTCCCATCATTGATTTGATTTTTGCTTTCGCTCGACACCACATAGCTTCTACATGATTTGTTGTCACGCCAGTCAGAGGTTCTACAAAGTTTCGAGTGTGGTTGACAGTGCCATGTAAATATGCAGGAGCTTGCAAATCATTATAAGCTGCCCACATATCACTCCAGACAATAGAGCCAGGAAGTATCCATTGATTTATGATTGGAATCAATGTTGCAGAGTCGCGATTTTGGACGGGAATTAAAAAGCCTTTTTTAGTAGCAGGTTCATATCCGCCAAATATCCACTGCTGTGGGATTACTCTACCAACGTGATACTTCCTTTGACAGAAAACAGATTCATCTATTTCAACAATGCACCCTGGACCACCTATTGGATCAGGGTTATTGATGAAATATGAGACACAAATATCTCTGCAAAATTGATTCCAATCAACAATGGTGTCATCGCTTCCTATGTTAAGCTCTTGCCTTATATCGCTAATTGATAATCCCCGACTCTTACCTGCACTTCTACCCCAAACGTAAGTTAATCCTAATATTTGCCAAAGTTGTAGGTGGGATTTCTCAAAAAAGCTGCCTTTTCTTATGCTGAAGGTTCTTTTGCACCGCTTAACTTGACATCTCCAAATGAACTGATCGATTGATCCATTCTTCACTTGCTGTGTGCAGGCCACGTTACATACACTACAACGCATACTTTCGGCGAGTAAACCATAAGTTCTGCACCAGTGGATTGTAGCTTCAATGTTGTATTTGAATTTTGCTCCTATTTCTGTTAAGGAAAGAGAGTCAAATTCGTTTATTGTTGGTCTTCGAAGGGCCATGATATTAAGATAAATAAACTTACTAGACAGTTAGTACTGAAACATTCCTTTTTATATGACAGTTACAATGAAAATAATTTTTCACGGGGGGTTAACTTAAAGTATTAGAAAAAAAATCAACAGTTTGAAATAAGTACATTTTTAATGCAAAAAGTTTAGTAATGCTAAATTTATTTTAGTATATAACCAATAAAAGATTTTTCAACTTATTTGATAAAAATTTTAAAAGATATTCTAGACAACAAAGTAATGATCCCAGCTAAACCAAATTTGCGTGATAAATTTAAATGTCAATGAATTCTCAAAACGTTCCATAATTAGAAGTTTTTGTTATGAATATAAAAACCAGGTTGTTAGTACTTTTAAAAGATAACTTTTAAAACAAAAAAAATCATTTTTCAAGATGGCGAATATTAGAGATTTGTCGTATATTTTTGTACTTTCAACTTCAGATTAGAGCACTTTCCATTGATTTTGAGACCCATGTTTTTATACGATTCTTAATCAGCATAAAGTTCTCTATCAGAATCAATCATAAAAATAGGGGAGGGGGGGAGAAAGTCGAGTAGCGCCTCTGACAGTTTCAAGCTCTCAGTTTCGATTTCCTCGAAATGAAGAAAAAAAAAAAAAAGATAAAAACTAATTCCAAATGCTGAATGTCACAAAAGACAATAAATTGTGAGTTGCAATTACCATTTAATTTTGAAAAAGAAAATAAAGGAGGTATTTTACTAAACGGTTACCATCCATTGGGCAAAACATACCGCTTAATCAAACCCCACCCATCTTGACATAAAACAAATCTTGCTCCTTTCTATTCTTAATATTTTCCTCAAGACAAAAATATCAATCTTTTGGGAAAATGACTGATTTTGGCTGAGAATAAAGAAAAGTATGTGTGACAGGTGTGTATTATGATTCATATAACCATTCATTTGTGATAACAATTTTATTAAATTGGGTTTCCATGTTTTTTTTATCAAAATCAATAATAGTTTATACTTTAAAACTTATGGTGCGAAACATAGCTTTTCAATAGATTGTTAGAACTGATAAGAATCAATGTTATGGTCAATTTAGATGAAATAAATTTATTTCATGTCACTTACAATTTTAATACAATAAAGGGCAATATACAGGGGATCACTGAGCAATATTAAGATTGTAAAATAGATTTTGAAAGTTGTTCAAAATCATTATTTGCATTCATTTAAAGTATTGAAATATATTTTCATATTCATAAATAATAAAGTTAAATACGATAAATAGTGAAGTATAAAATTTAATTTAATACTTGAATATAAGTTTTCTGTAGCTTCACTATTAATTTTGATTTTTGATAAAAGGACCCCAACCTGTATATATGAAATATTTAACCTATAGATATAATATTTACACAGTAGGAAGTCCTGTTGTATAGTTAGTGATAGTTTTGCTAAAAATCATTTTGAGTTTATTTCAAATTATTAAAGAACTTAGAAGATTTTGTAATATGTGTCTGAGCTTTGAAATATATTTATAGAATTTGAAGTTTATTTCTGGAAAATGAGGAAAATATGGGGTTTTTAGAGTATAAATAATTTTGAAATATTTCCTACTACATGTGCAGACTGACCTTTCTTAGCTTCCATATGGTAGACATAATCTATGAGACTGGCAAGTCTCTTTACTAAGATGTGATGTTATTAACACTGATGATTATTCTTTTTATGCTCTTCGTTTCAGGCATTTATTGCACAAACAGAAACATGCAAATAAATTTATTAACCGAGGTTTGAACATAAGTAGTGAGAAAAAATTTATACAGGAAGTTTTAAAGGTAAATTTGTTCTTGTCTTTTTTTCTATTGCTGTTCCCTCTTGCTTTTCTTTCTATTGCTGTTCTCTCTTGCTTTTGAGGTTTAACTCAACAATGGTTTAAGTTTCAATATTCATTATATTTACATGTAGTGTACTTCTTATGCAGTTTAGAGGTTATGTAATACAAAATAGCACCAGCTTTCCTAAAATTATATTTAAAATAAAGTGAAAAACTAATTTTACACTTATGTAAAAGGTCATTGAAGTCTTTACAAATTACAAAGTTAGATTTCAAGTCTACAAATGTAGGTGTTATGTAATTTAAAAAAATTTTAAAATATATGAAATGACAAATAGAATATTTTACAAAATAGCACAAAAAGAGATATGGAACATAAGATATTCTAGGAGACCTGAGGTTCCACAGAACACAGGTTGAAGAACACTGCTCTAGAAGCTAGAGTTTTAAAAACTTCTAAGTTCTCAACTTTATTTTAAGTTTTTAACTATTACTTCTAAACTATACAATATTTATAGTATATTACATTTAACATAAAAACTCTGAACTTTTAATTTTATTTAAAAATGAGCATTAAACTTAACTAAAAGGTTAAAATTAATTAAATTTAGTTTAAATTTAATAGGTTAAAATTAATTGAAAGTTTAAATTAAAATTGAACATTAAGCTTATTAAAAATGTTCCATTCCTAAGTAAATCTGTTTCCTAGTAAAATTTATGTTAAAAAAATCTCAAATAAAAACCTGAGGCAAAACAAATAAGATTTTGGAAACTAGTATTAAAATAAAAATTAACATTCTTCAACACACACTCTCTAGCAATTTGGCTTTAAAGGCAGCAATAAAAATTGAGAGAACAACAAAAGCAAATATAAAATGTTGAATGTATTAAATTATATTTGAAATAACTTTTTAAACATGTAATGATATGAAGATAATGATGGCAAGAAAATGGCTATTTGCATCATCTCATCAAACTGAAGCTTTTATTTGATTTTGCATGATTCAGATTATGCTTGATGACAATGCAGATACATTTCGAAATATCAATGAAGATGACATACGCTTTTCAAAAGACCTTATTAACACTCATAAAAAAGCAGCTTGGATAAAGCACCATGGAGAAAACAATTTTCATTCTTCTGCACTTCACAAACACAAGAAAAAGCATAAAAGGTATTTTTATGCTAATATTCCTGCTGTTGGTATTTTTGAATTTAATTTAAATATATTGAATTTCTTGTTAAAATGACAATTTAACATATAGTTTTAGTAAAATGACTAACTCAAAAATGCATTTATTTTATAAGTTGTTTTCAATAATCATAAAGCAATCATTTTTTTTAAATCTGTGTGTGTTCATTGGACTGGTTATTTCTAATGATAATTTTTTGTCAATTTTTAGTAATAGTAATAATAATAATAATAATAATAATAATAATAATAATAATAATAATAATAATAATAATAATAATAATAATAATAATAATAATAATAATAATAATAATAATAATAATAATAATAATAATAATAATAATGATAATAATAATAATAATAATAATGATAATAATAATAATAATAATAATAATAATAATAATAATAATAATAATAATAATAATAATAATAATAATAATAATAATAATAATAATAATAATAATAATAATAATAATAATGATAATAACAATAATAATAATAATAATAATAATAATAATAATAATAATAATAATAATAATAATAATAATAATAATAATAATAATAATAATAATAATAATAATAATAATAATAATAATAATAATAATAATAATAACAATAACAATAACAATAACAATAACAATAACAATAATAATAATAATAGTAATAATAATAATAATAATAATAATAATAATAATAATAGTAATAATAATAATAATAATAATAATAATAATAATAATAATAATAATAATAATAATAATAATAATAATAATAATAATAATAATAATAATAATAATAATAATAATAATAATAATAATAATGATAATAACAATAATAATAATAATAGTAATAATAATAATAATAATAATAGTAATAATAATAATAATAATAATAATAATAATAATAATAATAATAATAATAATAATAATAATAATAATAATAATAATAATAATAATAATAATAATAATAATAATAATAATAATAATAATTAGGATGATAATATAAAAAATAAAAACATTTTTGTTATATAACAGGCTTTTTTTTTCAATTTTGCTATATATTGATTGATTATTATCTTATCATTTTTTGTGTTTCTTACAATTGTTTTTTGCTCTTTAGTCAACCAAAAAATCATCTTGTAAATGAGCACTCAAGTAATCTTCTTTTAAATGATCACTCAAAATATTTTCAACCTATTCTACCTGAGTCAACAAATCTTGTTTCCAAAAAATCATCAATTTTTGATGTGGCAAAAAACAGCATACATCAAAAGATATCTCCTCAAACAAAAAATAGAGTTGAGAATATGCAAAATGAAAATGATGTAAAAATTGAAAATGAAGAGAAATTTCAAACAAACAAGATGCACAGTAATACAATAAAGAAGGAAAAAAGTTCAGTTAAAACCAGTAAACAAGAACTAATTGTTCACACTTATAGTTCCAACATTTCTGTAGGAAAAGTAGACAAACCAATATATAGCACTACAGAGAAAACTAACTTTCAAAATCACCATTCTGTTCAAGCTAATGCATCAAAGGATAATTTTCAAATAAGTAACAGTTTTTTTAACAAATCAAAACATATTGATGAACCTTCGCCTCATCAAAAAATAGCGATATCATATGCGATCGGTGATCAAAAATCAAAAAATGGCTCTGGACTATACCAAAATGTTAATCCTCTTTCTAATTTAGTTCAAAACTTAAATATTAACAATGATGATGATGATGACGATGAGGATGACGATGAGGATGAAAACCATAAAAGAAATTCAGTTGAAAAATGTAAGCATGATCAAATCAATGCAGAAAAAAAACACAATAAAATTGGCTACAAAAAAGATTCTATTACTAGTTGCAAAGAAAATCTGAACAATAAAACTACATGTATATCCCTTCTTAAATGTGATTCTATGACTGAAAATTTGAGAAGAAAAAATGTCTCTGCATTAAATGCTACATCTGAGTTTTCAGTTAGCAGTTTAGTTAACAAAAAAAGGAACATCTCAGGCTTGGTGTTAGATAGCAGCATTACAGACCTTCATTTTGAAAGTGAAAGCGACGCTCTAGCTGAAAAAAGAAACAAACTTGGGAAAAAATTATACATGAAAAAAACAACTAAAGAGGACAGAAAAAAGATGAGTTCCTACAATAATAAAATAGTAAAATCTAAAAATTATGCTGAAAATCCAGAAAAAAGTTTATCCGAAGATCTTCTAAGTATTGATGAGCAAATTGTAGCTTTAGAGTCTGGCTGGGATTTAGAAGATGGAATGAATTCATCAAAAGAGGAAGAGAAATCTGGAGATGGAAGCGGTGAAAATGAAAACATGTTTTACTCAAATGACTTTTATAAAGAATTTGACCAAGTTGTTCAAAATAACACAGATGGAGTTAGAGAGAATCTAAGCAACATAAAAGCCAGGCAGTTAGTTAATGTAAATCTCAAAGGCAACAGAAAAATACTTTTGAATAATAGTTCACATAAAAATAACAGTGAGGATAGAGAACTATCTGAACAAAGCTTCAGACTAAACCAGATTGATATAAATAGAAAAAAAATGCGAAAAAGTAAAAACAAAAAGTTTCTTTTAAACAGAAATGATAATAAAAAACTCAATTCACAAGAACTTTATGATAAGCTGGAAACTACAAAAAATCTGCAAGTAAATTGGAATGATTATGTTAACAGTGCCCAGCAAAGCATAGTTTATCAAGGAGTTGGAAAATTTCAAAATTCTTACAACCCAAATTCTCCTATTAATCCTGTATCATTGCCACAAGAAAGTTCTCTTCCGCAGATAATGTATCAAGCATTACCAGCAACTAATTATTTGGCTTATAGATTCCAGGAACCCGTTATGCCATTAGGTGTGACTTCGTACCCTACTCCACATTATAAATATCCAACAGTGAGTTATGGGCCCTCAAACTCAATTCCAACTCCCAAAAAGGTACATATGATGCAAAGATTTTTTTATAGAGTAAATATTTTCTTATTTTTCAAGTCCTAATAAGATTTTCAAATGTCCTTGGGTGCATTTTTCTAATTTTGTAAAGACTTGTTTCTTCTGAACTTATGAATCAGTAAAACTCTGCATTTTATTTAAATTTTTTCACAAAGATTTTTAATTGAGCTGTTTAAGATTTTGACCTGTGCTTTATTTCAAAGTTTAAAAAATCATTTTCATTTAGTGTTGCAGTTCTCTGCATTTGAATAGAATATTTGTAAATCAACTTTATATATTTATAAATAACAACAAAACAAAAACGAGTACAAGAGGAATTTTTTTAAACAGATTTGTTTTATAAATTTGTTAAAGTTTGATTTAGGTTCCAGACTGGGCCATCACTGTACCTGATGGTAAAATAAAAGCATCTCGTGTATGCAAACCTGGTCCTATGAAGCCTGCTATCGGAGGGAAACCTAATTGTTTGATTATTGGTGATTCCATCGCTCTTGGGTAAGTGTATAATGATGGAAGGATTTTGTTTGTTCTTGTTCTTATTGTTTTGTTAAGAAATGCCATATTTTTATTCTCATATTTCTTTGAATTTGATCTTTGACTACCATTTTAAATACTGGGATGTATAATATTTAAGTACTGGAATGTATAATATTTTTTAAATAATAAATATTTAGATACAGCTACTCTGTAGCCACTGCTTTAAAAAATCATTGTCAGGTGCAACTTACACCATCATCAAAAGCTGGAGTGGCACTCGATTCCTCTTATGGTCTACAATGTCTCGATATGTTTTTAGCGACAAGCGATTTAACGCCGACTTATTACGATGTTATTGTTTTTAATTTTGGATTGCACGATATTGATTATCTTGAAAAATATCCAGAGGTTTGTTGTTTGTTACAGGATTTTTTTGTGCGGAGTTTTGAAATGAAGAGAGATTTTGTATGTTCTGAGAAAAAGAAGTGTCGAGAATATTGTTTCCAAGAACTTACAAAAAATATTGCGTTTTTTTTCTGGCATATTCCTCTTACTTAATGTTTGGTAAAGCTAAAATTATTTTTCTACTTCTCCATTAAAGTTATTGTCTTTTACAAATTTTGTAAGATTGTAGAGTTAATTAAAAATGGCTGTACTTAACCGCGAAATTTTACTTTGGTAGATAAAGAAAAATTCAAATCTAACTGGCTAAGAACATATGCATTGAAATATATTTGAATTTTTATTAAATAACAATTAAAGAACTAATAATGAAAAGTTTCGTATAAAACTGATACTTAGGAACATAGCAGCATAGAGCGGTATACTCATAATCTTCGAAAAATTAAAGAAAAACTTCTCGCTACTGGAGCATCATTAGCGTTCGTACTTTCTACTCCTGTTTCATTTAATAAAAAGAAAGACGATCTTCTCAAGACCTACAACCATGCCGCAAAACTGTAAGTGCCGGGGACGTTTATGACTGCTGTGGTTGCCCATAACTTGTTTTATTATACAAACAGTTTTTTTACAAGTGTCCAAAGCATCCTACGCACAAATTTACTATTCATGAAAGTATAATTCATGTCACGAATTATGTATTTTTTCAAAGTTTTATTTTTTTGCATGGAAGTTTTTGTAAAAAAACCTTGAAAATATTATCTCATAATCCGGACTATAAACCTGTCTGTCATACATATTACACTTAGTGAGCAAGCTTTCTGACATTTAGAACTTTTTAGATCGATTTGCATGTATTAAGCATATTAATCAATATATACGGCAACGAAAATGTAAACACAATCAACATGAACTTTTTCGTCACTGATCTCTATAATAACTGGATAGCGTAACTCCGAGCAAAACTTCTAATTTTTTGACGCAAAAATCTCCATATTGGAAAGCCCCAAAAATTTAAATCCCGTAAGCTTTAAGTTCTGTTTTTCGACAAATCGCTTCAAATACACAGTATCAGTTTTCAGCGTTCTGGGGCTTTCCAACATGGCGATTTTGGCTTTAATTTTGATATTAGAGATGCGCTATTCAGTTATTATAGAGATAAGTGTTTTTCGTTTTTATTTTTTTGTTGCATTTTTATTACTACTGTATATTTTTTTTTACCTATTCGTTAGAATCATGGAAGAGAAGCCACGGGTATTAACAGTTAATCTTCATAAGTTAGTTACAAAGCAATGCGGTCATGCTCCGTTTGAAAATTGCTTCATGATGAAGAAGCCACACGACGTTGTAAGTTTTTAATATAGAAGTCACCAACCAAATTTTAAACTTATCAATTTTGCCCTTATAGGATTGTAAAGATATAAAAAAGACATAGTCATGATTAAATAATAAAAAATAATCATAAATAATGATCATAAACAAATAACTTTAAACAAGCGACAGCTTCAGTAATTTGCAAAAAAATATTCATTTTAAAACAAAATATAAAACTGACTATAAATACGTTTCGTATTATTGAAAAATTATTTCTTTTAGCACTACGGTGTTACAGGAACGATAATATTAGGAAAAAGAATTGCGTTCGCTATTAAATATTTGTTGGATAAGAGGAAAGATTCAAATCACGGTAAACGAATAAATTTAAATGTTTTCGCTCTTTGAGTTTTAGTGAAAAAGAATAAATAAAGTATTTAAATATTATGTTTAGGGAAAATGCCGGTACCGAAACACATTGTTGATTTGTCAATAAACGCTACTGCATGCCCCATACAAGGCGACCAATGCCCTGCTCGCATGACCTGTACCGCCAATATTGTTTCAAGATCTGGCAACGCGTGTTGCTCTTTGATGCACGCTGTAGATTGTGAAGATTCTTGGCACTGCTGTCCGAAAGGCACAGTATGTCATCCAGGGTGTTCCGATCTTAAATGCTCTTGTATCAAATAAGTTATTTAAGTTATTTAAATGGTGTAACAAATGTGTGTGCATTTGTATGTGTATATATGCATGTGTATGTATATATATGTATATATACGTATATATACGTATATATATATATATATATATATATATATATATATATATATATATATATATATATATATGTATATATATATATATATATATATATATATATATATATATATATATATATATATATATATATATATATATATATGTATATATATATATATATATATATATATATGTATATATATATATATATATATATATATATATATATATATATATATATATATATATATATATATATATATATATATATATATATGAACGTTTGCATACGTTCATATATATATATGAACGTATGCAAACGAGTTTAAAGTATGAGTTTAATCAAATAAACATAGGAATATGTCTTTTTAATTTTTAACTGTAAATACAGTTGTAAATAGGATTTCATGTACATATTTAAAGATTTTATATTATAAAAATAAATAGCAAATGTTATAATTATTTTTTTTTATGTTTTTTGATCTATATTTTGAAGTAATATCTTAACACACAATACTTCTGAAGAAGTATTCTTTCTTTCTTGATATTTTATTGATGCCAGATACAAAGCTAAAATTAACGACCACGAAAAACCAAACACACTTGTAAACAAAAATAAATTTCGAGCGCCGTAAGATTCGTACAAACTTCCGCCTATTTTACTCCCTAGAATCATTGAAATTCCAGAACTCAATGAAGAAGTGATACCAAACATAGTTGAAAGAATATTTTTAGGAGCTATAGTTTTTAGATGTTCGGATTTAACTGATAAAAACAAAGACAGACTGCAACCGTGTAGAACGAGTTGGAGGGGGATGATTAACCAAGGATTCTTTAAGTAAGAAAACGCTAAAAAGCGACACGACATTAGTAGGTTTGAAAACAGCATTGCATTAAATGTTCCGCGGAGGACTCTTATAATCCAGGATGTAAAAAATAAAGCAACTACTCCAGAGCTTGATCCGGTTGCTACTGTTAATCCGATGATGATACTCGGAGACTTTAACTGTTGTTTTAGAAAAAGAAAAAAGTAATTAAGGTAAACACTATACATGATGCTACTAACCAACACCGTCAATAGAAACAGAATCACATCAAGCTTCTTTATCGTTTTCCACAAATCCGCTTTTATATTTCCTACTACTTGTTTGGTAGGCACCTGAACCCCTCTATATAGATATTGTGAGCTGATGCATCCGCAAAGTAGAAATCCAACGGAAACGATGTAGACAGCAAGGTAACATGACACGTTGGTTTTGGGGAAAGCCTCCAAAACTTTCCCCGATATCGTGGTTGCGCTTCCAAAGCCTATTGCAACAAAAAGAAATTGCCTGCCGAAGTTCGCTTTTCTTGTTGACATTTTTGTTTTTTCAATAACTGCTGCATCGACGAAAGTAAAAATGCTTCCTCCGAAAAACGAGCCCAAGAATAACAAGATGGACATTATGTAAGTCAGTTGCGTCGAAGATACATAGTCATTCCGTTTTCCTGTTTGGATCGTGTAGGTTTTGTTGGTTTTAAAAGGACACTGATTTAATTCTTTCATTCCCACTTTAGCGCTTATAAAAGGGGTGGCCACATTAATTGCTCCCGAAACAACACACAAGATTATTAGTATAGTTTTATATGCACGGGTTCTATCAGCTACTAGCCCCCAAAATAAGTTGCCTGTCGTTATACCTACATAAGAAAATGATAAAACGGTACCGGTCTGTTCAACGCTCAAGCCAACACTTGTTAGAAATATTGCGATGTATGGTAAAACCGACGATCGTTCTGCTCCAAGGAAGAAATATGTAGCTTTTGCAGGCACCATTTCTTTATCAACTAAATACCATTTCGCTTCTTTTGAAATATTTGGATCATCCTCAGTGATCTTCTGATGTTTAGATTTATCTTCTAAAAGAATTTGCTCGGCCATTACTCAGCCATATATGTAAAAACAAAATTCTTTTTTCAATACAGGATATTCTTTTTCGATAAATTACAAAACCATCATTGACTGAGTTTGTACAACAAGAAACAACGCACATGTTGTATCATGTTACATTTGTATTTAACGGAGTGTTAACAATCTTTGTTAAAATTTTAATTTCAACTTTTATTTGTATAAGCATTTATCTGATGCCAAGTAAAGTTGCACCAAATTAAAAGTTGGTGAGTTTTTAAGAACACAAAATCGTATAAACAGAATATTTGAAAACGGAAAAAAAAAAGAAAAAAGGTAATTGCGTACAACGAAGAAAACACATCTTAAGTTAGTCTTGAATTTAAATATTTAGCCTTAACTTAACTGCAAGTCTAACATTTTTAGAGTCAACAATCTTAATTATCATTTCTGCTCGTTTATGATGACGAGATAAAATGATTTATCAGTTAAAAACCGAATTTTAAAGTTCTATTTAAACTTGCATTTTAACTTCGGTGCAAGTTTTTCACGTTCATTATAAAACGAACGTTTATCGCGTTCATTTTAAAACGAAAGTTTATCGCGTTCATTTTTATAAACTTCGCTGAAGGATATTTTTTTTGAGTAAAAAATAAAAAACTAATGGAGATTTAAAAACTTTAAGTTGGGTTTGGTTTCGGTAAACGGTTATTTCGGTTATGGTCAAATTTTGGGAGTTTAATTTTAATTTGTAAATTCAAGTTTTAAATGCATTTACTAATGAATAAAATAACTTAATAGTAACTTAAAACTTCGTAAAAAAGAATAATTGAAAACCGCAAAATCATTTGCGAATTTATAAATATTTGATTGCAACAAATAAACAGGCGAGCAATAATTGATTATAAGTTTACAATTATGGGTTTTATGAAAAAATCCACCAAAATTAAAATTTAGAAATTAAAAGTGAAAACCTTGATGGTGTAACTGAAAGTCAGTCATATCATCTAAATCAACTCTAATTTAACATAATCAGTTGCGAAAGTGGTGAGTGGATTCATTTCAGTTCGCTTAAGAAACTCAAAGCATAATATAAAACTTGAAAAAATAATCTGCCATTTCTGGGTGCAACATATATAACTTTATACAATTAAACAGCAAATACTGTAAAGTTGTCCTCAATGAGTCCGAACTCGTCGCATTCAGATACACATGTGAACCACTTAAAACTTTTTCGAACGTTTGTAGGATAACAGCGGTCTGGAATTCGTTTGCGGTTAAACAAAAAACTTTTTTTTAAGTTTAAAAATTTTAGTTTCACATTTTTGTGAAACAAATCTTTAAACTTATATGTTTTTAAGTTTTATGATGAATTCCCCAACTTTTAAAAACAGAATATACTTGCATTAGTACTGAAGTGAAGGCCAAAAACTTAATTACTTAAAAAAATTGTACCAACATTCCGTCTGAGCTTTGGATGAATAAAAAGATATTCAAGGTAATCCTAACTAATTGTTGTGTCACATCAGAGATGTGCATCAAATACGACTAGTTAGATTTGATTGAGCTGAAATATAACATCCGTGGGGTTGATATTAAAGAGGTTTTTTATACAATTCTAATTTTCTCCCAGCGCAACTCATCAAGAACATTTTAAGTAAAACAATAAATTATTTTAATAGGACAAAAAAAAAAAGGAAAAAAGACGTTTCCGATTCTCAATGACTGAATTTTTATATAAACCACTGAGCTTTTTGCTTGAGGGAAAAAACAAAAATTTTTAAAGACCACGTCTGGACTATTTTTAGTCTACAGAGGGAAAAAATATTTCAAAAGTTAAAAACATTTCAAAGAAATTTTGATTTAAAGACACTTTTAACCATTTTACATTAAAAAAAAAAAAGATAAATGAAGATGGTTTTCAGAAAATTATTTGAATATTTTCATCAACTAAAAGAAGGTAATAAGTTTTAATCCTAATGCTCAGCAGGAGATCATCTTGCTGTGATCATCTATGCTTGAATCAAACATAGAATATTTGCTTGAATCATAAAGAAAAAAATTACAAAATATCCTAGAAGACTTTGAAAATAGATTTAAAGACTTGCATATAGTTAAATTGATTGTTAATTTTTTAATGAACCCTTTTATATCTAATCCCATCAAAGATAAATCTACAGCTGAAATGGAGCTGTTAGATTTCCTAGAAAAAACTTTCATGTCACTAAGCTTCATTTGATTTTTGAAGAATTGTTGATGAACTGCAATATCCCCGAGCAAATCAGATTCAAATTTATTTTATTCAAAATTATTTCTACTTCTAGGGATGAGTTAACTTGTTTAAGCCGGACAGTAGTGCAAAGATCTCTTCTTTTTTATATACTTAATGAGAGCTTAGCAAGATAAAATTTTGTTTGTATTTTAATTCAAAATCAATGCAAAAAAATTTGACTCTTAAGAACTTTCGCTGGAATTTGACAACAATTTGACAAACAACTCTCGCTGGAATACGATAACAACCGTTAATTAAAAAAGGAAACGTGAGGTGTTTGCTGATTTTAAGCGACTCTATACTTCCGTATACTTACTGTGAACCGTTCGTAATAATAAGAAAATTCATATATTTATATTTTAATTTAAAACAGTTTCGTCTTAGCTATATATTTTAATAAAAAACAAATGATTCTTCAATTACTGTTGAATTTAACAGCAATAGTATAATCTATTGCTTTTATTAAAATATATAGTAAAAAATAAATTTTATTTAAATATATAGTGAATATAATCAACATTTGTTTATACATTTAATTAATACTCGAATATTTTTTATCAGCAAAAAGTCAAATACTTTGATCCTTATCCACAAAATTTTTTTTTTTTTTTTTAAATTTTTAATCTTGAAATCTTTAACTAAAGAGACTGGGAAGGAACATTTAAGTATTTACAAGTTCAGAGAAAGGAATTTGAAAGATCTTCATGAAATTTTTGAAGCGTTTACACGCTGTGCACCAATGACGCACTTCTTCAATAAAATTTTGCTTCTGATTTGTTTTTATATAACAAAAATGTTTTGGTCTTTTCAACGACACCTGTTCCAACCAAAATAAAGATTATAAAATTTTAGAATCTTTATTATCAGTTTTTTGGGATTATGTATGACGGTTAATTCTATTACGAAAAATCTCTGCCGTTGCTGCAAAACGAATCAAATTTTTTTCCCTTAAAAACCTTCTTCACATACTCTTTTAACTTGTTTAGCCAGACACATTTTTAAATGTCGAAAATTATAAAGATATTTTCAATATTAAAACAGAGATTAAAAAACAGCTCTTGTTTTCAAAAATGAGGAGGCTTTTGTCCCCTTAGCTTGTTACCCTTTAGCCCTAAAAGCGTTCTTTCATAACATGAAGTAGAGTACATATTTTTGTTTGCTAGCAAAGCTGTAAAAATAAAATCCTGAATCAAACGTTTTTTCATTTTTAATTTTTAATAATTCATTTTTAATAATTCAATAGATCATGATTTTTTATAAATACATGGGTCCATGGCCTAAAATTGTAACTTTTTATAAAATATTCTTGACTTTATACTGACCTTTCTTAGATAGCATTGCGAGGTAATCTGGAATTTTTCCATATAAATTACAATTTTGAAATCTTTAAATTAAATTTTTTTTGGGTTTGAAGTCAGATTCTCTGATTCATCAGATAAGCAGTCTTCTCATTCTTTTTTCTGGAATGTTGTTCGATTGGTTGCTTCTGCTTTAACAGCATGAGGCGTTTCCCACCAGTATTTGTTAGATCAATACAACCTGTCTTTAAAGTTGCTGATACGCAGTTTAAAAACTTTGTGGAAATGTTTGGAACTTGAATTATACGGATCTTTTTTGTGACTAACAATTATTGCAAAAATGTTTTATCATTTGATGATTTACGCAAAGTCATAATTTCATAATGCGTTATTTTCAAACTATTATTCTGTTTATCAATTTGTGCAATTATTAATTGTTGATGCTTTACATCTCCGGAAGAAATTTATTTCGTTTTCAATTATATTGAGTTTGAAATTTACTAAAGTAAGAAGCTGAGTTTGCTTACTTAAAAGTTGTTGTTCTTTGACTAATAATATACTTTTAACAGCATTCTAAAACTTATACTTCTAAACTACCTGAACATACATTTTTACTTATGTATAAATCTCTTTTTACAATCAGGCAGAAATCAGTTTGAAACAAAGGTCGCAGTAAAATAACCTGAAGAATAAATTTCTTTTAACCGCGGTATAGGGGAATTCTTAAGGATAAGCATTTAAAACATAACAAATATAAATAAGTAAATCATATAGGCATTTAAAACCCAAATATTAACAAACGTTAATATCTGGCTTCAAAGACTCTACTTTCCATGTCTACAATAATTTTCAATGCAGATTTTATGCTTCTTGTTACAGGAACTGAGATACAATCCGAGCTTAGTAAAAGCCGCAGTCCATTGGTTAAAAATAAGTTATTTTCTTTAACAATTTATTTTGATTTTCAACCTGGGAAAGGTATTAAAGTTTTCACGAAAAAAGAACAAGAAGCATTTGAGAAGCAAAACTGTTTCTTAAAAAAGAAACAATTGAAAGTAGAAACAGCTTCGTGTTTAGGAAAGTTGGACCGGAAAACTCACCACTCAATATCCGTTATAATCCCTTTAAACAAAAACATATTTTGATATCATCTGTTTTTAATGAAAACGTTTTCTCAAGTGTGCACTTGAGTTTAACTAATCCATGACAAAGTCTCCAGATCGCGTTAGAAATCCTAAGATTACATCAACAGCATTACATTATTCTCACTTTCTTCCTTATAAATTAAATTTTTCCTACATCAACTTGAACATTCAGCACCTGGCTAACGGTACGGATTTCGCGCTTGTGCTTGAATTTGTGCCGCCATTTGACACAACGTGTTTGTATATTTCAAATCCTCCACCTATATAGTTTTATTATCTTTTATTGATTATTCTCTGTTTAACTAGGATTTAGTAAATAGCGAGGGTTGTAACTTCAAATATCGAAATATTGGGGTGGAAAGAGATTAAAGGTGGCCTTTGTCAATTTGTTTAACACCCATCAATAATGTTGTTGTGTGACCGTTTAGATTACGAAAACAATTTTTAAAATATAATAACAACAATTTTCAGTTTTTCGATTACAAAAATAGTAACAAAGGGTAGTGATAATTAGAAATATTTGCACTTTTTTAATGTGAATTGCGTTTGGCCTTTAAAGAAAATTTCAATTTTTTTCCATGTTTTAGAATCAAATTTCTTTTATATTTTGTAAATAAGCATTTAATAATTTTCAACACGAACCGATTTTTTTGTCGATTGCTTTTCGACCTGCACATTTTTTGTGGTCTCTAATCTTTCTTAATGTTTTATGATTGATAGTTACTATGATACATAAGAACCTGTACCGTGTTTTAACTAGTATAAGGTTGCGAGGGCAAATATGAGGAGGTGTCATGGTCATAATTGCTATCAATTGAAATGCGAATCTGGCGCCAGTTTATTGTAGGGTCGTTGGAAAATAAATTTTTTGAATGCTTCCTTGTGGCTCAGCTTTACTGTGGTCAACAAAGTAAGATTCAATTATGTAGGTTGCCTAAGATTGTGATCACTATATTGTTCATTTATTGGATAACATTTGTAAACTAGTCAACAATTTGAAAAAAATAAAACAATAACAAACGTTTACAAAAACAATCGTTACGATATCATAACAAAAATGACGACGGGAATGAGACCACTTAAAATTTTTTATTTATTTTCGATAATAAGAAAAGATCACAAAGTCTGACAAATATCATCAGTTTATCTTACCATCTCATCTTTTTAGAATTAATTTGATGTTCTTATGGTTAGAGGATGTTTACGATAGTATACTCCCAATCCTTTTTTTTTGTAACAGCAGCTTTAGGCACCTTTGAAAGCCTGGGATTGAATTTGGAATTTGAGTCTTTCAGTTCATAAACATAAGTTTTTTTTGAGATTAAGAAAGTTGAAATTAGACCAACATAGATCAAAAATGATTTTATTAAACTTTATGCATAAAGTTTTTTATAAAATTAATGAAACAGAGTCGAAAATTTTAAAAGTAAAAGTTAAAAATTTTAAAAATAAAATTATCAAGTTTTTAAGGTTTTGTTTTTTTTATCAAGCATTTAAAACTATACGACGTCATGAAACTCTAAACTCCTTCCACTTTATACATCCCTAAAAAAATCTAACGCCCTAACAATTTAATAACTGATCTTCTTTTTATTTCGTATTTTAATTTTTGCAAGAGATTTCTTATTGCAATAGCTATCCAATTTGAATTAAAAAATATGCAGGGGTTGAAAATACCATGAGTCAATTAAAAAAAGAAATTTAAAAAAAATGAAATACTTGCAATAATTATTAGTTCATCGTCACGAGCACTTATCACCTTAATTATCACCTTAAATTTATCGATGAAACATTTACTTAAGCTCAAGAGTTTTACTTATAGCTTGCTTGGTTTCAAAACGTTTCCTAAACGCCGGATGTTTGTTGATTATCAGCCGTAATTTTATTACCAGATTATAATTATTTAAAAACAAAATGGCCTCACACTGTATTTATAAAAGTACACAAA
This sequence comes from Hydra viridissima, assembly GCF_058129835.1. NCBI lineage: Eukaryota > Metazoa > Cnidaria > Hydrozoa > Anthoathecata > Hydridae > Hydra > Hydra viridissima. The sequence goes on from NW_028324304.1 coordinate 17,882,529, forward strand.
GCCTCTTAATGGCGTAAAAATATTTACATGTAAGCATGGTTATTTACATAAATTTTATTTATAAGCGTATTAGTAATTTAAAAGATATACATAAAAAATATAATATATCAAATAAACTTATAAGAAGCGTTGTAAAATAGTCAGAAGCAAAATCTTCTCAGCATTTTTTTATTAAAGGCTCAAAAAATGGACTTCTCTAAGTGGATCTAGGTTTTGTAACTTGATTTCAAATGCTCCAAATAAGTTTGGTTTCACATTCTTATCAGTTGCAAGGGTTAGAAGTTTTTGTAAACAGATTCCTGTAAGTTACCAGAGATTTTCTCTGCCGCTTTATCTGGGGATTATCAAGTCCTGCATAAATGACTTTTGATAATAACCGGGCGCCATTCATGTGAGAGATTGCCCGAAGTGCATCTGCTGGTGACATAAAAAAAACGGTTGCTGATCTAACCTTTTGACTTTCAGGAGTGATTTCTATCTTTGAAATTTGACCAAATGAAGAGAACCTTTCGCGCAAAATTTTGTCATCGACGTCAAGATCAAGATTCTTGATAACAACTGGAACTCCTTAACCACAAGAAAACTATTTAATTATAACAATAATAATAGTAACAGTATTGATAAATATCATAAAAAACGTTTGAAATTTAATAAAAGTTTCTAGTTTAAACAAACGAAAAAATAAAAACATAACTGATATCAAAGCATCAGCTTCACCTTCGTATAAGTTCGTACTTTTTTCCATCGTCCTAAAGAACGTCAAAGGTACTCTTTCTTCCAACCAAACAGTATCAACAGTGAAAATTTCCTGAAAGAAACTGGTAGCAAGTTACTGAATCTTGAATTAAAAAAAAAAACACAAATGTAATTGATGCTTCATCAAAATTATCCCTTACAAACAAAACTGTTAAATATGCTTGGTTGTCATAACAACGAAATTGAGGTGACGTAGGTGACATAATTGGCTGGTTTTAATGTTTTTTTTTAAAAAAATCAAAACAAATTTTTAGAATTTTCGAATTATTTAATATTTTTTTAATTTATATGCATGTTTATTTGATGCGCTCGTCATGTATTTTATTTGCAGGAGAACATCAAAATAAACTGATCAGTTTACTTACAATAAAAACAAACGATTTGCTGAAAATATCAAAACTTTTTTATTGAAATTTTATTTTTAAAAAACAACTTAAAAGCTTAGCTCTACAAAGCACCAGCAGTTGATGGGAATTTTACCGAGTATCTGGGTTTGATTTGATTTTTAATACGCTCTTGGGTTTCATACAAATTTTCACAATTTAAATGATGTGGCTCAGGATCTTTGTACGGATCAAAAATATTTTGAAGGATTCTGCCGTGCTCCGATAATCTTACTAATAAGGATTCTGCCGTGCTCCAATAATCTTACTGATATTGAGGCTAAAAAATGGGATGTAAAATTTGCGAATTTTATATCTTAAAAAAAACATCATGGCCACATTTGCTTAAACTAAATTGTTTGAAACTACTTTTGCTTTACAGCTGGTTGTCGCCAACTTGGTTTCGCTCACCCAGATATTTATCGATGAGTGTAGTGGACGGTTATACTCAGCAAAACGGTTTGTTTGTCTAGAAAGAAAATGTTTTGTGATGCAAATGAAACAATAAAAGAATCAGCAAAGGTTATTTGTAACGAGAACCGCTTCTATTTCAAACGGTCTGCACATTTTCAGACCATCCAGATGTTAATTTTTATGCGACTGACTACCACGAAATGCTTGATTAATCACTAATTTAATTTACTACAAGAAGCAAATTTTATTCTTAAGCAGATTTAACTAAACTTAAAACGGAAAATGAAGTTTTAAATGTAAACAAAATTTATTAATTAGTTTAAGCTTCGTAGAATTCATTTTTCCCGGGTTGGGTGGCTGTCTGACAAACCTGTGAAATCCGGGAAAATATCTAATATTTAAATATACCTCACCTCAATATTACGTAGGATTGACAAAAAAATGTGTGAGCCACCAACACATACACTAAAAATCTGTTTGATTGCATGATTTTTTCAGGCTAATTGGTTACGAATATTTAACTTTTAATGGAGTTAGAAGAATCCTTTAAAATTTTTATCTTAGAAAAATTCTATGAAGGTAAATATTCAAAATAACAATTTAAAAGTTCGCAGTTTATTATTAGTCTTCCTCTTATTATTTATAGCTAAAAAACTTCAATTGTTCGTCCCACAAAAAAACTTCTTTTTTGATAAATAAATAGGTGCTTTAAGATTGATAAAATTTGATGAACAAATTTTTTTCTTTATAACAGGAAGAACATTGTAAAGGAAACTGGGGTGAGAAAAGGCGAAAAGGTTTAGGAAACTGGGGCGAGAAAAGGCGAAAAATAAGAAGTGAAAGGTTTAGCAACTTTTTTTTTTTTGCATTTACTTTTATTGCGAAAAAAAAATGTCTTTGAAAAGATATGGCACCGTATTGCAAAGAAATTTCTTCAATATTTTAAAAAATGAAAGATGTGGCTTCGGATCTTAGTACGGATCAAAAATATTTTTAAGGATTCTGCCGTGCTCCGATAATCTTATTAATATGGAGACTGGAAAATGGGACGTGAACTTTGCGGATTGTGATTCTCAAAAAAAAATATCATGGCCACATTTGCTTAAACTAAATTGTTTGAAATTACCATTGCTTTGTAGCTGGTTGAATACGCGCCAATTTGGTTTCGCATTAAGTAACGCCACCCAGATATTTATTCGCATTAAGTAACGCTCACCCAGATATTTATCGATAAGTGTAGTAAACGCTTATACTCAGCTAAATGGTTTATTTGCTTAGAAAGAAAATTTTTTGTGATCCAAACGAAACATTAAAGGAATTAGCAAAGGTTATTTATAACGAGAACCGCTTCTATTTCAAACGGTCTGCACATTTTCAGACCATCCAGATACTAATTTTTATGCGACTAATTACCAAGAAATGCTTGATTAATCACAAATTTAATTTAATCCAAGAAGCAAATTTTAATCTTAAGCAGATTTAACTAATTAAATTTAAAACGGAAAATGAGGTTTTAAATGTAAACAAAATTTATTAATCAAAATTTAAGCTTCGTAGAATTCATTTTTCGCCGGTTGGGTGGCTGTCTGCGAAATATGTGAAATCCGGGGAAACATCTGACATTAAAATATACCTCAACTCAATATTATGTAGAATTGACAAAAAATTGGGTATGAGCCACCAACACATACACAAAAAATTGGGAGTGAGCCACCAACACATATGCAAAAAATCTGTTTGTTTGCATGATTTTTTCAGGCTTATTGGTTACAAACATTTAACTTTTAATAGAGTTAGAAGAATCCTTTAAAATTTTTATCCAAGAAAAATTTTATGAAGGTAAAAATTCAAAAAAATAATTTAAAAATTCGCAGTTTATTATTAGTCTCCCTATTAATATTTATAGCTAAAAAACTTTTGTTGTTCGTCCCACAAAAAGAAATTTTTTTTAGATAATTAAATAGGCGCGTTAATATTGATAAAATTTGATGGACAAATTTTTTTCTATATCACAGGAAGAACATTGTACAGAAACCTGAGGGGAGAAAAGGCGAAAAAAAAAGTGAAAGGTTTAGCAACTTTTTTTTTTTTTTTGCATTTACTTATTGCGAAAACAAAAGGTCTTTGAAAAGATATAGCACCGTATTGTAAAGAAATTTTTTCAGTTTTTTATAACTTCCCAGACAGCTACGACACTGGGCCAGAATTCCGGCGAATCATCGCACGCCGTGACGACAAGATTAGTAACGGGCCAGTACTGGCCCGAGTCTGGCATGCTTCTGGCGAGTAGTCGTACGCCATTGCGATGGCATTTGATATTGGGCCAACAATGGCCCGATTGTGGCGGCTACAGAGTTTTGGCCGAATGTCGTTTTGCCATAACCGCCATTATTTTGAATATTTTCTGCGTCATCCATTATGATTTTATAGACGCGAAGACAAATGCTTACAAGATATATTTCGCAAATTTCTTGCTTTTGCTGTTGTTTTTTTATTATGTTATTATTACAAAACGTATTGTAATAATAATAGCAAATGTACGTTTGCTATTAAAAAAAATGTTGCTTTTTTTTTAAAACGTATAATTATGGGCGCTAATTTACTTTTCTACCCCCCTATTTTTATTTTTGATTATAATAGAGAATTTTATCCTAATTAAGAATCGTATAAAAACATACACCTGAAAACCAAAGGAAAGTTCTCTAATTTGATGTTGAAGTGTCAAAAAAATATACCAAAAACGCTAATATTCGCCATCTTTTTTTACAACACTTTAAAATTTCACTATTTAATTACGCCGCCTGGTTTCTGTAGTTTAAAAGTAATTAAAATTCTCATGAAAATTCAGAAAGTATTCATGAAAATTCCGATGCAAAAAATTTGCAAAAAACAAAATGTAATTATAAAAGACTCTCTCTATAAGAAATGTTTCTTTATTTCTGTTTTAAAATTAAAATGGCGAATGCTAGACGACCGACTATTATTGAATTTGATAGCCTTAATTTACCGGAAATTGGTTGCAGGTTTAAAAACAATAATAACGAGTGTATCCGTTGGTGCAGGGAGTTTGGTTTACTTGCTATCAGTATGATCTGTCCTCGATGTAACATCCAGTGCAACGAACAAAATAGTGATAATGTCGATGGAAAGATTTGGAGATGCATGCAAAAACAATGCAAAAAGAAAATAAGTATTCGTGTTGGGAGTTTTTTTGAAAGATCTCAACTGAAACTTTGGCAAGTAATAGGTATTACTTATATTTGGACTCGTAGTGCCGGAAAAAGTCGTGGCCTTTCAGTAGAAGACATTCAAAAGGATTTAGAAATTGGTAGCAATAAAACTGTTGTTGATTGGAATCAGTTTTGTAGAGACATTGCCGTTACTTATTTCCTTAATAACCGTGTGCAATTAGGAGGACCAGGTTCAATAGTGGAAATAGATGAATCACTTTTTTCAAGAAGGAAATACAACCGAGGTAGAATTGTGGAAGATCAATGGATTTTTGGTACGTACGATATAGCGACTAAAGAAGGGTTACTCATTCCTGTAGCGCACCGCGATGCTACAACCTTACTACCCATCATCATACAATGGATTCGTCCTGGAACTGAAATATGGAGCGATATGTGGGCAGCATACCGAGGTTTAGCAGCGCAAGGCTTTCAACATGGTACAGTAAACCATACTTTACATTTTGTTGATCCCGCAACAAGTGTTACAACAAACAGGGTTGAGGCAATGTGGCAAAGAAGCAAAGCCAAATTTAAAGCTATGTTTGGGCCCACAAATCGAGAAATGATTCCCGATTATTTGTCAGAATTTATGTGGGCGCAACGTTTTAAAGAACATTCTTATTTTCACTTTTGGAACCAAGTTGTAGATGAATATCCCGTTTGAATAATATTTTTGTATATTTTGTATATTTTAGATAAACATTTGTTTATCTAAAATCATTAATATATTTTTAAAAAAATCTATATAATCTGAAAATAAGAAAAAAAGTTATTGAAATTCGAAGTTTTTTCAAGAAAAAAATACTTAAAAAGAAAATGCATAACAAATTTCTCTATAAAATGGTTTAGCGAAATAAAAACCGGGCTATAAAGTTTTTTTAATAAATAGTTTCATGTTTACTGCATTAATTATTAACTTAGTAGTTTTGTAAAAAAAGATGGCGAATATTAGCGTTTTTGGTATATTTTTTTGACACTTCAACATCAAATTAGAGAACTTTCCTTTGGTTTTCAGGTGTATGTTTTTATACGATTCTTAATCAGGATAAAATTCTCTATCATAATCAAAAATAAAAATAGGGGGGTAGAAAAGTAAATTAGCGCCTAATTATGTTGTAATTAGAATTGCAATTGCTACATCCTAACTCTTTAAGTGACCTTGGTTGTAATCTATTGTCATTTACATTATAATCATGAAAGGACTTTGTCAATTGTTACTTTTCTCATTTTAGCAATTCAATATAAGAGTGAACCATCCAAATTAAATCTTTATATATTTTTCCATCTTAACTTCGGGATAATGTATTGTTCTGTTACATATATAGTTAGAGTTATTTTAAAAAGCTTGAAACAAATATTTAATGAAGATATCAGTTGTGAAATATTTAATCTACAAAACTCATTTGGTGAGATAATTGTTACCCCCTCATACATATCTAGAAAAGACAATTTTCGTGCTATAAGTGAAAAAGTTGTAGATAATAATGATTCAGTTTTTGGAACTGTTGTTAATATATTTTCAGATAACAATGTTATTGTTGAAACTGAACTTGGTCATATTTAAATTTTAGTTATAATAATGATGATGAAATATTCTCATCAGATTTGACTACCCTATTAGCTGATTGGGCTGTTCAGTTTAGTGTTAATCTGACTGCTTTGTCATCTTTACTGTGTATTCTCTGTCTGTTTCATCCTGATTTGCCTATTTAAAAAACTCAGCACAATTTTATAGTTGCATATCAAGCAGGTGGTGATTATTTTTGGTGGTGGTGTTTAAAAGTAGCAAAATATCATTTTGGCCAGTTTTGTGTCTTTTGCAAGGTTTTAATTTTAAAAAACCTGTGTGATTCAAGTCTGTTAAGAATCACATTTAGTATCACACTTAGATAAAGTTAAACACATTGCAATTTTAGATGACAGAATTCTCAAGTGTGTATTCAACAAGTTGATGATGGTTTTGTTGTTTCACCCTTACTTCACTTGTTATAATTTAATTTGTTGAAATCTGTACTAAGTCTATTTTCTTACATTATTACTGACAAAATCAATATGCTTATTTCATACATAGTTTTATATGAGGTAGTAATTGAAATATTTAACTTACTTAGGTTAATTTTTCTTGTGTCTTAAGTAATTTTCTTTCTTATAATAACAGTTTTATAACAACATTGTCTATATTTATGCATTTAATAGCTGCTGAATGGAGAAATTACATTTGGTAAATGTAATTGGCATAGAATTGATTCCCATAAATGTTTAATGAATTGTTTTTGATTTCATATTTTATTTGCATTAGATTTTTGAGATACTTTGGTATTTTTAGTATATATATGTACACTACAATGTAGTCATGAATTTAAGTTAAAGGTTGTAATTTATAACTTTTAAGGTTGTAATTTATTGATACTTGTATTATATTCATTAAATTATTTTGTCAATGGTCACTCTCCTCATTTTTGGAATGCACTATAACTATATGTGTATATATATGTATGTATATGCAATAAAATGCACATTAACCTATTGTTAAAATAAACAGTTTCATTAATTTTTTCCTCTTAATTTTAGTTTTCAGGGTCTTCATTGACATTCAATCGATGTTCATCTGTCAGACGGATTCTTGCCAAAGTGAGTGAAGGAACACTTCATTGCACTGGTTAGTAGTAATATGCTTAGAATTTATACTTTCAGTTATTTTAAGTTATTTTTGTAAATGTTTATTTTTATTTTACTAGAATTTTAAAAATGAAATTTCTAAGAGATCCTGATTTTTACAGCTGTTAAAAAAGAGCTGGTTATTTCAGTGGAAAACTTGAAGAAGAAAAAGATTTTATTGGGTAAGAAGAAATCTTTATTTTTATTTAATATATATTTATTTGTATGTGTTCAATTGTTATATTTATAATTTTGTCAAGTTAAAGTTTGTATTTAGGTGCTGTAAAACTAAATCATTTAAACTCGGGAGCATCAAGCGAAGAGTTTGAGCGTTGGCTGAAGAGTATTTTCAGCTTTCAGGAGATCGAAATGGTGGACGAAAGGCTTGAGAAGAACGAAAAAACCCGTTTGATAAATAGCACTATTTCAAACTATCAATAATATCTGTACTGTTTAAAATTATTTTTGTCAATTTGAGCTGGAATAAACATCAAAAAATATTTACTTTTGTATTTGCTTTTTGTGCGATATCACATTAGAAATGGCTAATAATAGTGCGTTAGTGAATTTATATTGGTTAAAAATAACGGGTCAGTGCTGGCATACGATCACGGATGAATGCTGGAAAATGATCCCGGGCCAGTGCTGGCTAGCGATGCTGGGCCATTGGCCGTTTTGACATTGGGCCGTGATCAGTTGCCGGCATCGCGCCGCTGTGGCAAGCGGAACTGGGCCAGTATTGGGCCTCTAACGGGAGGCTGTCTGGGTTATCAGATTTGAAAAATTTGCACAATGGCTAAATGGTTTCTGGTTGCACAGCAAAATAAAAATTCAAAGTAAATGAGAATTATCAGATTGTAAAGAGCAATGGAAAATGTAGCCTCGCTCTAGTTTGTGGATTTAATGGTGGAAGCATAGGTACCTTAGTATTAATACACACAATTATACTCAAGGCAATTATTGAACTTTATGTCTCATCCAGATAATAATATTTAATCAAAAGGTGTAAAGATAAATTTAAAAATTATTTGTACCTTAGCAAACTTTAAAATTCTCACCCTGGTAATAAACAAAGCTGTTTTCAAAAAATTCAAATTGTTAATTCCGGAAAAAAAGTTATGAGAGCAATAGTTTTTATTGAATTTTTAAAACAAAAACTACTCGTACCAGTGTATTCGTAAAATACAGATAACTTACACTGAAGAACAGTAGCAACTTGCTGCAGAACAAAGAAAAAAAAAAAAAAAAGCGAAATATTACTTAGTAAAGCTTCAGAGGCGTACTACATACCGAAGACAACTTTTTACAATAATGTGTACAACAAAGTCCAATCACATGGTAAAGGTATAGGCAACCATGTTATGTACAGTATTTGATTTTGTTTCCGTTTCAGTTCTTATCAGTTGAGCTGATTAGAGGATGCATCATTTAGCAGATTCAGGGATATTACAGAAAGTTTGTAGATGTCACTATAAAAGTATAGAAAGTTTTTTGGTATCTACAAATCAAAGTTATCTGTTTCCACAAAACGCTACGTTTACAATATTTAGTTTCTAATTAGATTTGTTCTCATTTTATTTATAGTTATTTTAGGTTGGTTTTCTAAATACCTTACATGTTATCAAAAAATATAACCATTTTTTCCCAAATCGTAAGACGAAAAGTAACTTTTTCCGTAAAAATCGATTTTTTAAAATAATTTTTTTTAATATTCTTAAATTTTTACTATAGAAAATAATTGAATTTTAAGCGAAACCTGTTTACTCTTAACCCCAGTTTACTCTATGTAACAAACAAATTTACAATTAATTTTTTTATTATTTAGCATTTTAAAGTGCATGTTAAAAAAACAGGCCAGAAAATTTTATAATAGAAATATGTGATAAAAAAAAAAGAAAGAAAAAGGTGCACCTAGTTTTAAGTAAAATTTCATTTTAGTTTCTTCTAAAAAAACGTGAAAAATCTGTTTCTTCAAAGTTAGAACATTTTTACTTTGGAACAATATTGGTGTTCTTGTAAACTTTAGAAAAACTAGATGATGACACCCAGAGAAAAACTGGATGATGACACCAAGAGAAACTCTAAAAGTGAAGGTGCAGTAAGGAGAAAAATGCTTGGTCAATGGAAAAGTTGAAGTAAATAGCTTTTAGTGATGGAACAAGCTTTGAAAAGCAAAGCTCATGTTAAAGTATTTGAAACTGAAATTTGTAGAAATCGCAATATCGTACCGAGGTGAAGTCGGTGACGCCTATTTTTAACCATTGCATACAAGCAACGTTTTAGATTTAAATCTGAAAGTTGTAACAACTGAAATGTGACAACTGCGTTGGTATATGGTACCGCTCTAATTTTCATGGAGTAGATTTGTGTAATTCGAAATCATGCAGATCACTTTCGTCTCTATATAATATTCTTTTATACAGACGAAAGTGATCTGCATGATTTCATGAGAAGGAAGATGATTATTTAAAATGAACGGTAGCAATATCAACAAGATGTCGTTCCAACCTATAAATTGCCACACAATCAAAGCTTCTAAAAAATATCGCATGTTTCGTGTAGCAAAAATTAATTCAAAACAGTTTTTCTTGAATATATGAAAACTTTGAAAACTATTGATTGGTTCAAATTATCAGGGATTTACAGAAGAGTTGGGTTACACTATAATTAGATAAGCTCGAAATACCTGCTCACGCTAGTTTTGAATAGTTGGATAACTTCAAGACTCGCGCGCGAATTAATGTTTGTAAACTTGAATCTATTTGAGAATTCACACTGAAGTCTCGAGTTTCTATTTTAGTACAATAAAGAATTTCGTTTAGATAAAGTTGATTTATTTTGAACAAAAAGAGATTTTTGATAACATAATGGTTTTGATAACAACTTCTAAAAAATGTGATAAGAACTAAATGAAATCTTTTAATTTAAGTGTAAAATTAGATTATTCTAAATTTAAATTTTTTTAAATTAGATTATTCTAAATTTAATTTTTTTAAAATTCTGATTAGTACTTATAACGTTTTTTATTTATAGCTTTATATTTCAAAACTTAATTTTAGTCTGTCTTGAAAATTAGATTTACAATTTTATTGTTTGTAATTAAAGATATATTAAACAAAATCTCTTAAGGTTGTTCATCCACGGATTTTTAAAAAAAAGCAATTGTTTCACCTACCACCAAATTAAAATTTCTATTTTTTTGCAGTTTTAAAAAATGATTAATTGTCTGTTACTTAGGCTTCTATATTTGCTACAGTTACAAATTTTTTTATGTTATGATGAAAGCGTCCTTTTTTAAGTTATTATTTAGAAAACCCTGTGATTTTTCTTCCTGTCTATATTAAGATACCACACAGAAAGCCTAATTAATTATAAATTAATATGAAATTTTTTGATGAGATAAGAAAAGAAAAAGTTATATTGCACCTAAATGGCTGAAATAGTATAATGCTTAATTATAAAAGTTAGGCTATATTATGCAATAAATAAATGTAATGCTTTCTAAATATATTTTATTTTTGTTTGAAAAATATAAATATATTTTTAAAAGTATTTCATTTTCAAATCCACTTCCTCCTCCCATTTCATCTCTGCAGAAAGCTAAGAACAAACTTGCATAGAATGACGAGTAAAATTTGTTTCAATCGTCACATAAAAAACACATTGTTAGCAGATTGTATCTATCTGATGACTTAACTTGATTATCTAATAGACACATCAAATAAAGTAAAAAAATACACCTCTGCAGAAAACTGAGAACAAACTTGCATAAAACGACGAGTAAAATTTGTTTCAATCGTCACATAAAACACACATTGTTAGCAGATTGTATCAATCTGATGACTTAACTTGATCCACTATTAGATACACGTCAAATAAAGTAAAAAAATACATTATTAAATATCTCTTTATTTATGCGCAATAAATAATTTAGTAGTAAAATAATTATTAAACATTAAATTGTAATTGAATCTTTCTTCATTTATTGCCAAAATATAACATGAAAAAAGTTTTGCTATGTGCACGACATCTGGATGTGAGAAGAAAGCGTTATATTTAAAATTAGAACTTCTGTAGAAATTTAATTTATTGTAACACCCTCGCTCCAAAACACTCCTACTGACGTCACTTTTACAAAATTGCGTAAAGATTTAAGAAAAGTTCCCCTCATCAAAATTCAACACGATTTTAAAATCTTAAAATCGAGAAGATTTTTAACGAAAATTAAACGAACTAAACAACATCAATAAAACGTTATGTTAAGTTGACTTGTTATATTCTCTGAAACAACACATCATTTGAAGAAAATGCTTCCTTTCCTGGGACTCCTTTCATTTCCTTATGATTTCTACACCTACTACGTTTAAAATTTTTTTTAAGCCATTACTTTTTTGACACCGGACGTACAGTTAAGGCGCACGTTGCGTCTTCGATTGATCTCATTCTTATTCCCAGCCTTACGTTTCCAGTCATGAAGCGAAAGAAAGTATCCCATGCATTCCTCGTCATTACATCGTCTTCATTTATTTTTGCACATACAGCAAAAGACAAACTCGATCCAAGCGCCTTATAGAAAACAAACAAAAGAAATGCTCTTCAATTTATCAATAATCTTGTTTATTATTTAAATCTTAACAAAATAAAGAATGAGATTAAATAGGATAAAGTTGTAACCGCCATTACGTTTTTCTATTTGCTCAAAATATATTTAGTCTCTTCTTTATCTCATTATAAAAAAACTTCAAGGCGATTTAATTTAAATGATTATTAATAATTTATAAATAGCATAAGCTTGTCTTAAACGCATCGAGCTCCACCGTAACGGGGGTGGTATAATTATAGCGCAATCTTATAAACTTATTTTTATAACTTTATATAACACTAAGAGTTTTATGTTTAAAACCTCTTAAAAAATTGTAAAAGTTTTCTCACTGTTGCGAACTTTTGCTGAGCCCCAAGTTCATAATGAAACCTTCCCAAATTTATAAGCGTTTCCACAAATTTGGCTTTATCTTCAGCTTCATTTAATACATTTTCAATTACTCGCTCAAACTTTTGCATGTGCGAATTTAGTCCTGGTGAATTTATAAGACTCGTCTCATTTACATTCTCAAGTTCGTAATGAAACATTTGTTTAATCTCAGGATAAGTAGAAAACCACCTGTATATTTGGAATATAAAACATGTTGTCAACCCGGGAAAAACATTTCTGCTTGAAGATAGTATATAAAAACTATATATGAAGCATATAAAAGTTTTATACTTTTTCTACAAAATTATATAAAAATATATAAACATGGATTAAAAAATATGTAAAAATGATATAACAATTATGCAAAAATAATATAGAAGTTACATAAAACTTTTTTAAAAATTATCTGAATAATTACTTAAAAGTTATTTAAAATTTATATAAAAACTATAAAAAAAAAAAAAAAATCATTAAAATAAGGTGTAAAAAAATTATATAAAATAATACAAAAGCGAATTTAATTTCTTATAAAAATTACATCTAAAAAATGTAAAAGATGAAAAAACCTATGAAATGCTGTTGCGCAAATACTTATCCATATCGGTTTGATATTCTTCCAAGAATGCTGCAAACTTTCAATTTCTTTTTGAGAAATAGGAAGCCTTAAAAAGTGAACTTTATAGCCAATGGTTGTTGTGATTTTGTTCGGAAATCCAGCAAAATCGTTATTTACCAGGTTGATTCCGGATGAGACGCATTCACAGTTACCCATTTTACTTTAAGAGTCTTTTTTCATGAATTTTTCGGACGTATAGCTGAACTTGTAAACACCTGTACAAAATGTTTCGAAATTGGAAACAGATGACAGATCTAATCTCGCATTATCATTTATGCTATAATAGTTGTACTATTTTTTTGATATAAGAATAACTTTTTATAAAAATAATGAATAAGGACAGTAATAGTAATAAGAACAAGAAGAAAAACAATGTGTAATAATAATAATAATGTGTAATAATTAATAATAATAATAATAATAATAATAATAATAATAATAATAATAATAATAATAATAATAATAATAATAATAATAATAATAATAATAATAATAATAATAATAATATTAGCAATAATAATAGTAATTATGATAGTAATAATTATTATTGTAATTATAAAAGAAGTAATTATAGTTGTAATTATAATTATAATATTTTGTTAAAAGTAACATAATTAAGTAGTAATTTACATAGGTAAAAAATATTTTAAAAAACTTGTTTCATTTTTGCACGAAGATGGGATCTTCACTTAATGGTAAGAATGGTCACTAAATATTTCACTAAATAGTTTATTTTAATATATTTTAACATATTAACTTTAACTAAATAATGCGGATATTCACTAAGTAATGCATCAAAAGGTCTTTCCTAAATGGGACAGTCAGTATTTTTTAAAATTAAAGCAAGCTGCAAATTGATATCTGAACAATGATAATGGAGAAATTTTATGTAAAACAAAAGTTTTAATACATAATTAAAATAGTAATAAAAATATGTTGTTGAAAAATAATTAGGATTTGTCTATCACCGTCATAAAATGTTTAGGACTCGATTACTACTTTCAATTTAGAGATCTTTAGAAATACTTATCTGCTTTTAACATGTTAAAGAAGTTGAAACTTTTGAATTTATTTTTTCTATTTTTATCAAAACTTTAAAGTGTGACGATTGTGGAGATTGCAGTCATGATTTATGAAAATTCAACATCTTTCTAGTAAAGAACTTTTAGCATATTAGAAAATGCATTATTCATAGTTATTTAAAATAAATTTTCCAGATAAATTTCAAATTATTTAGTTTTTGAATATGTTCCATTTTTACTTCGGACGACTATTTTTTAACCTCTATAAAAAAAAGTTGATTTTTCTTATAACTAATCTTCTTCTTAAACCAAATAGATAAATGAAGAATTCGATGATGAAGAAGGCTTTTTGAAAAGATGCTTACTCTCAAAATCTTTGGAGGTTCAAGAATAAAGATGATACGTTTTACCTGAATATTATTTTTAAACGTGTTTGTATAATAAAAAATTCAAATATTTTAAACTTTTATAAAATTTCATTAGAAAAAGGGTTCCTTTCAGATATTATCAGATTAAGAAAAACACGAAACCTTGATAGTTGCAATCCGAAAGTAATTTTTTAAATAATATACTTTCCTTCTTAACTACTTTGAATAGGTTGCAAGAGCCCATTTTTATTTAAATAAGAGCCAAACCATTACCTCTTATATTTGCCTCAAAGCAAGTTCATTAAGAAAAGTGCAAGAAGTAATATTTAGGAAACGAAAGTTTTGTAATACTTTTGTTTGAAAAAAAATTGACAGAAATTACTGCTACCAACAAAACAATCTATGAGGACTAATCTGGTGTGACCTTAAAGATATTAGAACTCTTCAATCTGCTTCTAAAGAATGCCAAGGGGAATGCACAATGTCTTCTTCTTTTTTTTTTTTTACTTTTCCTCAGCTATAATGTCAAGTCGAAGGTGAGATGATCGACGCTTGCCTTAGCCAATTAACGGTTGAGCTTTGCAATACTACAGTTGATCTTATTCATAAGGCCGAGAAGCGCACAAGCATTGTTTTTGATGAAGGGTCCAGAGAGGATGATGGAGAGAGGATGATGGAGCAGGTATATCTTGAAACGCTGTAGAAAGAAGGTTATCAACGATTGTGGTGTAAGAGTAATTGCTCGTATCACCACAATCAACCTAAATATACCAAAAAAGGAAAACAAGAGGCAGTTTCTGCTCTGGTTGATAATTTTGAAAATAAAATAATTTCTATCCAAAAGTTGATAAAGCTGAAATGTTGAAAAGCGAAAAATTTATTTGGTATCTACATTTATTTCAAGCTTTTTTTTTTTTTTTTTTCTTTCTTTCTATTTTTAAAGCTGTCGATGCAGTACGATACAAACCTTCGAAGGGTTTTAATTTTCGAATTTAAAACACTTACTTTTCTTATTAATGGCTTTTTACATCATAATATATTAAAGTTATTTTGTTGTTCACTATTCGTAGCATTAATTTAAAGATTTTTGTACATTTAGGATAAAATTTGCTAAAGAATTTCTAAAATTAAATTTTTATTTGATTTATAGATTAGTACACAGTACCTAGTACATACTACCTAGTAACAGGCCCCAAGGTGATTTTTTGGGTTATGTTTGAAATATATTGGTAAAACGCGTTTGACAACTCCGTAAGCGTCTTTTTTTTTTTCTTTTTTTTTTACAAAAAAGAATTCGGATTTTACTTTAACTATGGCGAAAGATTAAATACTAGTAAAAGCATACAGTTAACGGACCAGATACAAATAATAAATTTGCATTATATTGAAGGGAAAAAGAAGTTTTCTAAAAAGGAAGACCAGATATCATTTGTGAACCATCGATTAGTAGTTTTGCAATTATACTGATTATACTGAAGTGGAATTTGGGTATAAAATATGTGAAGATTACAGGGGAGATCTACACTTGTCCTGAGAATTATGTAATTTTTTATTTGAAGAATTCAGTAGTTTTTAGTGTGAAGCATTTTTAAACGCTAAAAACGGCTGATTTTCGTTGGTATAAGATAAGCATATGATTTTCATATTCACAATCCAAGTACGAAAAGTTGTAAAATTAAACATCTCTGGTTTTTCCTGCGTAACCTTCATGTGTTACTGAAGATCTTTATAGATAAAAATTTGTTTGTCTCGTTTTGTCAAACAATTTTTAATTTAATTAAGTACAAATTCTTCTATAGAGTGTTTTCATAAAACTCCAATTTTAATATCTCAAATATTTCTTAGAAATCTATTTTCTTTTTGTAAAAGCTAATATATAATGTAATCAAGTAATCAATTCTTGGCTTTGCTATGGTTCTGTATATTTTAAAAGGAATATAAATACGTTAAACAAGAAGACAAACTTTTGTCTTCTTGGTTCATCACTTTTTTTGTTGTTACTATAAGTTACTTTGTAAATATTTTGTAAATATTTTAACGGCAAAGTAAATAAACATGCATTTGTTTAGGCAGTTTTTAAAAAATTTAACAAAAGGTATTCACTGACAATCTTGTGCCATTAAACTTTAACGGGTTAATTGAAAGATAACAAAGAAAATAAAACAATTAAATATAGAGGAGTGATCGCAGCCGAATAATACGAAACAAGTTTGTAATCTGGAATCATTAGTTAAATAAACTAGAAAAAACTTGACAGAGTGCGTACTTGACGTACTGAGTCACATAAATGAATGCTTCGCTGAAAGGCACGAGTCGCAGCACAAGAATTTAGGTTCCAGGAAGCAATTATCATGGCAATATCAATGGAAATGCAAATAAACTTACGTCGTTTGGATCAAAACACTATCACTCGAAATGAAAAAAAGTCCACAACAAAAAACTGACTTTTCTAAATGAAAAAATTAAATTACTTTGGCACATTTAACTTTATAAATTTATATATTCCTACAAAAAATAATCAATTTATTTATTCCGTGAAAACAATTTAATATGAAAATAGTAAATATAAATTGATGCTTTGTTCTTTTAAAAACCCTTCTTTCACCTCAATGGCCTCACTCCACGAAACTAGTACCATTCCTAAAATATCGGAATTTGATTTGGAATCATTAATTATGCAACTTATTCTTTATAATTGAATGTTCTTGTTTCATTCTTGGTGCGAATCAAACTTCGTGCGCCAAATCGTACAATCAAAATTCTTGCGTCAAACTTCGTGCGAACGTTCTTGTTTCATTTTGCGCCCAGCCTTCTCTACAAAGTCTTTATCTTCCTAAAACACAAATCCTTGTCTAATTAAACGTTTCATTGACGGCATTTAAGTCTAAAGATATTTTGAGTCCTGGTTAAGTGCACGTTTGGAGCCGATAGCATAAGTTGTCACCTTTTCACTGGATGAATTTAATTTTTGACTTTTTGTCACAATACGGTAGCTCTGCTCATACATAAATTGTAAACCGTCATTTTACTAGTAATTTTACTTCATCATTAAAAGTATGTAATTTATACCAATATTTTACTCACTTACTGTTATAAAAATGCGTAGTGCTGCTTTAAAAAGATAAAAACAGCTTTATATATTAATTAATTATTTAGTTAACCTAAAAATGCAGATTTCTAAAAATAGAGTTAAAAAAACCCTACATTTTACAAAGTGAATAAATACAAAAAACGAATAATAGCAATAAAAAAAGAGACATTGAAGTGACACAACCAAGCTCATCTGAGCTACAACTAAAATGTAATAAGGTTTTTTGCTCTGATTAATGAATGAATTTAAATACACTGACTTTATGTGAAGAGAAACTGCATCTTTGAAAAGAAGAAAAGATTCATCTTTTGAAACGCAATTGAATACTTAACAGTATCACGAAAATTTTATGCATGAACTAACCAATCACGGACCATTAACTTACTAATTACAGATCATGAACTAATCAATAACTGACCATAATTTTTTTTTTTTATCTGCTAATACTTTTTTGTTGCTACCGAGCAAATATTTAAAGAGTTGTAACAAAAAACCAGAAAACCATAACAAGAAACCAGGCTTTTTTAATACGTTAACTAAGATTCAAAGAATTAGTAAAAATCTTTCTTACGAAAAAATACTCTTCAAACAAACTTTGTGGTGTTTTGGTTTTGCCAGTTATTGTTTGAAACCATATTTGAAATTTCGTCAGTTATGCAACAGCTTTATAATTTTCACATTTTTTTAACCTCGCATTTTTGTATGAAATGTTGAAAGAGCTTTCGAAAGAAACTTTTAAGGATAGAGCCGTAATGTTAAGTTTAAATTTTTTTTTGTTGAAGCTATGAAAGAAAAAAGGTTGGTCTTTCATTACTAAACGTGTTGTAAATTTTTTTATATGGTTCAAATTTGTATGTTGAAAAATGAGATTTTGAAATGTAGGCGGGGAGCGTAAATTAATTTTTAATCAAATTAAAAGAATTGAATATCCTTAGAACAACAGAATGAGCGCGAAAAATATTTCTAATGAGAACGCTACACTAGTCGAAGCAGTTCGTTAACTATATATTATTTATAAGAATATTTCTTCTATTTAGATTACATAAGTCATAAAAAAGTTTTCTTAAAAAAGAACTTTTCCGTAAATTCATGCTTAGTAATTAAATTAGCTAAAAAAAAGTTCCCTTATTATGTAAAATTTTATTAATATATCAAATCAAAATTAAATCACTTACAGTATTTTTTTAAAACTTTTAACTTATAATTAGAATGGACAACGGTAAAGGGGGTTTAATGGGTTAAATTTAATTCAGGGGTTTACAGTTAGGTTGCAGTCCCCCACGATAATAAAAGTAAAATCAGTTTTTTATCATTTTTGATGCAGAATTAAGAGCAGAGATAGGTTTTAGTGTACCACTATATTTTAGACTTCCCTTACTACTGTCATAGCAACGGCTTTATTGTTTTTTTGAATGGAAATCGAGCTTTAAATACGTCTAATTTGCATAATCTTTTTACCAGTACTCAAACCAATCGTTGGATAAATTCCATAGCTCTAACAGTACTTATTAAAAAATTAGAACTTTAAGTGTTAACTCAATCTTCTTTACCTTCTATATCTCCAATTACAAGTCGATCAAGTGCCAAGAAATTATGCTCAAAAATATACACTACTCTTTTAGGTACTTTTCTATTTTGAAAATTGCGTTTAATACTTATAGAAGTTGTCATGAATGTGAAAATGATATTGTTTTACAACTTCGTGAAAAAATTGGGATTATGCTTATGACTAGATGTGTTTTTTAAAAACTATGATGAAATTACAGACACTTCAGCTATGAATAAACGACGTCTAGAAGTCAATACACAAACTGTTGTTAGTTTTCAAGAAACAGGAATTTGGCTTGCTGCCATAGAATTATTTAATCTTTGATTGAATATGGTCTGACAAAAAAAAAAAAGTTGCTGGATCAATTCATACTGTTTAAGTTGAAGCTGCAGATAGTTGCTTGTCAAACACAGCAAAAGACACACATATTGTTGTTTCTATGGATATCAGCAGCAAAAATGATATTATTATTGACTACTGTATTTCTGTGGATGGAACATGACAAAAAAAAAAAAGGTTATTCAGCCATTATTGGTGTTGCAAGTTTGATATCAACAAAGAACTGAAAATGCATCAACAAAATTGTTTTACCAAAGTGCTGCAAGGAATGCAAGTGTTGTGACAAAAGAAAAAATAACTCTGGTTATATTAACTGGCAATATATTCACATTTGTCTCATGCAAAAGCTTTGGGATTAATGGAATCTGCAGATATTGTTGAAATATTTGGACAATTTGTAAAAGGGTAAACTGAAGTGTACATTTTATATTGGAGACAGAGAAACATTCTCCTATAATTATATTGAAAAATCTCAACCATATAGCCTAGCTCTTAGTATAGGTAGAAAAGAGCGGATTGGTCTTGTGCAAAAACATATAGGAACATGGTTTAGAAACTTTTGTCAAATAGTTAATTTAAATTTACTATCTGTTGGAAAAAAATGATGGGTAAAAAATAATTAACTTACTAATTCATTAATAATTTACAGAAATGCTATGGGGCTGCAGTATTACAAAATCTCAACAGCATATATGAATGAAAAAGAGTGTTTGGGCAAAACTTTTCAAAAACTCAAATGTTGACGAAAAAGAATGGCATAAATTTTGTCCATGATGTATAAATAACAGTTGCATGTGGACATCAAACTAACTAGTGAATCATTTAGTAAATTAGAAAGTTAAACTGAATGTTCCATTAGCAATAATGAAAATTTTAAAACCCATATTTAAAGATCTGATTTCTATCAAGTGTTTGCATGAAAAGACCCAAGATTAATGTGGCAATCAACAGTTTTTATATGGAAAATATGTTCTAAAGATATTAAGCTGAAGTATAGTTGAAACAGCTGTATTATCTGCTGTTATAAAATTTAATGACAAACGAAAACTGGAATTTTAGAGAAAATTTAGAGAAGAATGAGAATCGTACTTTCCTGAAGAGTTTTTTAAAATGAGAACAATTTTATTAATTTTATTTTTTCTTTTTTTGTTTCTATTTTTCTAATACCTTGCATAAAATCCCATTTTTCAATTTATAATATAGATTTTGATTTAAATTTCCAGCAAATGTTTTATAATCTGGAGTTAGTACTTAACGAAAGCCTAATTCATATTTTAAATACTTTTTAAGTATATGTATTATTAGTTTTATTGTTTTTTACAAAAATTTAAATATCTTTCTAAATAATTATCCATTTAGTAGTACTCTTGACATACCCTGAAAATTTGGAGTCATTAATATTTTGAAAAACATTGTCATGTTTTAAATTTTTTAAAAATGGCTTCCTAAATGCCTAATTATTCTTTTCTTGTTTTCTTTCTTTCTTTTTTTTTTATTTTAAATAAATGTTTAGATATAATAAAAACAAATTTGATTGTAATTATAATTACTCTAACAAAAAAATTGAGCTGTTTCATTTTGAAGGGGTCTGCAACCTTAATAGGTTAAGTTTCATCAAGAGATGAAAAGAAATCGTGCAAAAGGCAACATACCATACAAAGCATTATCTTTATTGCAAACAGAGTATGGATAATTAATATACAATTAATATATCAATACAATATATAATTAATATATAATCTACTTTTTAAGTTATAAAAGATAACTCTCTGCTTTTTAAATTTTTAAGTTTATTATTATTAAATTAGTTGAAAAAAACAAACAACAAATACAAATATGAAATAATAAATATACTTAAAATATGCATATGCTTTAAAAAGTGTTAAGTCATTTTAAAAACTTATCACCCAGGCTCTTATTGCAACTTCTCTTCGCATTACACGTCATCATTCGAGAGGGGACGAAGGGCCATCTCAACGGAATCAAAAGCAAAAAAGGACAGACTGAATATGCAGAGGCAAAACTGTGGATCAAAGCACTGCACAACAAATACGTATCGCGAATGCTAAGTATCATTTTATTTTTAGTTGTTAAGATTTTCAGAAAATTTTAAATGACTTACTTTTTTTTCCTTTTTTTTCCCAGCTTCGTCTAAATTATTTGATGATGCTGACGGAAACCGACGCAGAGTTATCAAATACGGTAAGTGTTAAGCGGAAAAAAGTAAATTCCAAGGAATAAAGCACAAATTTGTACATCGGCTATTTGAAACAAATCGAGTTTAAAAAAATTTATGTCTAAACATACAAATTTATAAGATTCCGCATAATAATTTGCAATAAACTCACCTTCTGTTATTTTATTTCAACCCTTCCAAATATTGAGCAATAGTTCTATTCAATTAAATCTGTGAAATTTTATATTTCAGAAAACTAGAAATAAGAATATAAGAATATTAGAAATACGAAAGTACGAATATAAATTTGTCACACAAAAACTTCGCGATGTTTAAAACGCTAAAAACGATATACTTTAATAAACTTTAGAAAACTCGATTAATCTTAAATGATGGCAACAAATTAATACTTCATTTGTTTAGAAAAAAATCAAGCGCTGATGCTTAGTTATTCTAACACAACTCGTAAAATTTTAAAAAACATTACAAGAAAACATTTTAAGGAATATTGTAATATTGTAAGGAATGGAAACAAATAAGTAGTAAAAACCAAAATCAAATTTAATAACCAAAATAGCAATAATATACACTGGTTTAAAAAAGTATTGCGGTTAACAAGTCGTAAATGTTAGTACAAATATTTTCTTTAACACAAACGTTGGTTGATTGAAATTTGCATTTATTAATTTCATGTAACAGATGATAAAAAAATGCAATGAAATAAAATTAATGAAGGATCTATACACCTTTTAGAGAGAATTTTATAAAATGAAAGAAATTATTTTACGTATAAGTTTATTTTAAAAGATAACGCGTTTCAGTGAAAGTTACGATGTGATTATCGTTAGTGTGACATCATTGATTAAGAAGCTTTGTTAGCCTTATCGTCGATCAATGTCATTTTTTACAAGAAAACAACTATTTTAGTTTGAAATGTGTCTATATTATTTTAGCCAAACATTCATAAACTCATAATGATCACGCTCATCATCATTTTAATATCTAACTATTGAAAATGTAAACTTAACTATTTAAAAGACCCTTATGGCTTCTTGTTAAAGTAATTTATTGCTGACCTAATTGTTTATGAATAAGATCATTTTTTTTTTTTTTTTTTTTCAAAAAAAAAAATCGTAGGAAGTAAATGGTGTGGAAGGTATTTTGAAGTAAAGGAAAGATCAAAAGTACCGCAAAATATGGCAGACTTAGACGATTGTTGTAACCAACATGATGATTGTCCATTAATAGTTCATAACAACGAACAGCGTTGGGGATTTCAAAATACCGTTGGCTTTACTCTAAACGATTGCAATTGCGATGACAAGTTTTATGAATGTCTTAAAAAGGTAACTTTTTAATCCCATTTATCAGCGTCACACTTCTTGGAAATGATATAAGATTAAAAATGTCACGATGCAGCATGAATCACATTTACATGTTAGACATTAAAACAAATTAGTAGATGCGACATATTAGAAACTTAATAGTTTATTCAGTTTGTTAGTTTGGTCTCATTTAAGTTTTTCTTTTATGACGTCCCTTACTTTTTACACAATAAGCTCAACGCGCTCTCTGGGCTGCGTTATGCTAATTATTATCTTGAAACCAGGCTCACGCTGCACAAATAACAATTAACTGCTGTAGTCACAGCATTTGCAACTTCTATATTATGTTTTCTCGTTGTGCTTTTAAATAAAAACAGTTTTCTTCGATTTTAATTAGAGACATTTAATTACAATGAACAACTTTAAACAGGTTAAGAAGACTGACTAGAAACACATGTTGATATAATATATTTCATAAAAACTATAATTTTATGATTTGTTGGTATTCGTAATATTTCCCATAATGTTAGAATAAATTAAGTTTCTCCTTCAACTTTATCTCAATTATGATAAAAAAATAACATCTTTAAAACTCTCCAAAGCTATGCACGTTTCTTCAGTCCGTGAGCATTTTTAGCAGATATGTTTAATGTTATCTTGTGAATTATAAACAAAAAATTTGGGTTAACTAATTAAGGTTTTGGCTAACAAGCTTTAAATAAGGTTAATTTACTGTTATTAACCAAAAACAGTATTAGTTGGGTTAATGGTAGGATTAATAAATTATCCAAGATGGTAGCCATACGTTTTTGTTATAAATAGCCATTCATGTACGTTGTTCAAAAGGAAGTTTAAACAACGGCTGTTTTTATGCACAATTACATTTCTATATCTATGAAAATCTTTGATGATTGTTTTTTGCTTGTTTTTTTTACTTATTAAAATTAAAATATCTAGTTTTTCATTTTAAATCGGTTTTTAACTCAGTTTCATGATTACATTTAGATTGAAGGCATCGAAGGTTATGCCGCTTCGGCTGTTGGTAAAGAGTACTTTGATGTTTTGAAAACTCCGTGTCTGGTAATTCCGCAGCAAAAAACTCCACCTACAAAAGTGAACAACAGTTATCCACCGATTGCTACTTCCGAAGACATTTATCCTGGTGTAGTAACTGATGCAGCGGAAATAAGAAAACCAAAAAAATTTGAAACAAAGTAAACAAACAAAGTTTTATAAACTTGAAAAAGTTAATTAGACTAAAAATAGCGAGTCTGGGCCCGTCGTTGAGTCATTTCAAGTAAAAAACAGCCCACAAGGCGAATAATCAGGCGGAGATGTAGGTACAAAGCGAGTATAACTTTAGAGACCTTATTATTCCAACCAAACGAATGTCAACTGAAGATGGCATAGTATTCAAGTTCATTTTCAGAAAAAATCATCAAGAAAAATTACGACTGTGTCTTACAGATCTTAACCTAACCAGATTATTGCTACATTTTGTTTGTTGCAAAAAGGAAAACAGCTTCTAATTTTCTTAATAAAATAATTTTGAATTGTCAAAGTCGGTTGCACAAAAAGAATTACTGAAGATTTTACAAAGGAGACAAATTCACTTTCTCAAACGTTTTGGTGTAGCAAACGTCATGTATTTTATTACGGTAGATAAAACCTTTGCAAAAAGTAATATCTAAAATAATACTTTGGTTGTTTCTAATAATTAACCCCGATTTTCCAAACAACCCACCCCTAACAGTTTATAAGTCATTATTGCGGCTCGATAAAAAACAGGTTTGAAAAAAAATATTTATCAATGACCCGCCATCTGTATTTAAATATTTGCATGCATCACAAACAAAGTCCTATCAAAAACCCGTACAGTATCAAAAGTCCTTAAAATTATACAAAACCATATCATTTCCACGCGTTTAAAACTTACTAACATATACAAAGATTTATTTAACAAAATTTAATCAGGCATAAAACAAAATTATATATATAAATATATAAGGTGGTCAACTCCAAGCCAACGAAGCTTCTTTAAGGGATTTATGTTAAAATTAACACTTTAAAATAAAAAAAAAGATCAAAACTTGCCTAAATATTCAACATTTGAATTCGCTTTAAGGCGTTACTTTAGGAGAAGTTATTTCCGTAAACGATAAACCTACGGTGTTTCAGCTAACATATGTTAATTTAGGAACCCGAACGGATTTATTAAACCAGCTAGTGTGATTCCAAAGTGCATAACAACTTTTAGTTTTACCAAGGACGTATTAATAGATGGACATTCAACTCAATGCTATAGATCAAAGGCGCCGCTTATTGGCCAAAAACTATGCGTGTTTCCTTAATTTTTTAAATTCCAGATAAAGATATTCCGTCGTCTGCCTGTCAAATTTGTTTCACAATACTTCCCTCAGTAAACCCGTTATAAATATGCATTTACTGAAGTTTATGTTTATAAAAGACAAAAAAAAAAAAAATAATCTAGAATAGCTCACAAATCTGGAAAAGGTTAATTTGAGCTATGAACTTTGCTTAACAAAAATTTAACTTTGTTTAAACTTTGACGTCTAAAACTAGGCTTTTTCACTAAGGCTATGTATGGTTTACTAGAATGGATAGTGTGAGGAGGGAGAATTAGATTAAAAACAACGATCGGAAAAGACGCACGCAAGATGAACTCGTCCACTCTTTCTACAAATAAATGATAAAGCAAAAAGATAAAAATTTAAGTTGAAAACAACAACTGAGAAAAGACATTCACACGGAGACTTTTTCAACCTGCCATATAAATAAACGATAAAGCGGAAAGAAGAAAAGTTAAAAACAACGACCGGAAAAAGACTCATACGCAACGATTCATCAATCTATCACGTAAGCAAACGATAAAACGGAAAGAGGAAAAGTTAAAAACAGCTCAGAAAAGACATAAACACGAAGACTCACCAACCTGCCATATAAATAAATGAAAAGGTATCGCAACTGGAAAACAAGCTAAAACTATAAAAAGCTCAAAAAAAAAAAAAAAAAAAGAGTTACGGTTAGAAGAAGAGTTTTAAAAAGGAAGAGGAAAACGAAGTCTTAAAGAGAAGTAAGTTTGAGTTTATAAGAAAGTTTTAAGAAGAACTTTAGAGAGAGAATTTTTGTGATTGAAAAATACTTTGATGAACAAACAGTTTTGTAAGTGAATAAAAGAGAAAAAGAAGAATAAATTTTTGATAATCAGAAGAAGATTTTGATATTGATTAAAGGAGAATAACCAAATGTTTTAAATGAAGAAGAGATATTTGTAATAAAAAAGAAGATATAAAAAGAGGACTAATTGATATAAACAGTATTGAACACTGCAAGAAGCTTAAGAGAACATTATTTGTATTTATATAAACGTAATGAATAAAAGAGTGCTAACCGTTACACACTAATAGAACATTTATTGAGTTTTATTTTATAACAGTTTATACTGAGGATGGCAAATAGAAACATAGCCCTTTAACGATTAAACTTTGCCCATTTCTAACCAAACTATCCCAAAACCAGGCTCTTTCCTAACCAAGTACTCCCCACGCCATCAACCTTCTTCCCAACCTCCACATTTACCTTTCTACACAACTCTACAACTCAAACCTCCCTAATCCCTAACCTTCATCATTATCATTTTTATAATGGATTGTAGCTCAATCTAGATATTATTCTTGTGAAAGATGCATTATCAAAGGTTCTTGGGAAGGAAAAGTAGTGTTTAATGAAAAAGAAGAATTTTGTAAGCTGACAGATTGCAGTTTTAGCTGCCTGTTGTATTAGCAACATCAGAAATATAAGTCTCCTCTTATAGCTGCTGGCAGGTGTGGATCCAGGAATTTTTATCAGTGTGGCCAAATTTTATTTTCATGGTTGAAATTTTGATGAAAGATCGATATTTGAATATTTTTTCACAGCATTTATTGATTGAATAAAACTTCGGCAACGTATAGTAAGAACCGTAGTGGCCTTGGCAGGAATCTCTATAACCAAAATCCGTAAATTACGGCAGACAAATTCAAATTTTAAGGAATATTTTTCAAGCGAAAAAACCCAAAACTAACGTGGCTGCCGTTAAATTTAAACTATGCGGCCATTGCCATAATAGCCACCCCTTAGATCCGCGCCTGGCTGCTGGTATTAAATGTGTTTCCAGATTCTGCTTTGAATATATGCATTTGATTTGTCTTGGAGTTGTTTAAAGAACCTTGAATTATTTCCGTAAAGGTTCTATGGCTAGGTTATCACAAGCACATATTGTGAGGGCGGTGGATTTAATTATTTTTATTATTATCTTAATGTTTATTGTGTTTTGCTATAAAGGGGAAGGGGAAGGTTCGGGTTTGGTGTTATGGTTTGGGTTAAGGTTTATTTGTATTAGGTATATGGAGGTTGGGAACTAGGTAGATGGTCTGGGGAGTATTTGGTTAGGAAAGGGCTAGGTTTAGGAATAGTTTGGTTAAGAATGGGCAAGGTCTAATCAAAAAAGGCTTAACTTAAATTCGCCGTCCTCAGTATATTCTATAATATAAAACTCAACAATTGTTCTATTAATGTGTAATGGTAAGCACTCTTATATTTGTGTGACGTAAGTGTAATAGCGCGGATATGCTAAGGTGCGCGGTAAAGCATCAAACTTTTCAATAACAATATTTAACGCATATAGTAATAACAACAATAATATTAATAATCGAAATGCAAACAAAAGTACTTACTACTGGTTCTTCTTCTCTTACTTATTTTTCTTAATAAATATTCTCAAAAATTCTCATCAATATATATACTCTTAAAATTAACTCATGCAAATATCAATAAATCAATACAGGTAATAACGCTTATTTAAAGTTACTCAAATATCTTTCTTACCAAATCTTCTCGTAAGTTTCTCTTTAAAATCTTCGTAAATACTTCTCATAAAATTCTCTTTAAATCTTTAAAAATCCTTTTCTCATAAATTCCTCTTTTAAATCTCTTAAAACTCTTTTTATAACAAAATTCTTTTTCTTCTTTAAAATCCTCTTTAAATCTCTTAAAAACTCTTTCTCTTAAAATTCTCTTTTAAATCTCTTCTTCAAAAACTCTTTCTCTTCTCCCAAAGACTTCACTTAAAAACTCTAATTCTTCTTCTCTTAACTCTCCCAATAAAAGCTCTCTTCAAAAACTGTCTTCCCAAAAACTGTCAGATTCTTTCTTTTTTGAGCTTTTATAGTTCTCCATTATTATTTGTTTCGTTGCTATATCTACTTATCATTAGTTTACTTGACAGGTAAATAGGTCTCTGTGTGCACGGCTTTTCTTAATCGTTGTTTTTTTATTTTTGCTTCATTAGTTTTCTCGTGTTTTATTTATATGACATGATGAATAAGTCTCTGTATGTCTTTTCTTAATCGTTGTTTTTTTATTTTTTGCTTCATTAGTTTTCTCGTGTTTTATTTATATGACATGATGAATAAGTCTCTGTATGTACGTCTTTTCGCTGTTTTTAACTGTTCTCCCTCCTCACAATATTTTACAGATCTCTGAGAAACTAATCGAATTTAGAAATTACATTGTTCGCTAATGATAAATTTCAACATGGATTGGCAGAGAGGCGGAAAGAGAAGTTTTAAAGAAACCCATCTGTGTATTGGTAAGTATCTTCTAACGCTACTTTCCAAGAAAACAATAATTTTCTTGACCTCTTATTGTTTTATCAATTTTCTCTTTTTATCGGCTGTCCGAGAGACATATCCAAAGGAATCGGAGAAGACAGTCCATAAATTTATTCAGGGCATGTTAAAAAACGCACCAGCATCACGAAAATCATATTAAAAATATAATCATGTTCTCTTTTTTGTGAATGCTGTGAAATATATTTCTATAGTAAATCATGACTCTTTGTTTCAGTTTTTGCATTTGGATGGTTCATATTTTCACACCTTTCGTCACCACCTTCCAGTCTCCTTCCAATTCAATATAAATATATATACTTATATTGTATTGGAAAGTTGGAAGGAGACTGGAAGGTGATATATATATATATATATATATATATATATATATATATATATATATATATATATATATATATATATATATATATATATATATATATATATATATATATATATATATATAAACCTTCTAGTAAACGATTTGTAAGCGATTAGTAAGCGATTAGTTCGGAATTCTTTTCAAAATTAAAAGTTACATTACCTTTTTATAACTTTTTTATAACTTTTTCGTTTATGCTATAAAATGTTTTCTTTAAACTTGTTATTGACTCTTTATTTTCATCTTTCAGTTTTGCAAAAAAAAAAAATGTCGATAGGGAGGCCACTGGTGGCGGTCTCCAAATCAATTTTCCTCTAAAATATCTTCTGACGGCGGCTGCTAGTAGCTTCCGCCTTCTAAAAAAGTCGGCCTTTCATCAGAAAGTTTTTTTTGCCGCCGGGATGCGTTATCAACTCTGGACTATTTTATTCCAAAATATTTTGCAGTTTTCTTTATCTCAAAGGTGATTTCGCGGGATAATAGCTTCTTTTTCACAAAACTCATAGTTTTATAAAGACTAATATTTAGTGAAACTGACCCCATTTTGCATTAGCGCTAGTTTGGTGTTACGCCAGTTTGCTCTGTGACAAGATTGCTGTTACGCAAGTACGCATTAACACTTTCGCTGCCAACTACGAGTATACTCGTAGTAAGTTGGCGTCATTTATTTGCCAACTACGAGTATACTCGTAGTAAGTAGGCGTCATTTATTTGCCAACTACGAGTATACTCGTAGTAAGTTGGCGTCATTTATTTGCCAACTACGAGAATACTCGTAGTTATACTAACTTATTTCAAATAACATTTATGCATGACTGGCTTTGTCGGCTCTTTTTTTTTTTTTCTTAGCTTCATATTTGGTTTCAGAAAATATTACATTCAAGTTTTTATTTTAAAAATCCAGGGAACATAATTTAAATGCGGATAAATACAGAAATAGCTTTAAACAGATAAAAATAAAAAATTGATATTCATTTAATTTTATTTCATGAAAATTTAAGTGTAAACCTATTCTGCTGAATGATACATTCTGAAACATTCACCGATACATAGCGGAGGTCTATTTTCACAAACAACACATTCATATCGTGTTTCTTTACGTTTTATTTTAGAGCAGACTCGACATGGTTTTGTTGGGAATTTTTTCTTTTCATTCGGTGATATTGAAGACAAGTAGTGGAAGTTATTATTGGTGATTCGAGGCACAATTTCATTTAAACGTTCACTTAATAAATCTGTAACAACTAATTCTCTAAACTTAAGCAAGGATATTGTTTTATCTACTCCATATTTGCTGTTTAGACAGTAAGAATTAAACAAAAAAGTATCAAAGAGATGAAGTGCTACTTTTTTATACCATCTGATCGTCTTTCTTAGGCAATCATAATATGATACCATTTGTTCCGCCCTATCTACTCTAAAAAAAATATTAATTTTAATCTTTAATAACATTTGGTTTCATTTTCTTCTCCCCTCTTCTGTTTGTCACTTCAATCATTTGCAACGAATGCAAGTTGCTAATCATTAGCACGTCTCTTTTGTCTTTCCATTTAGCAACCACTACACCCTCTCTGCTTCTGGTTATAACGTCTCCCTGTTTCAGTTTTGCTTTTGTACACTCTTTTGGATTTGACTTTCGGTCAGTTCTTAAAGTACCACATATATATGTTTTTTGATTTATCATGTGCTTTGTTAATTCAAAAGAACTGTCAAAGCTATCGGTGTACAGGTGATAACCTTTTCCCAGAAATTTTTCCATTAAATCTAAAACAATAGCTCCCGTTTGACCCAACAAATGTTTATCGAGAGTTGTTTCGTCAGAGTAGATTTTTACTTTTAGTACAATACCATCTGATTCGCAAAGCTCATAGAACTTGATACCATATTTATGTCTTTTATTTTTCACATACTGCCTAAATAAAAGACGTCCCTTCCAAAGCATCATTGACTCATCGATTGATATATTTTTATTAGGACAGTAGATGTTATCCATTGCATTATTAAAGTGATCGAGAAGTCCAATAATTTTACACAAGCGTTCACTACCCGAATCTTCATTGTTAATAAAATGCCAAAACAGTAATATTAGTTGGAATTTATTTCGTGACATTATTCTAGAAAATAAGGGAAATCTATAGAGACTTTTCTTAGACCAATAGTGTTCTAAAGATGGCATTATGACACACCCCATATGAAGAAGAACTCCAAGGAACTGCCGCATATCTTCTGAATTTATTGGTTTCCAATCTTTAAAACGTGAGCTTCTTCTGAGGGGACGCTGCTTATTTATTTCTTGCGTTGCGTAGCGATTAGTTTCAACTACCATAGTATTTATAAGCTCTTCTGTAACAAATAGTCTAAAGAAATCTAATGGTTTCTTGCTCTCCATGTATATCTTCAAACCAGGATTGGCAGTAAATTGAATTTGTTTTATATTATTCGGCTCATCTTTCCATTGGTTTGAATTTCTAGATGGACTACCCGTTGTTTTAGCTCTTTTCGGCGGCATTAAAAAATCTTCTGCAGTGGCTGCTAGATGAACTTCTATGTACTGATTGTCATCACTTTCTTCAGTGTTATTATCTTCAGAACCTGATTCTGATGCAGTCAAGCTCGAAGACGTTGTAGTATAAGCGAAAAATGAATCCGAATCTTTAATATTATCATCTTCACTATCCTCATAGTTTTCCGTTATCATATGTGCTGATCCAACTGTGGAATATCTATGTTGAGCTAATAGGAGATAGATAAATTTATAAATTATCTATTTATAAAAAAGAAATTACTCATCTATAAAACATATTAACTAGTATACTGTGTAAAAAATTCGAAGTGCACACTAAAATGTTTTTTAATGTATTAAAAAACATCTTATTGTGTACTTCAAATTTTTTTTCACATTTTTAATAACATACAGTATAATGTAGCTATCAAATATATTTTAGCTTCTAGTCTAAAAAACACAACGATTTAGAATTAAGAAAACAAAATATAAATTACCTTTTTTACTCATGATAACTGCCAATGTGCATTTGCAAAAAAGTTGAAACACTATAATAATAAATAATAAAGATGTAAGTGAGAACTTCAAAGTTGTAGTTAAGAAACGTAAGATATAATTGAGAAATACAACATGTAATTTAGAAGTCGCATTATGTAAGTTAGAACATGGAAGATGTAATTAAGAAACGTAAGATGTAATTTAGAAGATGAAAGTTGTAATTGAGAAAATGTAATATAAATTTCAAATTACATATTGCAATTTCTTATTAACCCTAAAAGGACGGAAAAAAAAAGTTACGCTAAGGACGGCTGGGGTATTAAACTACCCCAACTGAAAATATAGGTTTTTATACGAAATATATTGAACTTTTTAAATTAAAATACTTGCTTTTTACAGAAATATTAAATTTCTAAATTTTTTTTAAAATAAAAGTGATACTTAATACAATTTATTTAAATAAAAACAAAATATATCCTCTAAATAAGGCAACTATTGCAAACAATTTTGCTATGAGCCTTGCAAACGGAATGACTACATGATGCAAATTGCAGATGGGTTTTTCTGTCATGAACACGAGGACACATATAGCATTTTTTTATGTGCTGCTCTTGAATTGGTTGACCTTGATTTAATAGGTGATTTTGTGCAATTACTTGGCCAAGATTATTATTTGCAACTTTTTGTGGAAGATCATTTGCATCAAATTTTTTATTAAGACTTGTTGATAACTCTTTTAAAAATTCTCTTCTTCTATGAGAAGCCCCATTTTTATAATTTGGGTGAATTGACAAGAATAAAATCAAAGCATTGTATGCTGCAATATCCAAAATATTACAAAACATTGTAAATGGCCATCGATTACTCTTTCGGCGACTCGAGTAGCACCTGACAACCTGGTCTAACGTGTCAACTCCACCTTTATATTTTTTGTAATCTAGAATAATACGTGGTTTTTCATTATGGTCCATAACGATGTCATTACTGTAATGGAAGGTTGATAATAATATTACTGCTTTGTTTTTCTTAGGTACATAAGAAACTATAGTAGAATCATTTTGAAAACCAAAACTGCTTGAGTAAACTGGTCGATGTAAGGCTGGCAAGAACCTTTTTCGGTATTTCTCCTTTATTTTTTTTAATGGTGCCAGTATATGTCAATTTACCTCCTAGCAATGCCCGTGCAAGATGAATGTTTGTAAAAAAAATTTTCAGCTATTATATGTCTACCACCTCCATTTAAGTGATCTGTTAGTTCAAGAACTACTCGTGTACCTTGTCCAACATCACGTACTCCATTTACTCTACCAATATATGGTTGCAAGTTTATGCAGTAAGAGATTTCAGCATCACATAATATCCATATCTTCATTCCATACTTTCCTGGCTTAGTAGGTATAAACATCTTAAATGGACAACGTCCTCTAAATGTAACTATTTGCTCATCGACAGTAAGATATGCACTTGGATTGTAGTTGCTCTTACATTAAGTAATAAACATTTCCATTATATTTCTTAAAGGTGCAAATTTGTCTTCAAACCGTCTTTGATTTCTTGTTTCTCTCTCATCAAATTGAATGCATCGTCGCAAGTTAACAAATCGATCTCTTTGCATTGAAGCTGAAAATATTGGTATGCCATCTAATCTACTCCAAAGTTCTTTTATGCTTTGATTTTTAGAATGGAATACTCCAGCTAGGAGGAGAACTCCAATAAACTCATAAAGCTCATTTACCGTCGTGTCAACCCATCCTTCTAGTTTTATTCTACGAGCTTCAGCATTAGCATTAGTGCAGTTGACAATAATTCTAATTATTTCTGGGGTTATAAAGAGTTTAAAGGAAGTATCCACACTTTGACCGCAAACCTGAGCTGCAAACCTTGTTGGGCCAGTTGGTTTTCGAATAAAATTGTATGCACGTGGCTGAGCAGCATCAACACGTGGAAGTTTACTCCAAATTTCCTCATCATTCTTTGAGATGTTTTGATCTAAAATGTGATTTTCCTGAACAACTTCTTCATCACTTTCATCAAATATGATAGCATCTGATTCATCGTTAGCTGTAATATTATCTTCTTCATCATCTGTAAGGATTTCATCAGCTGAGTCATCACTTGAAGATAACTCATTTAAACCAAAAATAATATTATTAGTCTTGACTGCAGCATTTCTTCTTGGGCGACTCATTATATTATGTTTATTCTAAAAAATAGTTTAAGTGTTTATCAAACCAAATATGTGAAAAATATATAACAAACATTTTAGGCATTATTATTTTGTATCAATAATATAAATATTTTTGACATAAAAACAAAATATATGCAACATGAGCAAACTATTGTTGTTACAGTGATTGTATATATATAATGAATATATGGTATAATTTACTCATAAAAAAGATAAGTAATACCCTATACCTATTAAAAAATAACTAAAACACAAGCAAGTGTTAAACTAAGCATAATTTATATAACTATTTATTGATTCACTAACTAAAAAATGAGAAAACTTGCTTGGGGTATAAAAATACCCCAACCGTCTTTAACGTAACTAAATTTTCAACAAACAATATTATTGTCAATTGGTTAGTAAAACAAAAACATTTTACACTAACAACTTCCTTAAATGATAATAAAAGATGTACTGAAGTGGCAATTTAAATAGACAAAATTTGTTGATGTGGCAGTTAAAAATAAACTCCTTTGGGGTAATAAAATACCCCGCCGTCCTTTAAGGGTTAATATGTTGGGTTTCTCAATTGCATTTTTAAAGTATCTTAATTACATGTTGTGTTTCTTAATTACATATTGCGACTTCTAAATTACCTGTTGTATTTCTCAATTACATCTTACGTTTCTTAATCAACTTTCAAGTTCTCAATTACATCTTGAAAAGATCTAGTCACCGCAATGAGTTATACTCATTACGGTGTTACGAGTATTTTGGCACTGGAGAAAAAAATTCCTTCTCAATTGCCAAGCTACGAGAATACTCGTAGTGCTTTTTTTTTTGTCAGTTATAATCAAAATAAAAAATACTATAAAATTATTTTAGATTAAAAATATTCTATTTATTGAAATGTTGATATCTAGCCTTGGCAATGAGAATGAAACCATGTAAAACAGCTTCGGCAAAAGTTAATCATTGTAAACATTAAACCAAGCTATTATAATATATATATATATATATATATATATATATATATATATATATATATATATATATATATATATATATATATATACTGCAGTACAGTACTGTATATAAAATAGTGTTTACTGTATATACTATGACAGTATACACTATTGTATATGTGTATACTATACATAGTCTATGTACATAGACTATGTATAGTATACACATATACAATAGTGTATATATGTTGATGTTTTCGCTTTAGGTATTTCTTAGTATCTTCGCTAAGCAAACCTACTGATTTTACTGAAACCTACTTATTTTACTGAAACCTTTATTTATTTGAAATTGTACTGGGCTTACATCCAAATATTTAGATAATTTCACATTAGATTCACTACTTGGGTTTAAAACATTCTCATGAATAACAATCTCTTCTGGGATATAGTCCTGATCGAAATCATCAAAATCTTGGTTATGTTCTGGTAGATTAGGAGTGCCTTTGTTGTAATTTCGCACTTCGTTTAAATGAGAATGACACGTAACAGTGTCAATGGGAAGATTTTATTTATACATTTTAAATACTGTTGTTAACAAGGTTATGGGAACTGAGCGTGTAGTTGGTGCTTTTGTTTGTTTTGATTTATTATGATTAGGATGCTCACACTTTTTAGACAGTTTCCACCCAATACCATTGATGAACTTGTGAT
Source organism: Hydra viridissima (assembly GCF_058129835.1). Lineage (NCBI taxonomy): Eukaryota > Metazoa > Cnidaria > Hydrozoa > Anthoathecata > Hydridae > Hydra > Hydra viridissima. Next base: position 17,918,332 of record NW_028324304.1, read on the forward strand.
ATGCACATAATTTTTCACCTTTATTTAAACTTCTCATAAGCCTATTTTCGATAAGATTTAGCTCATTCCATTCATGGTTTGTCGCATTCAGTTTTAAATTTGTAAGGTGCTTTGACACACTCTATCCAATTACATTATGGTATCGCTTATAAGAATTACAACCACCTTGTTGATTCAAAGTTGATTCTTCATAATTAATTATGTTAAGTTCTAAAATTGAAAATAAATAAAACAGTCGTAAATAAAATATCCATTAAATTTAGAAATTATTTTAAAAAATAAACATATCATACAAAACTAAAAGTTAATTCCAAATTCTTTCTTACCAACAATTATCCGGAAAAGAAAATGCGATAGCAGACAAAGTTGACTTATTTGCAATGTGTTTGTTTTCTTTATTATTCTTCTAGCAAATTTGCAATTTGTTAATTTAGTTGTCTTTGATTTTATACCTTTTCATAAAGTCAATCAACGTGAAGTTTATGTTGGAGATTTCTTGTTAATTTTTATTTATTGGATGACTCATGATAATATACCTCATGGAAATAAGTAATGTGTAACTATTAGTTTTATCAATGTTGTAAAGATTTGTAAAATCAACTATTTTCTTGAATTTAGTTACGAATTAGCCTGGCATAGATAAAAGTTGCATTTTTATCATTACAAAGTACAAGAATTAAAGTTTGTTATATCTTTATTATTCCCAATATTCAACATTGCATTATGTTGAAAATATTGGAAACCATAAAGATCTATGAATTGAAAACTACAAACTGATTTCTAAAACGGAAGTTATAATATCTTCAATGTATATTGTTTACTTAAAACTACACAATGTTATTCAACAACCCCAACAACGACTGCTACATCAGCAACTGCAGTATCAAACAAAGCAGGTAAATTGATTTGTAGTTTTTATAAGTGGTGACTTCTCCTTTTTTGTATACATTTTTAACTCTTTTTAAAACCTTATTTTGCAACACTTTATGCCCTCTGTAATGAGGATTTATCATTTTAGAAAGCGTTAATAGAACTATAGCTGTTTTTGTGGTAGCTATTTATTAGGGGTTTACCGGATATGATATCCGGATAATCCGGTATCCAGGATCATAGTATAACCGGATATGCAACATATATAGCCATCGTATATCTAGATATAGCCGGATATGTAATATTTTAGATAATCATTAATCCCACCTGTGTACATACTTTTATAACAATTAGGAATTAACTGTTTTGAGTAATATTAATAACAAAAGTAAAAATTAGGTAATATAATGAAATAATATAGTAATTGTGCAAATCTAACTTTTGAATGAGTGAACTCTTGATTACACAGGTCTGCAAAAATCATAAAATTATACAAATTTATATAATTAATTTTAAGTCATAAAATATTTTATTTACATTATATACAACTATAAATTTTTATAAAATCTGTTTTTTTTTTAGTTTCGAAGCTTTGTTAAGTGCTTTTTCTCTTGTTGGACGTTACATTTTCCTTATGCAGCATCCATTAGTAGTCGCCCATCATATTTGTATCAAATAGACCTTGATACCTTCTCTCCATTTCTTTGATATCATGGTGAAACCTTCCAGCTTGCTCTTCACTTACTGCACCAAGATTTTCCGGGATATAATCCAAATAGGAGTTCAAAAAATGGAGTTTTATACTCATTGAGCATCCCAAATTTTTTTAAATTGCACAACATATTTTCTACGATATTTTTTAAATCCGAGCCCTTCTGATTTCCTGTAAACTTCGTAACTACATCTTTAAAAGAATTCCATGCTGACCTCTCAACATAGTTCGTGATGTTTTTGAACTTGTTATCTTCCATTAGCCTACGAATGTACTGATCAACAATAACTCTCGAATAACTTACAAATGAACCAACAAAAACTATCTCCTTCAGCTTTGCTTCAGACATACCAGGAAATTTGCTTGAAAGGTGTTTTAATGTCTTACCATCTTTTAGCAAAGCCTTCACAAACTGCTTCATCATGCCAAGTTTGATATGGAGCGGTGGTAGAAGGACCTTTTTAGGAGCAACCTAAAATTCAAAGTGCACGTTTTTCTCTCCAACATTCAATGTTCTTTTTGGCCACACTTTCTGGTTCAAATGTTTAGCTTTATCACGACTATCATATTCACACAAAAAATAAAGAAATTTTGTGTAACCACCTTGCTGTCCAAGTATCATAGAAAATGATTTAAGATCCCCAGAAACTATCCACTCGAATTCTTTGTACTTTTACTTATCCAAAATCTTTATGATGCTTATCCAAGATTTATACGAGGAAGTCATATATCTGGTGCTATGTGGTATTATTGGAAGTAATCATTGTGTTGTTATTGTTGTGATGTTTTTGAGTTGATAGACAGCTTGACTTACCTTCCCGCTGGTGTCTATTGTTAAAAACGACTATTATTTAGTTTCATTACTGCAACTCACAGCCTCTAATTAATCACTAAAAGTCAAGATAAAAGATTTTGCTATAGTATTTGGTTTAAAGTTGAATTTTATTTTTATTTTTAAGTGTTGCCAATAGGTTTGCTCTTTCAATCAGATTTTAAGTTAACTTTTCAACAAATACTTTGAAACCATTGCAAAATTTATTTAACAATGTCTCAGACATTAAGTCTGTTATTTGTTTATGGGTACGCTTAATAAGTGCGAACTGGTCTAAGTCTGAAGCAGTTGCAAAACCTATCATTACTGCAAACTAGCATAAGTGCGCCATAAGAATTTGCAGAAATCGGCACAAGTCCGAACTGGTATAAGTGCAATGCAGTTGCGCTGTCTGACATAAGTGCAAATAGCTTAAGTGCGCCAAAAATAATTACAAACATTACCACAAGTGTGCATCATCATAATTGTGAACATCAAAATTTTATTAAAAAGTATTTAATGGACTCCTGCAACAAAACTAATATATATATATATATATATATATATATATATATATATATATATATATATATATATATATATATATATATATATATTAATATATGAACTTCAATAAATACGAATTCCCTCAATACTAATTTTTTATTTTATCTAAGAAATTTTTGCTAGATTATTGATACTAGCATCTTCAGCTTAATAAGTGAAAGCTGAAGATGCTAGTATCAATAATCTAGCGAAAATTTCTTAGATAAAATAAAAAATTAGTATTGAGAGAATTCGTATTTATTGAAGTTCATATATTAAATTTATTCAACTCTCATACAAGATGTCGTCATTTAATATATATATATATATATATATATATATATATATATATATATATATATATATATATATATATATATATATATATATATATATATATATATATATATATATATATATATATATATACGGTAAAAAAATATCCCCAACAATTCATTTACAAAAATAAATTCCTTAATTAGTTCCATTCTATTAACAACTCCCTCTCCGGGTTCATTAATATGTACCTTTGTTATAAAGTTTTATTAATAAATTATTTCTTGGGTTTCTGTTTTTTGGTTTTTCACGGGAGTGTAGTGAATTTTTATGTTACTTGGCTTCGATGAGCATTACGCTCTTAACTTTCAAAATAGCAACACTTTTAATATTATTTTAATAAATCTTCATGTTAATTTTCACTACACGTAACACCAAACTTTTTTGATAAATACCGTGAACTTTCACTGCACACTGAATTTTCACTGTATCTATCAAAAACGCTTCGTTAGGCACAGTGAACTTTCACTGTATTTAGCGAAAAACGCCCCTTTAGGTACAGTGAATTTTCACTGTATTTAGCAAAAAACGCTTTCTTAGGTACAGTGAAAATTCACTGTACCTAACACCAAGCTGCATTTCCATGCTGAAGATTTGCGAAAATACGGCAAGGACGTGCGTTAAGATCAATTTGAGCGTCTATAGTCGCAATCGCTTCAGACATTTACTTTTATTATTTTAATTTCTTTCAAATATAAATATATTAGCTCTCTTAATGTATTATATAAATGTATGACAAAAGTTTACTTAAATGAGAAGTTTTGTAATAAAACTCAAAGTCTGATATTTAAACTCAAACCGAACGAATTTTTTCACCTAATTATTCGAGACCTTCTTCTTTATCGACATTTTTCATCATGAAAGAAATGTTTGAAAAAAAAAAAAAAAAAAAAAAAAATGCAGACGTTTTATACTTCAATTAAAACAATGGCAAGTGAAACATTTATTTTGAGTTTCTGTTTTTTTATGTAATCTCAGAGAGAAAAGCAAAGAAGCTGCCAACACATTGAGAATTATAAGGCGAATAATAATCTGAATCCCGTTCACGTTTCAAAAATTGCCTTCTGAACCCATCTGAGCTAGAAGAACAGATTTAATTCCAATACTCAATTATTCTGTTGAGTTGAAAAACTTTTTCTCAGCATACCGTATTTTCATGTAAAATAGAAAAATAGAGACAAAAAAAAAAAAAAAAAAATAAAATAATAAAAAACGATATGATAATAAACAAGTTTAATAATTAATGTATTTATTATGAAGTGTTAGATTTTCTTACTATATATATTTACATTACATTATATATATATATATATATATATATATATATATATATATATATATATATATATATATATATATATATATATATATATATATAATGTAATGTTTCATTTTCGTTTAAATATAAGTTAATTTAAACAATTCTTCCATTCCCACATGAAATGATATTCTGTTTATTTATTATAAGCACATGAGTTCTTTTTAAATTTTTTTAATATTTTTTATTTTTTGTTTTTTATTTTATCTAGATAGCAATTTGTAAATTTTTACTCCGTTTTTAGAAACTTGCAAACTTGCAAATCTAAACTTTTTACGTTTTTCTTTCAACAAGCCAGAAATTATCTTTTTCGGTGCTAAAAAATAAACAACTTTATGAAAACATTTCTTAAACGTTAAAACATTAAAGTTTTAAAGCAACTTTATGTTTGGAGCTAAATATTCCAGTAGGTTTTTACATTACTGGAGTTGTTTATACTTACAGCAATAACAAGTGAAGTTGAATTCCAGCGACTTTTGATAAGATTAAAGAAATTCTCTTGGACCATCGAGAAATTCAGCGAACATTTAAAGTAAACAAGTCTGGAAAGAGAAAGCGGAACTTGTAATCCGACTTAATTGATACATTATTTCTTGTTTTTCACGTCGTTTCTAAGATTTGATGGTATTTGATTATATTACTTTGACGCTTTAAAAAAATCACGCTGTGTTTTCAGTCACTTCAGTTTCAACTATAAATAAATAGACAAAGTCATCTTTTTTTTTAAAACAATGTTGTTTTATTTGTAAAAAAAGTTTGCCTTTTTCCAAAAGCAACTTTTTATCTTTTAATTTAACAAAAGAAAAAAAAAAAAAAAAAAAAAAAAAAAAAAAGAAAGAAAATTATTAAGTAAATTTAAAGTTACAATTTTACTTATTCAAAGTCAAAAAATTTGCGCATGCAGCACTTTTTAAACAAGGTATAAAATATTTCTATTGACTGAAAGATTATTGGTAGCCTTACCGTAGTATTTTTTACGTGAAGAAAGATATTTGACTGACATCATGAATTAAATTTAGGTATTAGATAGTTAAAGTTGCCTCGTTGTTTCACTCGCTTTTTCAAAACTTTTCCCAGCGATGCGGATAAAAAACTGACGCCTTTAACTTGATTGTTTTTGTTACAAGTTGTTGAGAATGTGTTTTGTTCGCAACTCATTCCCTAATTTCAATACCCTGTCTGTACTTTCAAGTTTCATCAGTGACTTTCTATTTTCACCAGAGTCGAATCAATTAAACTTGACATACGATGAAATTCCGCAAAGTTTTTCAGCACATATTGATGATAATATTTTAATTTGCTTGCGGACTAAGTGCAAGATCATAAGTCTGAAACCATAAATAGTGGTCACTAAAATGTAGATACCAGCACGGACACTTTAAAATGATAAGAGCCTTGAGGAATTTGTACTTAACGTACAAGTTGTTCCAAATGGGTGGTTTTTAATTCACAACGTAAGCAGAATAAACAACTCAATAGTAACAATGTAAATCTACAAAAACAATGCAAATGAACAATACAAAAAACTACAGAGAATACTGAATCTGAGTTTTACAAAATTTTCAATCCTTTGCAAACTTTTAAACATTGCGCCGTTTTTACGAGCACAGTTTGAAGCAAAAGTTTGAAGTGCGCATGCGTAACAATGGAATATATATATATATATATATATATATATATATATATATATATATATATATATATATATATATATATATACATATATATATATATGTATATGTATATATATTTGTTTTTTTGGTTTTTGTACTGTTTTCCAATAATTTTAAACTCGCAAAAATATGCACAGATTCTAAATTTGACATATTATCTTTTTAGTGCTGTGTAACCTCATTGAAAGTTTTTAAAGAGAGTCATGAATATAGATAACAACAAAATTACAGAAAGCCCGCTTTGATTGCTTTTTAACAAACATTGAAAAAGGAATAAAGTGCAGCCCTCTATAGTGGTAAGTTGAAACAAATAGATTTTGAAATAATTTTAACATATTAACTTAAGATTCCACACAAATTTTTGCAAAAGTTGAAGATTCCTTCTAGTTATTTTATTTCAACACTTGAAGATATTTCAATTAAATACGTGAACCTTTTTTTTTCAAACATTTATTTCTTTACAAAAAAAATCAAATGCCGATGCTCAGTAAGTGATGTACAATTCTTAAATTTTTTCACACTTTTGGAGAAATTTATTAGGAATGGAAATAAATAAATTATAAAATCTAGAATAATGTCTAATAACTTAAGCAACTTATGTATATAAAGATTTAAAAAACTTAGTGGTTATAAAAAAGTGTAGCGGTTATAAATCGTAAATTTTAGCAAAAATTGTATTTTTTAATAAAAAAAAAAAAAAAAAATCGTGTTTATAAATTCCATGTCATGGATTATTTAGCATGTAATGAATACAATTGATGTTGTAGCGAAAACACATTACAGAGAGAAAGGTATTAAAGCGTGTACACGAAATGAATGTGAAAGTAGAAAAACAACTAAAAAAAAGTACTCCTCAATTTTTATTTCGAACCAAGTAATAATTTTAATACAATAATATAAGAAGATCAAACATTAAAAAAAAAAAAATTAATTATTTCTGTGGGAATCTAATAAAATTTCGAGCTTTTGCTTTAGTGGTACCTATAAGCTTGCGCACAGAATAAGAATCAAAACTATTTGATGCTTTTTTAAATGATATTTTAATATCTTTAATGTTTCTGCAAAGCTTTTTTGTTTTTTTCATTTTTCTTTTAATAATAGCCCAGTACTTTTCAATAACTCTCAATTCCGGGCAGATTTGAGGATTTTCTGTTTTAAGCACAAATTTCACATTATTCTTTTTATACCATTCCATAGCTAGTCTACAATAATGAATTGATGCTAAATCAGGCCAGAACACAGGTCTGTTATTGTGTGATTTAATGAGAGGTAAAAGGCGTTTTTGTAAACATTCTTCAACATATATTTGACCAGAAAGTGTGGACTGAGAAATATAAGGTGCTGATTTTTTGCCACAACTGCAAGTAGCTTGCCAAATCAAAGCTTTTTTAGCGAACTTTTCATGTTTTTTAAAATTTCTTATCTGCTTTTCCTCTATATTTGGCAATATAATAAACAGCACCAGGAATTTGTTGATGATCGTACTTGATATAAGTTTCATCATCTTCAATAAAACAGAAATTTTTAGAAATAAAATTGTCATACAACTTTCTGCCGCGGGTTCTTGCACTTTTTTGTTGGGTTTCAGAATGGTTGGGCACTTTTTGTGCTTTGAAAGAATGAAAACCATATTTGTTTCTAACTTTTGCAACAAAACTATGAGAAACTCCATATATTTTTGCGCGTTCCCTGAGTGAAAGGCTTGGGTTATTCTTAAAACTGTTAACCAGTTTTATAACTAGTTTTATATCTTTAAAACCTTCCTTTCTTCCACCACCAGATTTGCGTTTGATCGATTTTGTTTGAGAAAAACGTTGAATAACACAACTAACAGTGTATGGATGTATTTGCAACAATTTTGCTATCGAATTGTAGCTACTATTAGGATTTTGTAAATATTCTTTTGTCATTTTTAAAACTAATTTCAAGTTAAATCCAAAAACTAACATATTTTTTTGTAACCACAACACGTTGTAAACAAAATACAAAACAATTAAAAAGATTTTAATACAACCACTGAAAAAAAATGACCTGCTTATTCTTTCACATTTATTTCGTGTACACGCGTTAAATAGAGCGAATTATTTTACGTAAGTAAGGGCATGATTATCATTAGCCTCATCATTAATCAAGATGCTTCGTAAGCCTCATCATCAATCAATATGATTTTTTTTTTTTTTTAGAAGAAGTAAAACAAAAATTTAGTTTCAATATTAAATTACCTTAATAATCATATAAGCATTTTAATTACACTTGTTTTTTCATTATCTTACCATTTAAAATATTAACAAAAAGTATTAAACTTATGATTCATAAATTTATCTGGGTCAGCAAAATAAACCCAGTTTAAAAAGTAACAAATATGACCATTATGTTCAAAACTTTCTACCGAAGTTTTACGATACATACATACATACATACATACATACATACATACATACATACATACATACATACATACATACATACATACATACATACATACATACATACATACATACATACATACATACATACATACATACATACATACATACATACATACATACATACATACATACATACATACATACATACATACATACATACATACATACATACATACATACATACATACATACATACATACATACATACATACATACATACATACATACATACATACATACATACATACATACATGCATAAGTTTATTCCAGCATTGGGAGTTGTAATTGAATAGAATTGTAATTGAATTGTAAATGGCCGACTTACAACTGTAAATAACTCCGTAAATCTCCATTTCAATACAAAAAACCCGAACTAAAATTTCGTGGAAGTTCGGTAGAAAGTTTTGAACATAATGGTCATTTTTGTTACTTTTTAAACTGTTTATTTTGCGGACCCAGCTGTAAATATATTTTTTCATCTTGTTAAAAAAATCGTAGGAAGTAAATGGTGCAGAAGATATTTTGAAGCAAAGGAAAGATCAAAAGTACCGCAAAATATGGCAGACTTAGACGATTGTTGTAACCAACATGATAACTGTCCATCAATTGTTCATAGCAATGAATAGCGTTGGGAATTTCAAAATGCCGTTAGCTTTACTCTAAACGTTTGCAAATGCAATGACAAATTTTATATAAGCAATCTGACTTATATTTATTTTAATGTTTATTATCAAATTTATAACTATGGTTATGGTTAAGTTTATTTATGAATTTATTATTAAGGTAATTATGTAGTTTTTTAAGTTTCAAAGTTTGGTCTCACTTATGCTTCTTCTTTTATTACATCTTTTACTTCACACTAATAATTCAACACGCTCTCTGGGCAACGTTATGCTTAATTCCATCTTAAAAACCCGAACAAAAAACTGGTTGCTAAGGTGTGATTTTATCTATGAGCTTATATTTGCTTATTTTTATGTTAACACTAAGTTTGCGTTTGACAAGTTCTCATAGACTTTCAATTTTTAATAGTTCTCCTTGGTAAGGGTTTTTTTTATAAATTTTACAGCGTGGTACAAGGCATCGTCTTGGTCAAATATTGTTCTTTCACCATTAGGAAACCACTCTAGTAGTTATGGAATTAGACTGGTCTGCAGCACTGTCTTAGACTGATATTGTTTTATTGTTCCTTGAATAATGTAATGCCGACCAATATCCTTACATGACCTAACCATTTTAGGTGCTAGACGCTTAACAGTGCTCAAAATGCATTCCGGTTCGTATTGTTCTGCTGGTCTGCAACCCACAAACCTGGATTTATCTCTCAAATCTCAAAGATACTTTCATCGCTGAATACAGCCTGAACAAAGAAATCAATATTTTTCATTTAATACCTTTTCAAATACTAATAAAGTTTATGGAGTGCGATTAAGCAAAAGAAAAAACAGAGTGGTTCTTACCCCATGCAAGACGTTTTTTAATCATCGTGTTTTTGATTTTTCTGTCATATCTAGCACTTGTAATACTTCTTGAACCACATTCTCTGTGCTTTTAATGGATCCCTAACTTGAATTTTGTATTAACCCTTCTTACAGTTGAAAAGACTATATAATGCAGGTCTCTAAATATGACTCATAATTGAGTTAGAGCAGCTAAAGTCAACTGGAAATCTTTCATTTTACAATAATAAAACTGGCACTTTTAATCAATTTACAAACCCTAAATAATTCCTGAATAAGGGCTGGCCTCACTTTCGTAATGGGATAGTTGTAATATTAAATTTTATATTTTAATCAAGTTCGAAAGGTTATTTAAAGCATATCATTTTTTTAAAATGTTCCAAATCTTAAACAAAAAAGCAAATGATAGATTTAAATTACTCGTGAACAACAAAAAAGTAACTTTGATTTGAAGATTGTTTTAAAAACGCTTAGACTTATTTCTTCTGTTCCACAAATTATCATTCCTATACAATCCTTCTTCATAATAACAAAAAAAAAAATTCATTGTCACTTTTATTTCACTTTTCTGAAATCCATCACACCACACGCCTCTTCTGATAATCCACATATTAATGGTCTTAACTCCTGCCAACCAAATAAAGTTTTAGTTTTAAATTTTAGTTTTTAAACATAAATATTAAAAAAGTGCTCACTTCTGTTTAACATTACTCATATTAACATTTTTGAATGTTCATTTTTCACTTAATAAATCAGTTTAAAACTGATTTTAACTGTTCTATTTAACTATGTGGGCCCTGGGAATTATTATATAGAGTCTACATGTCACTCCATACTTTTGAACCTGGAAGGTTATATTGATGTATGTTTCAAGGTACATATTAGCCGTCACGTTATTTTTGTCCCCGACTTACAAACATTATCTATCTTAAATCAGAGATTCGTCAATCAGAGAGTACATCTTGGTCCTCCCATCGGTCTCAGATCATTAAAGGAATAGACAATGAAATGTTTCAGCTTAACTGATTCCAATCAACAATTAAATTTTGACTAACAATATTCAAGTCATATTTATCGTCTTCAAATAATAATCCCCTGCTTAGTGCGGCTTTTTCTACACATATATATTATTCCCCTGAATTTTTACGATCACAAATGAGACATTTCAAAGAAGTTACATTTGCTAATACTAAAAGTTTATTTGTAGCGTTCATTCGTACATTTTCAAAACATAAGATTTAAATTATTTTGCAAAATGCAAAAATAAGCACATAAAGGGAAGTTTATTGTTTCTGCAAGTAAACCATATTCTCTTCAAAAACGAATTGAAGCGTCCAAATAGTTTTTAAAATTGATGCAGTTTTGATCAGAGAAATGTAATTAAGCTAAATCACTATTGAAAATCTAAGAGCCATGAAGTAAAAAATAACTTAATACTAACTTACGTTACATAAAAAACAGTTCAAACAGATTTATTTTGGTGAAAAATATCCAAAGTTCTTATATTAATAGTTTCAAAGCGTATTTACTTGTAAATATTGACATAAATTTTTGAGTTCAATATGCTTAATTAAGTGGTTTTAAAATTTTTCATCAAAGATAGCAAAAGCAGGAAAAATTACAAGAGGCAGCAATTTAAAAGCTGTATTATATAACTTAGCGGTATATATATTTATACAGGCGCAGATCTAAGGGGTGGCTATTGTGGCAATTGCCATAAAGTTTAAATTTAACGGCAGCCACGTTAGTTTTGGGTTTTTTCGCTCAAGGGATATCCCTAAAAATTTTAATTTATCTGCTGTTATTTACGGATTTTGGTTATAGAGATTCCTGCCATGGCCACAAGGTTTTTATCATACGTTACCGACGTTATATTCAATCAATAAATGCTGTGAAAATATATTAAAATATCGATCTTTTATCGAAATTTAAACCGTGAAAATAAAATTTGGCCACACAGTTACAAAATCCTGGATCCGCGTCTGATATATATATATATGTATATATATGTATATATATATATATATATATATATATATATATATATATATATATATATATATATATATATATATATATATATATATATATATATATATATATATTAGGGTGATTCATATTCGTCAAATATGAATCACCCTAATATATATATATATATATATATATATATTAGGGTGACTCATATTTGACGAATTTTTGAAAATCAAGTTGGTCCTACCTGGAATGGTTGATCACCAATATAAAAATAATTTTAAGCACAAAAATTTTAATGTCACGTGACTTTTGAGGTCCCCGCCAGCCAAATTTGTGTATAAAAACATAGCAAACTTCAGGGGTCTGGCGGTCACCTTTAAAATCAACACGGAAAGCCAGCTTTTCTTCTGTATGGTATATTTTGGACTACTTATTTATAATAGGGTAGGACCAAAAAGAAATACGGTGGTATTTATTCCACATGATGTGGAGAAAGTGGCCGAAAAACCGTTTTTTTCATAAAATGACGCATTACGATGTATAACTGACGCTGGTTTATTCTTCATATTTAGATCAAATTATGAAAATTAATATTAGAACTAAGCATTAATAATGTTTATATAGAAGGGGCATGTCAATAGCTACCCGCCCCCCTCACCCTAATAATAGGGATTTATACCCCCTCTATCCATTCTTCATTGGAAGGAGGGGGGGCTAAGTTATTTAAATTTTGTTATAAATCATATAATTTTAAACTACTATATTTTTTTTAGCAAAAAAAAACATTATTTGGCAAAATAAATATAAAAATCATAATATTTAAATATAATATAATTATTGCAATGCATAAATATGGTATATAAATCATGTTATTTTTTTCTCTGCTTTCCTATTGCTTCATACGAAAGCTGCAACTGTTCATTGGTTTATGACCCACGGAGGTGATCTCGTCTTTGCTGCACAGTTAGTATAAGTTCTTGACGATCATCCTCATTGTGAACATTGTTCACAAACTCTAATACAAGCTTTACAGCCCATTCAGAACAATCGTTCACTACTTCAAGTTTACTTACAAAATTGGAGAATGTTTTGAACTGATCAACATAGCACCACATAGGAGCAGGACAGTTTAACCAAAGTTTGTCCTCCATTCTTGTCAGGTTTAATAAACTGAAGATGAACCAAGAGTTCTCTCCAATTAATGGAGTAAGTCCTGGTGGCACTTCTTGTTTAAATTTTAACTTGTTTATCAAGTTTGACTTCTCTGAATGCTGAAAGTGATCAGGAATTGGTTTGGAGAGTAATGTTTTTGCGATGTTTTCTTTCTCCACATCAGGAAGGGTAGGGTTTAGGAGAGCAAGTAGAACCAAAGTTTCATCTAAGTACCAAGTGTGCCTTTTCATTGACATCATTGTACTTTCAATTCCGTTTAGAACTCTCTTGGAATCAGAGTCGCGTTTTTCTACATTTTCTTTGTACTGCATCATTTGCCAATAGGCTTTTACATCCTGAAATGGTGCCGCTGAGGGCAATGAGGTTCTCAGAAACCAGACAGAATAGAAAATTGCGATAAATTCTGCCATTGTCTTTAACTCTTTATTCAGCCTGGAGCTCGAACTTTGAAAAATATTTTAGGATACAGATACATCAGGGTAAGTTCCAATAACTCCCTATAATCCCCTCTTGGAAATATGTCAGTGTTTAATGCATCTTTGAAAAACTGGATAGTTTCCTCAATCTGGGTTGCCAAGAAAGTAATGCTGATGGAATTGGTATCAAACCTTATTAAATTGGAAGAATCAACAGTTTCCTTGATGTCACTCCAGTTTGTCTGAAACCGTTTGAACATTAAATTTTCTGGAACTGCTGTTTTGCCTGAGATAATTTGCTCCCAGAAATGTTTGAGATGAAGTTCATATATATGCCTCCTGCAGGCAAGCTCTAATAAAATAGATTCCTGTCTTTGACTGAACCTAATATTGGTTCCTGAATGTCTTCCAGTATTTAAGGCAGTTGTGTCAAAACATAGTCCCTTCACATCGTCACGTATTCCATAATCTTCAAGTACATTATACAAAGCTTCATACTGAGCAGCTCCAGTCCCATGCTCCATTGCTGGAATTCCAAGAAGCTTAATGTCTCCATCAATATTAGCTGAAACAGCAAACCTGTCTCTTTTCTCTTTTTTCCCATTAGTAATATCTTCCATAATTTTTCCATCAAAGTGAGCTATGATGGGGAAAAGTGATTTCTCAGCAGCTTTTTTAACCCCAATTTTGAGCTTTGCAGCATTTTGCTGGATGGTTTTCTTTTGTGCCCGCCAAATAATAGATTGAGACAGTAAAAAGTCTTTAACATTTCCACCTGAATTAACAACCAAATCTGTATACACATGCAGCAAATCTCAAGAAGGAAATATTTTTGGAAACTGAAGTCATAGCAATATCTTTTACAAAATCCTTGGCTAATTGTGGCGTGTCATTACTTGGACCTGGCTGATTGAAATCAAACAAACAATCTGAGTCTATGGTGGTATTTACATCACTGGTTTCTGAGGAAAACTGAAGCTCTGTAGTAAAATCATCTCTCTGAGAAAACTGTTCAACACTGTGTACTAACTGTGGATGTTTCAATCTTCTCTGTTCTCTCTTCTTAATTCTCCGGTTATAAAGTTTGTCTTTTTTACCCAGAGTCATTTTACGACTGGTTTAATGATCTCTCAAAAATTTCATATCGGTACAATACGAATCTTAATCAAGACAAGTCTTCTTTAGAATATCTTAGATATTTGGTTTAGCAATCCAAAAAACTTTCTTTCCTTTTTTTTTGAAATTTTGTCAAGCTTTTCCTGCTTCTTTTGAGTTCTTACACTTACTTTTCTTTAAATTCTCCCAGCTATTGATCAGATCAGTGATATGCTTCCTATAATAATATATATAACAGGTTTAGAAAATATTATATTATCCAAATTTTGTGGTTTGTTTATGGTAACCTGTCCCTTTAATTTGAATTAAATTTTGTTTGGTGTACCTTATAAATGGATCAGTGAGTATCCCATCCTTGTATCCTCCGTCTACCCATGGTTTCTTAACTGCGAACATAATGCAATTTTCAGGACAGCTACCAAGACCAGAACACTTTGCTGTTTGACGACCAATGGTACAAGCAATCAGCTTTTTTGTTGGAGTTATTTTGTCTCCAGATCGTCTAAACTGAAAGTAGAGAATAATGTCTTTATTTGTTGAAAACATTATTTCTGGAAGATTTACTTTAAGATCCTCTTCTTCAAAAAGATATGCCCTTGTTTTAAGTCTAGTCGATCTTGACATCTTGGTTTCTAAAAAGTAATTTGATTAAAGAAAACAATTGATATTCATTCTTTGTTTAAGCCAAATGTATTTTACAATAATAGTTTTGTATATAACCGCAGATAGTATACCTTTTGTAGATTGTTATGGATACACCACATACACACAGAATGTAAAATTACGACAAAATGTCTTCCGCAAATACGACGTTTATAAAACCGCGGAAAAGAATAATTATTCCAAAGTATTAAGGAATCAAAACGTTATCATAATTTAATGTTTATATTGTCTTTTTTACTAAAGAAAATATTTATAACAAAATTTAAATAACTTAGCCCCCCCTCCTTCCAATGAAGAAGGGATAGAGGGGGTATAAATCCCTATTAATAGGGTGAGGGGGGCGGGTAGCTATTGACATGCCCCTTCTATATAAACATTATTAATGCTTAGTTCTAATATTAATTTTCATAATTTGATCTAAATATGAAGAATAAACCAGCGTCAGTTATACATCGTAATGCGTCATTTTATGAAAAAAACGGTTTTTCGGCCACTTTCTCCACATCATGTGGAATAAATACCACCGTATTTCTTTTTGGTCCTACCCTATTATAAATAAGTAGTCCAAAATATACCATACAGAAGAAAAGCTGGCTTTCCGTGTTGATTTTAAAGGTGACCGCCAGACCCCTGAAGTTTGCTATGTTTTTATACACAAACTTGGCTGGCGGGGACCTCAAAAGTCACGTGACATTAAAATTTTTGTGCTTAAAATTATTTTTATATTGGTGATCAACCATTCCAGGTAGGACCAACTTGATTTTCAAAAATTCGTCAAATATGAATCACCCTAATATATATATATATATATATATATATATATATATATATATATATATATATTAGGGTGATTCATATTTGACGAATATGAATCACCCTAATATATATATATATATATATATATATATATATATATATTAGGGTGATTCATATTTGACATTTATATGTATATATATATATATATATATATATATATATATATATATATATATATACATCAACTACCGCAAGTAACTACCGCAAGTAACAACCGCAAATGCTTCAGTCACAGCATTCTCAGCTTTAATATTATGTATTCTCGTTGTGCTTTTAAAAAGAAGCAGCTTTCTCCAATTTTAATCAGAAGAAAATAATCGAGACTATAAATTACAATAAACAATATCAAACAGGTTATTGAGACTGACTTGAAACACTTGCTGATTTTTCAAGATGACTTGATTTGTTGATGTGTAGTTGACTTGAAATTGATAAACTTTTTAGCTCCTATCATTCTAAAGGAAACTTAAGTGGGAGTTGATATATTCATATCTTTATCACATTTTTATATACAATTTATATCAATTTATTTATTATACTTATACATTTATTTATTTGCTATATGTTATTTGACAAAAACCATAACTAAATGATTTATTGCTTTTATTGGTGTTCGTGAAGTTTCCCATATTATTAAAAGAAATTATGTTTTTTGACACTTCCTTCAACTCTATTTATAACCCGATGATAAAATAACACCTATAAAACTCTCGAAGGAGGAAGTTTTAAACGTTTCCTTCAGTTTTTCCATTTCACCGTATTGCATTTGTTGCCTGAATAAATTTAGCCGATATGTTTAATGCTGACCTGTAAGTTATATACGAAAAATTGCTGTTAAATGACTTATTTTTTGTTAGTTCAATATCGCATTCAATTTCTTATGATCTTTTAAATCAATTTTTAAATATTTTCAGATAGCAGTATCAATTTCAGAGAGCTTGATAGTCATGGTGAGTAGTAATTCATACCAAATTCAGAGTTAGGAAGCCAGAACAAACCTAAGTATAGATTAAAAGTATGGCGCGAAAAATAACTCAGTTTAAAAAAATGTTTTCTAAAAGAATTCCTTATAGAAGTTCTTATCTAATAAAAAGCCTCTATATCTTAAAGAAGTGTGAACTTGTGAAGACATAGAGACTTTTTATTAGATAACTATGACATTCACTTGAGAATAATGAGATTTACTTCAGTGTAATCAATTCCTTAGATAATGTAATCAAATCTAAAGCTAATAAAAAAGATAATATAGCAAAAATAATAAGTAAAACTTAAAAAGCTACCTTCTACAAAGAGTAAATAAAATTTTTCCATATGTTAAAAAAATTGTTTAAAATAAACAATAAAACAATTGAAATGTTATTTGCAAACAAGAATGTCTGAGTATTTGCAGACTGAAAATTTTACCAAATAAATTAACAAGAAGTATGATACTAAAAAAAGGAAACTGAACACAAAAACATTGAAAAAATTTTTAAAGACTTTAAGAATAAAAGCATTAAATCCGTTGTGCAAGTCCTGAATGCTGTTCTTGTTCTAAATATTGTTCTAGTCCTGAATATTGTTGCAGACCTGATTATTAGTGTTTAGAAAACAGTTTTAGAGTAGGTTATGTGTCACTTGCCTTATGAGATGGTAAGTTGGAGAAACTTTTAATAGCTTTCATTGTAAAAAAAAAGCTATTCTAGAATATACAATGTATGAAAACAGTCTTTTGCACGAATGAAAGTTTTAATCAATACAGTTTTATTAAAGTTAGTAAAAATGTGCATTATTCAAAAAGAAGTTCAAACAATTTTTTTTATGCAAAACTGCGTTTTGTAAATCTATATAAATGGTTGATGACTATTACATGCTTGTTTTTTATTGATTAATTTAAAATTATCTTGTTACCGGCTCATTTTAAATCAGTTTTTATGTCTGCTTTAGCATGACTACATTTAGGTTAAAGGCATCTAAGGTTATGGCGCGTCGGGTAATTCCGTGTCAGGTTATTCCGCAGCACGAATGTGATCGGACCTAATCTTATAAAAGAGTACATCTATTGCCACTTTCGAAAACACTTATTCGAAGAAAATCATTTTATTCTGCTGAAAATCCTGATATCTTAATAAACAAAGTCAAGCGATTGAAATTAGGACAGCAAAAAAAAATCGAAAGTAAATAAAAAAACAGTTGTTAAGAATTGAAAAAGCTATTTAGACTGAAAATAGCGAGTCTGGGTCCCTAGCTGAATCAGTTATAGTAAAAAAGAGACCACAAATACGAAACATTAGACAGAGGTTGAGGTACCCACATGATAAGGCTGTGCATGTTTTTAGAGTCTTGCATTTCTTGCTCTAAACAAATCGTCCCCTCAGTATTATCTTGTTCTATCTACAAATTTTTTTTTTTTGCAAAAACTAATTTTTATTGTTTAAAAAAGTATAATGTATTATTTCCACTTATCAATAAATTATTACCTTCTCTGCTTCGTCAAGATTTATTCAATTTGACTTTGTTCATATTATAATTTTACGTATTTTGTTAGTTTTATCTTATTCTATTTAACTTTTTTAAAACATTTTAGTATTATAATGTTCTAATGCCCAAATCTGCAAATCAATGTTGTAGCGCAAGTCACGTGGCTTTTTATTTTGATATTTTCAAAATGTCGTCAGTAAGTTTATTGGTTTAGTTACAAAAGAAACAGTTGACTTTGAATTACTTAATACCGACTCGTAAGTAGTTTCTATTACTATGGTAATTTTAAAATTTGAAAATAAAAAGGAAAATTTTATTTTTCCGATAATTGGATTCCATTTTATGTTCTTTTAACGATAAAATAGTCAACTATTATATCGTGCATTATCAACTATTATATAAATATCGTGCATTAAAGGGTTAAAATAACTTAAGACTAGCTCTCATACACAGTACTAGTAGTTAACTAACTATAAATCTATATATATAACTATATATATATAACTATATGTATAACTATATATATTGTGCCTTTAAATAACTATATATATAAGTCTTTAAGTAAGACTAAATTCTTTATATTATTTATTTCCAAACTGTAAAAAAATAACTTATATTACCCTGCTAATTACGATGCTTATGAAATTCCAATTGTCATTAATTTTTGATTTTTTTTTAATATTATGTTGTTTTTAACAGTGTCGATTCAAGTTTCCACAATAAGCTACTACATACGGATTTAGAAATAGTTGTGCCAATAGAGCAACTCTCGACAAAAAAAAAAGTTGGACGTAAAAGAACCAGAAATCCAGATAGCTGGAAATGCAATGTCAATAAAAAAAGGCGTCAAGCTGGCCAGGAGTATAAAAGCAGGAATAAAGTGATAAGAAGAAAGAGAGAGATCAATAATGAGAAGGACTGTACTAACTGTAAATTTAAATGCCACATTTATTTTCCGCAAGAGCAACGGGAGTTACTATTTAACAAATTTTGGGGACTCAATGATGACCTCAAAGCACACTTTTATAGTGAAAATACAACACGTATTGTGAAAAAAACTAAACGAACACTTGCAATTTCATCGAGGCGGCAATACTCATTTGCCTACTTTTTTCACCTGGCAGGGATTCCCGTCAGAGTTTGCAAACCTTTCTTTTTAAACACTCTTAACATAAGCCAACAAAGAATTTCATATTTTTATAAACATTTCCAAACAGATACAAACACGCCTACCCCAAGAAAACAAGGTAAACATACAAAAAAGAAAATTCCTGACGCGGTCAGAGATGGCGTTAGGAAACACATATATAGTAATCCGGTTATAGACTCGCACTATTGCAGTGCTAATACAAATAGAAAATACTTTGAGTCTGAATTGTCTATTAGTCGACTGTATGAGCTTTACCAAGACTTTTGTCAGCAAAAACGATTTCAACCGACTAAAAAGCACTTATACTCTGAAATTTTTTTAACTGAGTTCAATATTTCTTTCCAGCAAAGAAAAAAAGATAGGTGTGATAAGTGTGAAATTTTTAAAATCAAAATTGCTGAAGGTATTTTAAGTGATTGTGAACGGGCTCAGCATCTAAGTCAAATTGAACAAAAAGAAGATGCACGCGAAGAGCGCAAAAAAGACAGACAGTCAGGACATCCTGTTCTCTGTTTTGATTTACAAAATGTTTTAACAGTTCCCAAGGCTGAGATATCCAACTTCTTTTATCTTAGGAAGCTGTCTGTTTATAACATGACAGCACATCTTTCTTTAGATAAAGATGTTTATTGTTGTATCTGGTCTGAAAGCCAATCTGGCAGAGCCGGAAATGATTTGGCATCTGCAACCCTACGAATTTTAGAATCTGTGCTTACCACCCGTCCACAACTTAAGAACCTCATTTTATGGTCAAATTCTTGCGTTCCGCAAAATAGAAACAGTATTATGAGCACGGCAATAAAGCATTTTTTAAATGCTCATCCTGATGTTGAATCTATCACTCAAAAGTTTTCTGCAAGCGGACATGACTGTGTTCAAGAGGTTGATGCGATTCATAGCAGCATTGACCAAAAATTAAAAAAAACTGAGGTATACAGTCCACTGGGTCTGATCAGAATACTAAAGTCTGTTAGGCGACAGAAACCTTTCAATATCCTGCAGATGACAGATGTTGATTTTTTAAATATTCAAGCTGGAGCTAAAAGCTATAACTTTACCAAAGTGCCCTTTACTCAAGTAAAACAATTAAAATACTATTCCAATCATCCTTTTACTGTTTCATTTAAAACAAAACATGCAGACGGCTTCACCTCAGTTTTTGCAGGTGCCCAATCATTAAGAAAAAAGAAATCTACAGCATATCCCATAACTGCACCAAAACTGTCAATTCAGACCAAAAAAAGCCACTTACTTTCAAAAGAAAAGAATGAAGATATTAAAAAAATGATGCCCTACATGCCTGAGATTGATAGAAATTATATGGCAACTCTTTGTGTTTAGTAACTCATGTGCATCTCCCATGTACTTTTCTTAATTATTTTTATGTCTTAATATAATTGTTTCATGAAAAAAAAAATGTTTTACTTGAACACAACCAAATAATGTCTAAAACAGGGGTGGATCCAGGTCATTGTCATAGGGGGGAGGGGGTTATATGACCAAAAAAAATGATTTTTTCAGCTAAAACCACTGTTTCATTTGATCATTTTTCTAACTAAGTTCAATAATTCTTTCCGGCAAAGAAAAAAAGGTGTAATTAGTGTAAATTTTTTAAAATCAAAAGTGCTGAAGGTACTTTAAATGATTGTGAACGGGCTCAGCATCTAAGTCATATTGAACAAAAATAAGATGCACCCGAAGAGCGTAAAAAATGCTTATAAATTAGTTTACTAATAAATATATTAAATGTGTATATAACTAACTTTCTTTTGCCAAAAATTCAAATGTTGCAAAATAATATTTTGTATTCTTATTTTTTTTTTAATTTCTATCAATAATATTTTGAAGATTGATAATTCTTAAGATAGGGGGGAGGGGGATACTCCCATCTTTGTATCCGTCCTTGGTAAGAAATACATTCAAAACATTCACCAAATAAGACATTTGTGCATGTTTGGACAAACTATAATTAAAAAAACCCAAAGACATAGAACATTATACATCGACATTGACATTATACATTGACAAATTGACATAGAACATTATACAATTTTTTTATTTTGTAAAGTTTGTCAGTAATTTGTTCTATCTCAAAAGTCAAAAATCATTTTTTTAAACACTAAATACACAATAATTTTCTAAAAATGGTTTATAAGGGTATTATATATTGACCTTGACAATTTTATAATAACAAAATTAGGTGCAAAGTTTGTTTTGAACATTTTTAGGGCTTTTGAAAATTCAAATGCCTTTTTTTCAAAACCATAGTTTAGCGACATAGAACAAGATAATACTGAGGGGACGAAATGTCAACACAAATCGGTTTAAGATAATATAGTATTTTTGAAATAAAATCTCTTTTTGAAATTTCTTTTTGAAATAAAATCAACAGAAAAAAATTCGATAGTGTCGTAGAAACCAAATTACTGCTAAGATTTGTATGCTGTAAAAAAAAAATAACATGTCGTTTTAATGCTGAATGCTTTTGTATTGCTAATGTGATTGCATAAAACGAGTTAGCCGCCATTTTAAAATGGAGACAGTATCATTCTGTAAGACGGTCAGCGAGTAAATACTATATCTTTTAAAGCAAATGTTCAAAGCAAATACGGAGACTCAAGGTAAATACGACCTTTTTTATACCTTTTAAAATGATAAGGTTCTAAATAATGTAAATATTCAAGGGAAGTTAATTTTTTTCTTAGTGAAGTGAATAAAAACTTGTTGCACCAAGATTAATTGAAGTTTTGAACTTTGCTGCGAGTGCTTAGCATAAAAGCAATATCATAAAAAATATAGTTTGGTTGTTCACATTATTCAAACCAATTCTCCCAAATAAACCATCTTCTACATTTTGTTAACCAACAAAAACAGGATAGAAAAAAACAACTAAATATGAGCAACCACCAGTATGCACATATTTGGATGCATTGCTATTAAATTCCTGTCAACAACCTAATTTTTATAAAATGTTATTGAAACTATCTAAAACCAAATCGTGCCCAAAAGTCAAAAAATTTCATATATTAAGTGCTAAAAGTTTCATATATAATAAAAGTTCTGTAAATTTCTTAAGAAAACGTATTCAAAAAAGTAACGTTAGCTTTATTTAATCAGTTTTAAACCAAAATTATTTAAAGTCGTCAACCTTAATTCAAAGAAACTTCTTTGAAAAAGCATTTATATTGCTAAAACTAATCTTTGTTGTAATTGATTTAAAATAAACATGCACACAAAAAAATTAATAATAATAAGTCAATGGTAACTCGGCTCAAATATTGAATATCTATCTCTATTTCGCTTTGAGGCGTTTAAATTGTGAAGAAAACATCTTCGTAAATTATAAACTATTTTTAATGCCATTCAGAATATCAGGTTTAAAAAAAATTATATGAAAATTTCAGCTAATGATATGAAAACTAAGGAGCCCAAGCAGACTTCAAAATTGATTTAAAATTGAAAAACTTTGCCATAACAACTTTTAGTTTTACAGAAAAGGTTCTTCTAAATATAGTCCAAAATATGCATTTATAAAATGAGAAGAATTTTTCTGCTACCAGACCTCCTCTAAGATATTTAAAACAAACTTTCTGAGAAAAAGGATAAATCAAGAGATATCTAGTATTTTTGTTCAATTTGCAGAAAACTTTATAAGGAGAAAATCAAGAAGCAAAAACATAATATTATTAAAAATGCTCCGATTCCGTAGAAGGCGAAGTTCTTCTAACTGTTCTTTATCCAATTATATTTTGTTACTTCCTTTTAAATTCCACCTTCTTGAATTGATTTCGCAGATGAATATCTAATTTTAACTTTCGTGATAAATTGTACATAAAAAAGCACTTTTTAAATAAATCTTAATAAGATTGATTACAGTATACTGCTATAAGACTTTTGTAAATTGCTTTTGTAAATTGCTTATAGGAGGCTATTTACTTTTTTTCTCTCAGTAAATGTGTTGATGTATATTTACTCTTAAGGTGCAAACTTTAGTAATATTCTTATGCAAACGATTGCTCTAGCCGTTGCTAGCTAAAAAAACTGAACCTCTCTTATTCATATGCTTAATTTGATCATTTTATACCCAAAAATGACAAAGAAAGGTCCCATCATGTTCTACAAAGTTTGAAATATATCTCAATCATAAAAATTTCAAAAAAGTTCAAACAAAACGTTTTGAAATGGGGTTTGCCACCTTAATCAAAGTTTAAAAAACAAATAATTTTTTTTTAGCTTTCAATGTTAACGTAAAAAAAAGTATTGAAACTACTGCATTCAAAATGAATGAGTCCAAAGATGTTGCTTAGATAAATGTTTAAGTGTCTGAAAAAGAAAATATAGCATTAAAGAAAAAAAAATAGGCATAAAAAAGGAATCACCGTTGGGGAGACCGGGGCTAGTTGGCAACAGGGGTAAGTTGACTGCGTTTAACTTTGGAATTTTTCACCAAAATTTCTAAAGTTCACTTAGAATTTTCCTACTTAACAAATTCATCTTTCAGTCTAGTATCAGGGCTATAAGCGCATTTGCATAGAAGTTATATCAAATTTTGTGTTTTTTTTTACTAATTTTGTAACTTTTGTAACTATACTACTTTTTCAAATTTAAAAAGCAAGAGCATTAGCTACAAGTAAATTCAAATAGATGTAATTGTTGTATGGTTCACTTAACCAGTTACATATTGTGTTTCTCATTATTTCGCGGTTTTGGGGATTTATTAGCCATTTTGTGAGTAAAAAGCTTTTGGGGTTAGTTGGCACAATGATCGCGGAACTAGTTGACAACATTTGTCAACTTACAACTTTTTTAATTGGTCGTAAATTCACTAAAGTTATATAACATTGAAAATCTAAAGGCATGCGAAATTATAAAAGAAAAGTAAACAGGCCTGTATATTCTAAAAATGTTATAAAAAATGCAGTTGATGCGCTTTTTATAAAAGTAAAGTCTACTCAATCGAGTTAAGATCAAAAAAAAAGTTATTGGATAAAAATTATCAAGACTTTCCATAAAAAAAAGACGTTGTTAAACTTGTCTCTTTTTATATGGTGAGCCAACTTAAAATTAGAGAATAGATAGCTTACCCCGGGTCGGGGTAAGTTGGTACATAATTTTTTGTTTGTTTTTGAGGCCCTTTTTGGGCCACCAATATTTTTTTTTTATAATGTTTAGCACTTGCACATTCTTGCCAAATTCATAGTCATTTGAACTGCAGTTTGATATCTTCAAAAAAGTTCATCCAAAAATGCACAGAGCTCAAAATCTAAAACTTTAGCTAGCTAGTCCAGGTCTCCCTTAAGCTATAAAGGTACAAATAATTGGAATTACTGAAACAAAAGCAGGATTTTCTAAGCAAAAGATTTAAAAGTATTGGAAAAGCAATCAGAAAACCAGTTCCATCACCTTCAAACTTGCTAAATAATGGAAAGTTTGTCCAAGCAGTACTTTTCAAAGAATGGGGAAAACATATCACAGAGCAAAGCATATCTAAGAGTAAAGCTTGTTGACGAGGATAGTATTTTGCTCAGTTTTTTTGGTTTCGAAAAACATCGACAAGACAAATATTTGTTTGAGTTTCTGTTTTTTACTAATCTCTAGAAAGTCAAAAAAATGAGGTGCAAGCTCATCGAAATGAGTTTGCAGCTTTTTTCTTTTAATTTTCTTTCTTATAACAAACCATGATTGGAATACTACAGGTTACACTACGCAATGGAGTTAGATTTCAGATCTTTTAATATTATTTCGTCAAACAGCAGTTGTTTTTTTTTTGTTATTTTGCCAAGTTAAATTTTTTTTTTTTTAACTTATCGAATGCTCATGATTAATCCGTAGAAATAGAATAAAGTTGATATTATGAAATAAATGCTGATGAAAGTAGAAAAGAAAATAAGGAATTAAAAAAATTTTCCGAAAAAGTGTGATGAAAATTCAGATTCTTCGTAATCAACAACTTTTCAATTCTATTTCAGAATGCTTGAAAAGCACTAAAAATGTTATCATGTTAAATTTGCCGATTCAATGCTAGCTCTTTATCAAGTAATAGATGCGTAACACGATGTTAAACATTGATAAAATAAAAAAAGTTGAAATCATGAAACAAAATTTAACAAAAACTAAATAAGAAGAGTATAAAATAATTTTAGTTTTTAAAGATGTTATTTACAATAGTTAAAATGGCACTAGTTTAGACATTTCAGCAGGATAATGATCCTTAGCAGACGGCGGTATGTGTAAAAAGTATGTTTAAGAGAATTTGCTAACATTACTTAAGCAATTTAGATGGCCATTCCATAACTGGACATTTACTCCAATTATTGAATGCCCATCCAAATCGCTGGATTTATTCCAAACAGAAACTTATGGAAGATTTTTGAAAAAATCAAAGATGGAAACTCAAAAAGCTTTAAAGAGATCAGTTATCATTCAACATATGTTGTTGTTGTTTCTACATATATGCATCAAAAACAAGGTCTGTGAACGAGAGTCACTTTCGCTGAATGGACATTGTTTTTTCCCATTATCAAGTAACTCTATATAACATCTAATAAACTCAGACCAATATTCTAGGCTGTTAAATTAACATTATTTCGTAAATCATCATTCATCAATACCATCAGAATGGCATTGAAAAACAAACTTAATAAACTTACAGCTGTTGCAAGTTTATAAAGTTTGCTTTTTTTTTATCATTATCCTTTTTCCATCTTTGATGATTTTCAGCACTAATTTTGAATCAAATGCTTCAAACCCGTTTCTATATTGTGCAGTATAACTTCACATTGTCCAAATAAAAATCCATTGTATCTTTTCATAACAGCAGCAAGGAAGAAATGTTATCCAAGCAACCCCATCTTGATATCAGAAATTTCTGCGGAAGTAATTTTACAAAGCCCAATAAATCATACAATATCAAAATGATTGAACTTTACCTCAACAAGGAGTTATAATACATAAGTATGGGAATGTGATTGTAGCAGTATTCATTTTACATGTAAGCAAAGAATGCATTTTAACAATAACTTTGAATAATAAACGAATTTCTATATTCTGGTTTTTAAAAAGCTTTTGATTGCATCTTGATGTATTAAAACGTAAAAGTCTTGACACAGACGCCCTTCCTGGCTAGGAAAGGATATTTGTCATTGCTTTCAATGTCATCAACTTTTAAAGATTTGAGCCTAAAAAAATGTAACTTTTTTTTTTGTGGAAAAACACAACTATTTTGTTTTGCAGTGTCTTGGAAGTGGTACATATCTTTAACAAGCACCAGTTGGCAAATCTCCTGTTACGACTAGTGATTGCGTATGAATTCATTTGAATAACAAGAACATCAACTTTGTTTCGAGATTCTCAATAGGCGGAATTAACATTGAACATCAAACTTTTGGGTCTAACACCTGGGATTGATGTTATAAAACAAACGTATTTATGTGAACATTCTCCTACTTAGTGTAAAAATATAAATATTGTTCTCGAAAACGTAAAACAATTTTGTCGCTATTAAAAATTAATGGTGTGGTTAAAAAAGAAATAGTGAATTCTTTTGTTCCTTTTTTATTGAAAAAAAGTAGATTATTTCATACCAAAATATTTTGTTTCTAATCTCAAAGATAATTTCGCGATATGATGGCTTCTTTTTTACAAAATTCATAGTTTTACAAAGACTAAAGTTTAATAAAACTGACCCCAGAGTGCATTAGCGCTAGTTTGGTGTTACGCTAGTTTGCTCTGAGGCAAGATTACTGTTAAGCCTGTTTGTACTGACTAGTTTGCTGATACGCACTGAACTCAGTTCTCCGTTATGTTATTGTTACCTCCACGGTGCATATGAACATGCTCTAAGACCTGTAACACATCCCCGGAATTTTTTTTTTTTGATTATCATCAGAAAATATTTCCTCATTCAAAAAATGTAAACGACAACTTTTTCAGCGTGGAGAAATCACATATCTTAAGGGAGTGCCCAAAAATTTTGTTGTTTAAGATAGGTAACTAGAAGCATGGAGCATACTCAAATTTCTAGTATGTCGATACTGGTGTCGAATGAGGATGACTTGCAAAAAATTAGGGTAGTTGGAGCTAAACCAACTACCCCCCGACCCCTAACTGTCCCCTTTATAGAAAAACGTCTCCTTTAATCATAATTTTTTTTTTTGTTCTATCATAAACTAGATCAAAATTCATCGACAGATTTCAAGTTTCATCAAAAAATCTCTTTTTGTTTAAGATTTATAACCATGCAAATCATAAAGTTACCTCCAATTACCCCCTGAAATAACTTTAAATGGTCTTAATTTTCATGCGAAAAAGTTTTTTTGATATAATTTGAAATCTGTCGATGAATTTTGATATAGTTTAATATAAAAATAACAAAAAATGAAAAGGGTTTTAGGAACCATACCCTAGGGGAGGGCTTTTAGGGTCAAGTAGGGTTTACTACAATCACTTAAAAAACATCTAAATTACATTTAAAAAAAAAATTCTGTTTTTTATGGTTAAATTATAATTGACATTTTACATTTCAAAATCATTCTAAACGTGTATTCATAGGAGGTTCAATCTTTTACTTTTTACAAACTACATTCCTGCCAATAGAAAGCTACTTTAAAAGTTCTTGTAGATGTAAGCAACAACCACGTTTTTTAGCGCCTCTATATAGCTTGGGCTGTGCTCTCCAACTTTTCTCATTTGTCAAAATTGATTGAAATCCTGATGAATGGATTCAAGAGCTTGTTCGGTCTAGTAACCTAAGCCTATAGAATATAAGAAGTACAAAAGAAATGCAAGTTTATTTATAAATATTTATTTATTAATATTCGTCACAACTTATGCAAATTTCACGATTCAACTGTTGAAATAGAGTATTTAATTAATAATATTATAAATTATTTTTTTATCAAATTTAAAAACTATTTGTCATACTGGAGACTCCGCCTTTCATGTCAATGAATTTGATAATATGTTGCTCAACTATGTGTACCTTTAAAGGAATTGTAGCCCTTAGATTTTAATAGCTCGTAGAAAACTCCTCTAAATCTTTGACATATGCGGACCTTAATGATTTTCCAAAACAACCATGGACTATTTTTTTAAAATTTCTAATTACCTTAATGTATTTGGCAGCGGAAACTCCAAGGCTAGACTCCTGAAAAAACAGTTCAAAGCTGTCTATGTTTTTAAGCAACTTATTGCAAGCATTGTCTTCCAAACGATGCTGGCCTAGGTAGGATACTCTTCAGATATTTATCTTAGACAGATATTGGTTAACAAACTGTAACCTACACTCCTTGTTTTCAAATAAATTTTTTCAATCTCTTTTAAAGTTTTGTCGACAACACCTAGCAGTATATGTAGACCAGGAACATTTACAAGTTCTGGTATTTTTTTATTTTTCTCGCCTGTTAATAAAGGGTAATTAACAACATTTGTGTCCTTTTTTGCTTTTTTTAAATTTGCGCCATTTATTGGTCGTACAATCTACACAAAACTTCTGAATTATAATGCTTTTTGAAAGTCAGGAAATGATCACATGCAAAACGGACAAGGGTGCTTTTATGTTGCAGTTTGTTTTTCAACCATTTGAAGCAAAACCTTTAGATCTTCAGATACTGTGTAATCTAAGGATGAAATGTTCAACTTATCCAACATTAACCGTAAATTATGGTATTTTTCGTTCAATGAAGGCAAAATGGCCAATATAATAGTTTTGTGGACACTTGAATCTTTAAAATCTTTGCACGCATATCCGTCACACTAGCTCATTTTCTCTGAAAATTTAATGCTTTTTAATTCTGGTTTTTGGGTTATTGACAGTGTAACTTTAAGGAATCCCTGCACCACATCTTAACCTAGTTTGATATCAACACCATTTTATCCTTGACTTCTGTGATGATGTACCATTGCTACAAGCTCTTCAATGTCAATAGAATACACAATAGGAGTATCTTTTTCTACCTTTTTCTACCTTTATACATCCATAAAAAATCAAAATGAATGACACAGATCGCAATCTAGTTATCAAAAACTTTTTTTTTTTGGTCATAGTTTACTTACCTCTTTGCTTTCATTTAATTCTTATAGCAATGGGAGTTTATTACCATTTAATAATTTTCTAATCATTTCATTGCTCTCAATCAGTTTAATATTGAAACTAGATTCCAGACTTTTCTATCCTACCTCACTTCACAGAACTTGTGCAACTTCAATGATGTTGTGATTACTTAGAAATCATAATGAAGTTATAACAAAAACTTGTTTTAAACTCATAACAAAATTATTTTTAAAAGTATTTTTAAGCCACAAAATCTTACTTGAAATTCTGAACCCAATCCTAGGATTGCCAAATACTAAACAAACTTTTTTCGTCCCAAATCATAACACTATCTGGTGTTAATGCTTCACCATCTGCGTTGAAACCGATAACTTTATTTTCATCATTATGCAACCTGAAAGAATAATGACTTGGATCTAATTTATCTGGAACGTGTTCAAAGAGCGTATCTGGATTGATAAAATCAATATTAAGATTTAGATTTGGATTACTGTAACCAACGTTAGCCATTTTTGGGCACATTTTGTTTCCAGAAATGGCAAAAACCAAGTTGTTTGCAGTGGATTGAATCACGCAAACTGTTTTCTTCTCAGCACTGATGAAGTCTAAATAAACTTTAAATTCGGAAAACTTATCGTTTATTTCTCCATTACACGTAACTTCTTGATTCATTTGTAACCAGTAATCGCCTGCATCTCCCTCCTGGTGTTTAGCGAAAATACGGCAAGGACGTGAGTTAAGATCATTTTTAAGAAACTATAGTCACAAGCGCTTCAGACATTCACTCTTATTATTTTGATTTCTTTCAAATATAAATATATTAATTCTTTTTAGGTATTATATAAATATGTCACAAAAGTTTACTTAAATGAGAAGTTTTAATAATAAAACTCAGTCTTGTATTTACACTCAACCCAAACGAATTTATTCACCTAATTATTCGAGACCTTCTTTTTTATCGACATTTTTCATCAAAAAAAAATGCAGACGTTTTATACTTCAATTAAAACAATGACAAGTGAAACGTTTATTTTGAGTTTCTGTTTTTTTATGTAATCTTTAGAAACTAAATCAAAAATGCTGCCTACTCATTGAGAATAATGAGGCGCAATCTGAATTCCGTTCGCGTTTCAAAGTTTTCTATCTTAACCCATCTTAACTAAAAAGACAGATTGAATTACAATACTTAATTATTCCGTTGAGCTGAAAAACTTTTCCTTTGCATACCGTATTTTAATGTAAATTAGAAAAATAGATACAAATAAATAAATAAAAAACGACCTAATGCTAAATAAACTTAATAATCATTATAAATATTATGAAGTGTTATATATTTATATTATATATAGTTACATTAGATATATTTACATTATATATATTAATATTATATATATTTATTTTTTACATATTTATATTATATATATTTACATTATATAAATTTATATTATATACTATATATTATATTATATATTATTTATATTATATACTATATATTATAAATTTATATTATATATATTTATATCATCTTTATTATATTTCATCTATGTTATGTTTTATATATATCACATTTTATATATATTTTATTTTATATGTTTTTTATGTATAACTATTATAGTTAAGAATATTCATTTCAAATAGAAAAAAAGAAATAAAAATAAAAAAAACTATCAGTTTCACCGAAAACTAAACAAATCCTATAATTCTTGAAATCTAATAATTTTTGGCCAATTGTTATTCCAAGTTAGGGAGTTTAGCCTCGTGACTTTTGTTACGGAAACCAAAACGCCATTTGTTTTTTTAAAAACTTGATTTATGGGCGATACTCAAGTGAGTTATTTTCAGAAAAATAAATTTCAATTATCGTCAAAACTCAAGTCATATTTATGTTACTTTACGTTTGAAGATTCTTTATTTTGATTTGTTAGCATTATTTGTGTTTGTTTTGTATTTTTAATTGCGACTTAAAGCTGTGCGTTAATTTTTATAAATAAATTGTAAATAAGCTGCCTATTGATTAAAGCGTATAGCATTAAGAGGATTTTTTTTTTAAAAATTAACTTCCACAAATTTAATACTTCATATTTGAATTTTAAAAGTACAGATTTCTTAAATACGCTTCATTTATTTTAACAATATATAATACTTGTTTTATTTTTCCAACAATGTGACTATCCCGTAAGTTACAAATATGTAAATTTTATTAAGCTTTTGCTTAAAAAAAGTATCCAATAAGGGAAAGGATTACAAAAATCACAATAAACTACTTTTTATATATTTAAAACTATAAATCTGATAGTTGAAGCATTTCCTTATCGCCTGCAGACAATGTTTATTTTGTCCTGTAAGTAACGTCTCAATGTCACGTAAGTAACTGCTCATTGCATTGTCTTTAATGTCAGAAACTTATCCAAAACACTTTGATAATTAAAAAATTCAAAATACAACAAACTATTTACAAAACTATATTTTAATGGATAGAAAATCTTATGGAAAGTATTTTGAACATTTACACAACTTATCGACAATCTTTATTTTCATTTCAGACCAAAATAAAATTTAATGGCTAAAACTAATGCAGAAAGACAGAGTAAACGAAGACGATTGAATCCTATTTTAGCAAGGGAAAAAAATAAAGAATATGTTTAGAAACACAGAGAAAAAAAGAGGGCAGAATACAGAAAGTTGTCAAATGATAAAAAGCATGAAGCTGATACAGAAAGAAAGATTAAAGAAAGGGAAAAAAAAGCTAAGAGGAGAAAAGAAACTTTAAATAAAATTAATGAAACTATTTGCTACAGGAAGCCATATAGTAGAAGTTCTTCTCTGTCAAGAGCTGCAAATAAAGTAAAAACAATGTTACCTAATAGCCCCTCATAGCAAAAAGCTGTTATTACAAAATTAGCTGTTGAACTAAGTTGCAAAATTGTAGAAAGTTCTATTGAGTGTAGAGGATTAACTTTCTTAAATGAAGAAATCAAGCAAAAAGTCTTTGAATTTTATGAAAATGATGATATTAGCCATATGTCTCCTGGAATAAAAAATAGAGTTGCTATCAGAAATAATGCCAATAAAGAGCATATTAAAAGAAAACACATGTACATGAGCCTAAAGGAGACTCATGCCTCGTTTATAACATAAAATGAAAATATCAAGATTAATAGAAGTAAATTTGCAAGTTTAAGGCCATTACATGTTCTCCTTAATCAACAAACACCAGCTAATTTATGCAGATGCATCTATCATCAAAATGTAATTCTTTCACTGAAAAAGCTTTCTGTTTGCAGTGCAAATATATCTGTTTATTCTAACAAATTTGCAGACTACTGCCTTCAATGCCCAGATGAACCAGCATGTTGGTTTAGTGAGTATCAGCACGAAGGATGTGGTTTCAAAAAAAAGGTATTAATTGCAATGTAATAGTGATACTTCAGCAAAAAATTGTTCAGTGGAAGCAGTGGCAAGATGATAATGGAAGGATAAACCAATTAGTTCAAATCACTTCAGTAGTGCACTTGTATGATCATCTGTGCATATTGATGCCTAGCTCACAGTTTTATTAAAAGACAACAGCACAAAAGTTTAGAATCTGAAAAAAACAGCACAAAAGAGGTAGGTGGAATAGCAGTGAAACAAATGGATTACGCAGAAAATTATAAATGTTTTTCTCAAGATGAGGTTTAAAATGCACACTGGAACCAACAGCAGGCAACTATCTATACTTCTGTGACTTGGTTTCAAAATACGAAAAACTGTCATGCAATTGTTGGTGATTGTACTACTCATGATAAAGAAATATCATTAGAATATTTTGATAATATAAATCAAAGCCTACCAAATGATGTTTTTGAGTTAAGAGTTTGGACAGATGGTCCATCAAGCCAATTTAAGAACAGATATATTATTGCAGGTACTCAAAAGCTCCAAAAAGTATATTGGATTGCCATCAAATGGAACTATAGTGCAACTAGTCATGGAAAGGGACCTATAGATAGCTTGGGAGCAGTTGTTAAAGGAATTCCTTCTAATCAGGTTTTAAACAAAAAGGCTATTATTAACAATACTGAAGATTTTTATCACGTAGTTTTAAATACTAACCCAAATTTTCAAATTTTATAATTTTTATATGATCATATTCATCAAAGAAGCAGTGAGCTAAATCTACAAGAAATATTTCAGAAATCAAATTATGTAAAAGGGATTTCCACTTTTAATTACTTTTCCTTTTTTGATGATTGCCTAAAAACAAAATGATATTCCTCTGAGTCAGAAACAACAACTCCAAAAATCAAAGTTGCAAAAAAAAAAAAAAAAAACAAATTTAATGGAAATGCAGGTTTTTATGTATTTCGCTAATTAGTTTTTTGAATTTTTATAAAATGTATAAAATTAGGATGCACATAAAATATAGACTTTAGACTTTAGACTTTAGTTTAGACTTTAGACTTTAGTTTAGACTTTAGACTTTAGTTTAGACTTTAGACTTTAGTTTTACTTATTTTTAATCATTTTTTTAAAATACTACAGCTAATCCCAAAATTGGAGTGAAGAAGTATATGCAACGAAAAAAAATAGATGACAAATTATCTTTCTTGATGATTATGATGAATATTGAACACACAAAGTTTTTTCATAAATATATGTTACATGTCTAGACATATGTAATATGTAATATACAGATGTAATATTTAGAAATATATGTCTATATACATTAGGGTGTCCCAAAAATATGAAGTTTTAAAATGTTGATGTCTCACCCCATTAAATATGTCTGTATGGTAACAGTAGTTTACCTGCCAAATTTTAGCCCATTTGGACAATGTTTAGAGGTCCCCCAAGAGGTCGAAAACTTCCGATTTTGGTGTTTGATCGTTCGCTACCAATTTTTGATACAGTGTTATATGATTTGATTATAAATGTTTTATGATTTGTTTATACAAATGAAACAAAATATATAATTGTGAAAAAATATATAAATCTGCAATGCCTTTTTATTTTTAATTTCAAAAATTAGGTCAAAAATGATTGAAAAACAAGATTTGATTGAATTTCAGTTCGCTTGAATAGTAATTAATAAGCATTTATGTAGATTATGCAAATAATTCAAATTTTAGCTAGCAGTTCACGATTATATTCTGCAAAGTTTTTTCTATGCTGTTCAACTACTTGAAGCAAAAATTGTTTCTGCTTTTCGTCTTTGGTGATGGTTTCATTGAAATGTTGTACCAACGCTACTCCCTGTTCTGCAGAGTCATTGATGCAAACCAGATTCCTTACAAACACTGCTGCAACTTGGAAAGAAGGAGTACCTGACCAGTTTTCAACAGGTACATCAAGAAAACTGGCATCAATATTGTCAAAACTTTGTGGTAGTGTTTTCATCAGATGTGGGCCTCGATCTGCTTGTATTGTGCGGACAAGATCAGTCTTTTCTTTGTCAGACAGGAGAAATGAAAAAAGAGCAAGAGTTGCCAATTCTGGACTCATGTACCAAGAATGACGCAGCATCATTTTTAATCCAGTCGAACCAAAACTGCATCTTCGTAGTCATGCAAACGCTGTATCAACAAAATATCATTCACAGGTGCATCAGCAGTGAGCCTGCATGAAAACCATGACTGAAGATAAACACGAATGATAAACCGATTTAAACGTTGAATACCTTGTAATTCTCGAGCTGTTAAGTTAAAAATGGTTTTATTTACGGTGAATAATAGTTCAATTTTTAATGCGTAGATGGCTTTTGCCATCCATCGTGCCCTGTGCAGTGCACCAGGTTTGCGAATGGCTACATCAACCTGCAGCCCAACCATTTGTGCAGCAAGAAATAGAAGCTCTAAATAGTCATCTCGTGAATGTCTGACCTGAAGTTGACATTTGATGAATGCTTTAATTTCATCTGAAACAATTATCAAAGGGGTTGATCTGGCTTCTGGTGTGTGATTCATTTCTGTCCGTTTTTCACGAAACCTTTTGAAAAATAAAATTTCTGGTCCAGTGGATGGTCCAAGACAAACATTGAATACATCGGCAAGCAGCACTTCAAACATATGATGACGGCAAGCAATCCATAATAAATTACGTCCCATGGCTTTTTCTAGAAGAGTGCAAGCTCCATTGAGTTTTCCAGTATTGGAAGCTGTCTTGTCAAAGCACATGCCAATAACCATTGATTCACACTTCCAAGATTTTATATGCTGATGAACTGCATCAGCAGCTGCTCGTCCTGATCCAGATGCTACCTTTGGAACTCCAAGAAGTTTTGTAGTGCCATCAACAAGTGATGAGAGCAGGACAGGTTACCGATCTACGTTGACCACACCAGTAACATCGGTCAAAAGTTTCCCATCCCAATGAACAATGGATTTTTGAGGGAAAATAATTTTCTTTTATAAGAGCTGCAGCTTGTTGACGACGGCGCTGACAATGTCTATGAATTGTACTCTTGGAAAATATTGTCTCTGATATCGGAACACCAGCTTCGTTGAATGCCGATGCAAGAATCATAGTTGACTTTCTAATGCTGGTATTTGTCCTATCCAGTACAGCTGCAACTTTGGGAGATATAATGTCTCTGCAATGTCTGCGTTGTGTTGTAGAATTTGTTTTACTTGAGCATGCTGTTTGTACAAGAAATTCTTCATCAGATTTATCATCTTCATTAGAATCATGGCAAACGGATGGTGTTGTTGAATGTGTTGCACTGTCCAGTTGTTGGTCTGCAGCTGACTCTGCTGTTGATGATTATCCACTCCGTCTACGTAAACAATATTTGATAAAGCATATTTTGCTGCATTATCGACATCCCTTATAAATTGTTTTTGACGTTTAGCAGCTCGTTTTTCTTTAACCATAAGTTTTTTGTTCACAGACCTAATCGATCCCGTTCTTAATTGTTGCTGTAATTTCAATAACTGTCTGTCTTCATCAGTTTTTATCAACTGTTCAGAGTTGGCATGGCTGATGTCAAAAAGTTGACTGAACTTATTTGTGTATTCTTTTTGGTTCATTTGATCGGTAGAGTTATTTCTCTTACGATGCTTCATAAAACGAGCTTGGTCAGCATACAGATCTTTAATTTTCTGTATTATGTGATGTTTTTGTCGTACAGGCAGTCTTGGTTTTACCCAAAATGGGAGCAGTTGCTCGTGCACTTGTTGTGCAGCTTTATTAATGTTTAGCTTCTGTACAAGGTGATAGAATACAAAATTTTTCATGACATCTTGGCCTGAAGGGAGGCGAGCACCTGAGATGGTTTCTTTTGGAAAGCCGATAAGCCATATGTTGTTATTGTCATACCCTAAAAAAATGATACAAGTACCAATGACAGTATAAGTGTTATTAAGTATAAGTAGTTTAATATTGTATTTAAATATTTTAACATATTTTAGAAATATTTGGAGAATACAGTTAAAAAATGATTACATCATTGTTATATTATTAGTACAATATCTAACAAACTTACAAATTGTTGCTGTATTTCTTGTTTTTTTCACCAATTTATATACAATAAAACATGAGCAAATTGTGTTTACTAAAAATAAAAGAAAACAAAATGGCCACTTAGTCATGTGACAATAGCACTGCAGCAAATAATAATAAGTAAAAGTAAAATTTGTTTCTAAACTTTTGTTTAAAATAGCGAGTTGGTCAAAAATATACATTTTTTGCATTCTCTAATAAAGATTATCATTCTATAGGTAATTGTTAATAATATTTTAAACTCTAATTAATGTCAGCAGTGAGATAATTAAACTAGTTTGCATTTCTAGCTTTATTTCACTCATTTTGTGCATATTGTTGATATGGATTTTGATTATTGATATGGATTTTGAATTAACTCGATAGTAAAATTTTTAAAAGCCCTTGGGGGACCTCTCAAACTTGTTCAAATGAGCTGTAACTTCACCAATTTAATTATTGTACCCAAGAGACACTTTTCAGAGGGTGAGACATCAACTATTTAAAAAAAAAAAAAAATTTCCGCGCATTTCTGGGACACTCTAATATACATATATATGCCTGTGTAATTTATTACTGATATATAGAAATTATTTGATAGTTCTTTAACTTTTCATGTTAAAAAATCTGTTTGTTATGGTTATTAATAAGCTATGTCCCGTAAGTAACGTTTATTTCTGTCCCCGTAAGTAACGCTAACTAATTTGATTTTTAATGCTTATATAAATTGATAAAAGTTTCTATTAATTAATTTATATAGAATGAAGACTACTAGATTTATTTTGAGAAGCTCGTTTACATAGATTAAATAATTTGCT
Organism: Hydra viridissima; assembly: GCF_058129835.1. Lineage (NCBI taxonomy): Eukaryota > Metazoa > Cnidaria > Hydrozoa > Anthoathecata > Hydridae > Hydra > Hydra viridissima. Next base: position 17,956,583 of record NW_028324304.1, read on the forward strand.
TGAAGTATCCAAATAAAATTAACAAGTTTAACGTAATGTTTTTTTAAGTCCCGTAAGTAATACACCTTATAAAGAAACATTGTTCCAAAACAATTCATAGTTGAAAGAGTTTAAAATATACATTTGAACAATTAAATGATTTCGGGATGATACATACCTGTATGAACATCTTATCTTTTAAGATAAAAAATATATAACTAAAAGATTGGCATTAAGAAAATTGAAATGTCCCGTAAGTAACGGTGGAATCGCCCTTACATGCCATTTTTTGAGCAAAATTAAAATGTCCTGCAAGTAACGGTGGAATTGCCCTTATATGCCATTTTGTGAGCAAAATGTTTTTGGGATTAGCTGGCACAATGATCGCGGAGCTAGTTGACAACATGTGTCAACTTGCAACTTTTTGAATTGGTCTTGGTTTGTATAACACTGCATATCTACAGATATTATAAAAGAAAAGTAGACAGGCCTGTAAATTCTAATAATGTTATAAAAAATGCTGCTGATGCTATTTTTATAAAAGGAAAGTCTATTAAATCGACTTAAGGGGAATAAAAGTTAAGGTCAACAAAAGTTATTGGATAAAAATTATCAAGAGTTTTCATAAAAAAAGGTTCAATTGAAATAGATGCTTAACGTTGTTAAACTTATCTCTTTTTATATGGTGAGCAAACTCTTTTCAGCACTGATGAAGCCTGGATAAACTTTAAATTCGGAAAACTTATCGTTTATTTCTCCATTACACGTGACTTCTTGATTCATCTGTAAGCAGTGGTCACCTGCATTTCCATCCTGAAGTTTTGCAAAAATACGGCAAGGACGTGCATTAATATCAATTTGAGCGTCGTCTATAATCGTTTGTACAACCGCTTTAGACATTACTTTTATTATTTTAATTTAATTCAAATATAAGTATCTTAGTTCTGTTTAAGTATTCAAAAATGTGACAAAAGCTTACTTAAATAAGAAGTTTTGTAATAAAACTCAAAGTCTGATATTTAAACTCAAACCAAACGAACTTTATCACCTAATAATTCGAGACCTCCTTATACTCGACATTTTTCATTATGAAAGAAATGTTTGAAAAAAATACGCTGACGTTTTATACTTCAATGAAAACAGTGACAAGTGAAACGTTTATTTGAGTTTCTGTTTTTTTAAGTAATCTCTGAAAGAAAAGCAAAGAAGCTGCCTACACATTGAGAATAATATGGCGTAATCTAAATCCGCTCACGTTTCAAAGTTTGCTATCTGAACCCATCTTAGTTAGACGAGCTGATTTATAATAATTACAATACATAACTGTTCCGTTGAGTTGAAAATCTTTTCCTTAGAATATGCCAAGCAGGCAAAAGACGTCTATAGATCATCTAAGACAACTCTTATTTGCAACTTTCTTAGATGCGTATATTTTAGACGTATATTAGACATCGAAAAAAGGTCTAATTACAGTGATTCTATTTATATCCAATTTTAGACGCATATTAGATGTATAAACAAGATTAAAACATAGATATCTCTTTTCGGTTAAATATAGGTGCATTTAAAATGTCTTATATAGATCAGTTAAACAGAAAGAAGAAATTTTAACTTAAGACAAAATTGATTTTACAAAACGATTATTATAAATGACCGCCATTAAGGAAACGTGCATGGCGGAAACTTATCTCTTGAAAGGAATAGAAATTTATGTGTTGCTAATTTATACTAAGCTATTAACGACATAAATCATAATGATAATAATTTTTTATGAGTTTTAAATAATAAAATTACATGCTATTATAAATTACTTGCTAATAAAACGACAAAATATTTTCATGGTTTCAGTGCATAACATTTTACTAAAATCACTTCATGATCTGAAAGATAAGAATGTTATTCTTAAGTTGATATATTCATTTCTGAATTAAAATGTAATTTTAATATAAATAGGTATTTTTATAATAATATATTGTATTTTTAATAACGCCAATAGCTACTTTAGTTGGTTGGCTGTGCACATAACGTTTCCGTAAGGAAAAATAGTTAAAAACAACAGTGAGAGGAAGGAGTTTTTAGAAGTTTGACTGGTGTGAGCTATTTGCCTTTTTTTTTGTCTTGATATAAGAACATTTTTATTTAGATAAATATATATATGATGTCTTTGTTGGTATGAACAAAAAGTTCATACCAACAAAGACGTCATATATATATTTAAAAGGAATACAAGAACTTTCTGGAATCCTCATTTTTTTCGGGGTTTAAATTTAATGATTATAAAACTTTATAATTTATATTTGATTCACATTTTTTTCATGTATTCAAATATGTCATTTTATTAACATATTTAAATATATATGTCAGTTTATTGTAAAAATATCTGTCAGGTTATTTTCCAATCAGCTACAATCTGAATTAAATCGAAAAGGCAATGCGGAAAAAATAAGTTTGAAAAACCTGGTAAATATCTGGAGTGTTTTACGAGGTTTAGTTTTAATGTGTATAAAACTGCTCTCTGAATTAAAAATATACTCTTCAGGTTGTTTTTGTGCCATACTAGTATTTTTGTCTCCATCACCTATCTTTAGCTATACCAATGTAAATTATGTTGACTATTTTAAAATTTTTTCGTTTTGACAGATTTCTGTGAATACAATGGTGGATCAATAATAGATCTAGAAAAATTCGTAACTGATGTTTTGCAAAATGCTCCTGCTCGTAACCAGAAAAAAAAAAGAGTTTAATACAGGCATATGGTGATACCTTGTTGTTAAAATCAATAACAACAAGGTATCACCATATTGAATTAATCATTATTAATATTATTATATATTATATCTTCTTCAGATAATTGAAGATGAAGAGATTAATAAATAGGAAAAAACAGCTACATAAGGTTTCTTTGTACCAGAAAGACGTGTTATATCGCATATCTTTGATGTTGTTATGAAATTTAGCAACAAGCCGAGTGAAAATTTATATATGTTTCATGTAAACAAATTTGTTAACTATTTTACTTATCTTTCAAAGCATTAGTGCATTTATTTACATACTATAACGTTATATTTTAGATACCGATGCCGAGGAACAGCAAGTTGGCGGACTCAATACAGAATTATAGTTTTTTAATGTAAACATTTTCTTTGTAATCGTGGTAAACAAATTTCAACAATTTGAACCTAATTGTTTCTTTACATGTGTAGTTTTTAAAAAACTTTTTAATTTTAACTTAGTCGGTAAAAAGATATCTAAACTGCATCTAATATGCATCTGAAAATTAGTCTAAAAGATCTAAACTCAAGTCGTGAATGAACGCTAAATAGATGTTTATCTTATAGATGTCTTTTAGATCCATTTTATTTGATAAAGGTGCATCATTTTAGATGCAGAAAAGATGTGCTATATACGTCTATTTTATTTATTTTCTTATGGAATAAAATGCATCTAAAAGACGTCTATAACATAGACGTCTATTTAGCGTTCATTCACGACGTGATTTCAGACATCTTTTAGACCAGTTTTCAGATGCATATAAGATGCATTTTAGATATCTTTTTGCCTGCTGGGTGGAATGTTCATGTCAAATAGAAAAATGGAGATAAAAAAACAAAAAATTTATCAGATGCTAAACAAGTTTAATAATTATTATGTTTTATATATGCTTTGTTTTATATATATTTTCTTTTATATATATTTTATTTTATATATATTTTCTTTTATATATATTTTATTTTATATATATTTTCTTTTATATATATTTTCTTTTATATATATTTTCTTTTATATATATTTTCTTTTATATATATTTTCTTTTATATATATTTTATTTTATATGTATTTTCTTTTATATATATTTTCTTTTATATATATTTTCTTTTATATATATTTTATTTTATATATATTTTATTTTATATATATTTTATTTTATATATATTTTATTTTATATATATTTTATTTTATATATATTTTATTTTATATATATTTTATTTTATATATATTTTATTTTATATATATTTTATTTTATGTATAATTATTATAATTATGAATAATCATATCAAATAGAAAAATAAAATAAAAATAAAAAAGACAATCAGGCTCATAGAAAAATAAACTAATCAAATAATTCTTAACCAACCAACTTCATTTCTTATTCTCTCAAGTTAGGGAGTTTTTACTTGACCTTTGTAACGGAAATCAAAAAGTCATTTGATTCTGAAAAACTTCGTCCGAAAAAAAACTTTGTCTGTTTTGAAAAAATTCGTCCGAAAAATGCCACAAATGTTTTTAAGTGTCAATGTATCAAACCCGCCCATGAAAATTGTTTGTTGTTAAATGTTTTGAATGGCTTTTCAGAAAAGAATGCACATTTATTTATGCGGGACGACATTTTGCTTTTGAATTTTGAAAGTTATTCGCATTTGTGCCCATAATTATGAAAGGGGTCAAAGTCAAAGTTTAAAAAAAATAAATTAATCACTTATATCACACGACATGATTTTAAACTAAATATATTCAATGTAATTTTTACGATGTCGTCAAAAATGAACCTTCAAAAATTAGTTGTAATTACGTTATACGGAATTTCTTAATTTATTCAAATGCGAATTATTAAATATCTCGAAAAAAGAAATATATGACTTAGACCACTTTCATAATTATGGGCACATTTAAATGTTTCAGTTTCGTTTGAGTACTATTAAATTTAAATCATTCTGCCGTCACGACATGAAATGAGATTCTGAAAGAAGTTTATTTATTTTGCTCATGAGTTCTTTTTAATGTTTTTCGTGTTTTTTTTTTGTTTTGTTTTTTGTTTGTTTGTTTTTGTTTTTTATCTAGGTACCGATTTACAGATTAATAGATTTTTCCCCATTTTTAAGAAGTTTGCAAGCTCAGTCTAAACTATTAACAAATTTCCTTCAACACGTTAGAAATTTCTCGGTGCTAAACAATATACAACTTACTTAATGAAACATATTTTAAAAGTTCAACTTTTGAAGTTTTAAAATAAGTTTTAAATTTTGCCCATTTGTTTGCTTGTTTTTTTATTTTTTTTGTTTTTATCTAGGTATCGATTTGTAGATTTTTCCCCCGTTTTTAAGAAACTTGCAAGCTCAATCTAAACTATTTACAATTTTCTTCAACACGTTAGAAATTTTTCGGAGCTAAACAATAAACGACTTACTTAAAGGAAACATTTCTTAAAAGTTCAACTTTTGAAGTTTTAAAACAGTCATTTGTTTAGAACTAAATTTGCTAAAAAGATTGTTGAAATCATTTAGAATTAAAACAAATGATTTAAATTTTCAATGAACATTGCTTAAAAAATCCCAACTTAAGCCGAACAAAACGAAAGAGTAATAGCCATACATATTAAAACATACACAACACAATCCAAAAAAGTTCTAAAATCTCATTTCAGAATTGCAACATTAATGAAGTAGACTTCCGGCGACTTTTGATACGATTAGATAACTTCTCTTAAACAAAAAGAGGACCTCTACGTAATATTTAAAGTAAACCAGTCTTGAAAATAAACGATAAAAATGTACTTGTAATCCGGCTGTAGTAAATGTAATTGCGTTACTGAAGATGTGTTAAAAAATGCACGCTGTTTGTTTGAGCTTGTCGCTTCAGTTTCAACTTGAATAAATAGAGGACGCGTCATTTTTTTTTAAAACTCGGTTATTTTATTTGTAAAAAAAGCGCGTCAAAATTTGCGGGTTAAAGTGGCGCATCGTAGTTTTCTAACTTTCCGTCAATCGATTTGAAGCTTTTTTTTAAAAGCAATTTTTTATCTTTTAATTCAAAAAAAAAAAAAAAAGAGAAACATCAAGTAAATTCAAAGTTACAATTTTACTTACTCAATGTCAAAATTTTTGCGCTAGACTTTTTTAAACAAGATATAAAATAATTTTATTAACTGAAAGATTATTTGTAGCCTTACCGTGGTATTTTTTACCTCAAGAAAGATATTTGGCAAACAAGATTAAGTCTATCTATTCAATAATAAAGGTTGCCACATATAACTCGATTGTTGCAAACGCTTTTTACCAGCGATGCAATTAAAACTGGTCCACTTTTTACTTAATTTTTATCATGACAAATTGATGGTAATGTGTTTTATTCGCAATTCATTCCCTAATTTCATGAAATATTGAATTCATTAAAAATATGGCAGACAGTCGATTGTTGTAACCAACATGGCGATTGTTCATCAATAGTTCATAACAAAAAGCAGCGTCGGGGATTTCAAAATTCCGTTGGCTTTACCCTAAACGATTGCAATTGCGATGACAAGTTTTATGAATGTCTTATAAAGGTAATGTTATTTATCAGCGTCACTTTTCTTGAAAATTATATCAGATTCAAAATGTCATGATGCAGCATGAATCACCTTTACATGTTAGACATTAAAACAAATTTGTAGATGCGACATATTGATAATGTGAAACTTAATAGTTTATTTAGTTTGTTAGTTTGGTCTCAATTCTGTTTCTTCTTTTATGACGTCTCTTACTTCTCTGGGCAACGTTATCTTAAAACCTGGCTCACGCTACACAAAAAAAAATAACTGGCGGCTGAGGTGAGATTTTATCATACTAATTAGGTAGAAATAGGGAGCTTAGGCAATTTTTATAGCCAATGTAAATCTTTTTTATTTAAAATGCATCGGATTCCTATATATATTTAATTTTCAAAATGGTTTCAACCACTTCTGTAGCTTATTTACATCCAAAGATATTCATGTTTTAATATTTTCAATTCATATACATTTTATGAAATATTTCCGTAAAGTTTCTCGTTAAACTTTTGGCACCGAAAAAAAAAACTTTATCTTTTTTTTTTCTTTCGTAAAAAGTTGCGTTAACAATAAAATATCTAAAGACGGGGGAAATTTATAAAATTTCCACTTAGAAAACAAAAAATCCACCTTATTAGACTACCAAAAACAAAAAAAAAACTGATTGACATAATAAATAAATAGTTGCAGAATCTGTTTTTATGTGGGGACGTAAGAATTAGCTTAATTTACTTGTAAATAAACAAAACTGAAACATTTAAAGTTAAATAACTTTATCAATTCTAAAGCAAAACAACGTCCCGAAAAAAATTATTGTCGTGCAACCTTTTCTTAAAAAAATAACATCTATATATGCATATATACTATTTATTTTCATGGGTGGGTTTTTATTCTTCTACACCAACATAAAATCATTTGTTGCGTTTTTTGGACGAAGTTTTTTAAAAACGTTCGGTATATTTTTTTCCGCGATAAAATGTCACGTGAAAAAACTCCGTAGTAGAAAGATTTTTTGTTTTTTAAATAACTAAAATTGATTTTTAAATGCGTAATCGTACTTGAAATAATTTAATAACTACCAACAGTTCAGACAATGACGCAACTACTCCCCCCCCCCGCTTTTCCCGTGAACGTATCGTGAATATTTCTTTTTCTGGGTCTTGAAAGATCGTAGTTTTATATGAAAATTAGGTTTCCATTTTTTGCTTGTGCAAAACTATTTAGAAAGTGCTAATGATAGCTATTTTCTAACATGATTAACTTAAATTCCATAACTCAATAACCACATCGACGCCTTTCGAGCAACTTAAAAGAGCTTTGATACGCCATAAAATACTACTAATGCACTGAGAGATTAATGTTTTGAATATCTGGATCTCAACACAGTTGTCAACAACATTCTCAATTAGCTGTTCTGTGAGTTTTATTTACTTGTTATTATTGTTGACAATGAGTGTGCATTTGAAAAATGTTATAAATTTATAAATATTATTACACAATGTAGTTAAACACAAAAAAGATATTGTAGATCACAGCTTGTAGTATATGAAGTTCTCGAGCCTGTTAATGTTTAATAGTTGACTGCAACAGAGAGAGATGCTCGCAGAAGCCATTTATACATATTCCCAAGGGGAAAATTAATTTTTTATACAATACTAACCAATTAAAGCGTCTAACATGCCTTGATCAGCGCAAACACCAATCACGGTCGTTTGGTAGCGCTATGTTATTGTATGCATGCGCAAATTTTACGGAAAAAAATCAACGCTTTTAAAATGGTTACGGCCCTTAGCAACGAAAATAATTTTTCTCTAGAAACCATGTGATTGCATATTCTCCTCTATAAATAAATTTTTTTGTTGCTGTTTTAATTTAAATTAGTTTAACGATAACCCAGTTGTATACTAAAACACTTAAAACAAGAGAAGGAACATCTAAACTTTCGTTAACATTTGTCGTTGAGAAAGATGGCTGGCTAACTACACGTGTTTTGTTCACATTTTTTTGCCCCTTCGTTCTAGGTTTTTAATCGTGAAAATGGAACCATATTTCCTGAAAAATGTTGAGGAAATCTTCTTCTATTTATTTCTTATGGCTGTTCTTAGCATACAATTTTTGTAATGGACAAAAAAGGCGCTTTTCTGCATTACCTTATTGACCATTGTAGCTACATTTTATTTGCCTTTAGTTGAGACAAATAAAAGAAAAAAGGAACTTTATATTATTAAGAAATGTAAAATGTTGTTACCAAAAGTGTTTTTAACTATGACAACTTTCGTTTCTTTCTTTTTCATGATTCTGGAATTAACACCCTACTTTTAGGATTAGTTTTCTGATGGTGAAATTTTAGGATGCTTTTTAACCGCTTTGTTGGGCAAGGGATAGATTGATAAATACGCTTTAAATTGTTGAACTCAAGATAAATTGAATCTCTACCTTTTTCGTCATAAAATCCAAAGCCAGCGCCCATTTTTTCAAAAGTGGAATAGCAGGATCTTCCAACATGAGTTACTTCGAAGGCACTAAAGCCTTCGGCGAAGTTGTGAGATAAAAATGCATCAGTTCAACAATTTTTTTTCTAAAGAAAAAATGATAGCAACATGAATCATGTTGTAGTTTTGATTCCAGCTTTATAAGTTAAATCATCATAAATCAACAAAATTATCTTGCTAGGCATTGTTGTAGTTTAAGTATATTCTTCAATCTCAATAACTATAAACAAAACAAAATAACAAAGAGCTTCGAGAAACTCATTATAAACCGAGAGAAAAAGAAAAAAATCAAGTAAAACTTATTAAGCTCATTTCTATTGTCATTGTATTTTTTGAGTAGGATACGCTATAGCATGCGGAAAATTCATAAAAAGTGTAGTTTATGTTTTGCAATGATTTCGACTACTGTCTTGTGTAGATTTGTCCCAGAGAATCCTTCATCATAAACTAGCTTTGGAAGAGAATTACATAACTTTAGCATAGAGTCTTTTTAAAAAAGAAATGTCTCATAAAAAAAATATTGCATGATTTTATATTACTTGTTATAATTGTTGTTAATAATATTGTTTCCAATTTGGAATAAATTCATTTATAAAAGAAATGGATCCATGCACTGATTTCCGATAAAACTTTTTCCATGATATGCTTGTCACTGAAATTGTTGAAATTTGTTTTTTTTTTTGATTTATCTTAAATATTTCAAACATGTTGAAATATTTAAGATAAATCCAAATAACAATGTGTAGACTTGGTATAGAAACCTAGATATATGACGTTGTTTCCTATACTGATTGGTCTGGATTTGTAACAGGGCATTGTGGTTAATCCCACGTTTTTGTTGTAACAATATTTTTTTGTGCAAGTTATCCATGTTTGTATCTTGTTATAAAGTAAATAGATTCAGTCTGATTTATAAGGAACGCTGGTTTCTTTATGGTGCCGAAACCCGTACATTTACTGATTTAAAGGTATTGTTTAAGAGATATATTGATTAAGAGATTATTTTCTACCGATGGCTTCCTTAGTTAAGAAAAAGCAAATAAGAAATGGACATCGAGTTTACCTGAGAAGGTTGTTGAAATTAAAAGGATAAACTTATTATTGACTACTATAGAGACCAAGCATGTGATAATAAAGACTTTAGACGACGAAATTATGGACTTGTTGGCGGATGAAGATGACATTATGTCCGAAATTGAGGATACTAGCTCATGGACTAGTGATATATTAAGTAACAAAATTTCTATGAAGCTTCCAAAATTTCTCCGGGGATATATTATCATGGAAAGGGTTTTCGGATCAGTTTTCAACTGCAATTGACAGTAATGAAGATCTTTCAGATAAAGCGTGTACACGAAATAAATATGAAAGAATAAGCACGTCATTTATTTTTCAGTGGTTGTATTAAAATCTTTTTAGTTGTTTTGTATTTTGTTTACAACGTGTTGTGGTTACAAAAAAATATGTTAGTTTTTTGATTTAACTTGAAATTAGTTTTAAAAATAACAAAAGAAGAAGACGTAAGAGAAAAAATTATGCAAAGTCTATGAGAACTTTTCAAACGCAAACTTAGTGTTAACATAAAAATAAGCAAATATAAGCTCATAGATAAAATCACACCTTAGCAACCAGTTTTTTGTTCGGGTTTTTAAGATGGAATTAAGCATAACGTTGCCCAGAGAGCGTGTTGAATTATTAGTGTGAAGTAAAAGATGTAATAAAAGAAGAAGCATAAGTGAGACCAAACTTTGAAACTTAAAAAACTACATAATTACCTTAATAATAAATTCATAAATAAACTTAACCATAACCATAGTTATAAATTTGATAATAAACATTAAAATAAATATAAGTCAGATTGCTTATATAAAATTTGTCATTGCATTTGCAAACGTTTAGAGTAAAGCTAACGGCATTTTGAAATTCCCAACGCTATTCATTGCTATGAACAATTGATGGACAGTTATCATGTTGGTTACAACAATCGTCTAAGTCTGCCATATTTTGCGGTACTTTTGATCTTTCCTTTGCTTCAAAATATCTTCTGCACCATTTACTTCCTACGATTTTTTTAACAAGATGAAAAAATATATTTACAGCTGGGTCCGCAAAATAAACAGTTTAAAAAGTAACAAAAATGACCATTATGTTCAAAACTTTCTACCGAACTTCCACGAAATTTTAGTTCGGGTTTTTTGTATTGAAATGGAGATTTACGGAGTTATTTACAGTTGTAAGTCGGCCATTTACAATTCAATTACAATTCTATTCAATTACAACTCCCAATGCTGGAATAAACTTATGCATGTATGTATGTATGTATGTATGTATGTATGTATGTATGTATGTATGTATGTATGTATGTATGTATGTATGTATGTATGTATGTATGTATGTATGTATGTATGTATGTATGTATGTATGTATGTATGTATGTATGTATGTATGTATGTATGTATGTATGTATGTATGTATGTATGTATGTATGTATGTATGTATGTATGTATGAATGTATGTATGTATGTATGTATGTATGTATGTATGTATGTATGTATGTATGTATGTATGTATGTATGTATGTATGTATGTATGTATGTATGTATGTATGTATGTATGTATGTATGTATGTATGTATTTATGTATGTATGTATGTATGTATGTATGTATGTATGTATGTATGTATGTATGTATGTATGTATGTATGTATGTATGTATGTATGTATGTATGTATGTATGTATGTATGTATGAATGTATGTATGTATGTATGTATGTATGTATGTATGTATGTATGTATGTATGTATGTATGTATGTATGTATGTATGTATGTATGTATGTATGTATGTATGTATGTATGTATGTATGTATGTATGTATGTATGTATGTATGTATGTATGTATGTATGTATGTATGTATGTATGTATGTATGTATGTATGTATGTATGTATGTATGTATCGTAAAACTTCGGTAGAAAGTTTTGAACATAGTGGTCATATTTGTTACTTTTTAAACTGGGTTTATTTTGCTGACCCAGATAAATTTATGAATCATAAGTTTAATACTTTTTGTTAACATTTTAAATGGTAAGATAATGAAAAAACAAGTGTAATTAAAATGCTTATATGATTATTAAGGTAATTTAATATTGAAACTAAATTTTTGTTTTACTTCTTCTAAAAAAAAAAAAAAATCATATTGATTGATGATGAGGCTTACGAAGCATCTTGATTAATGATGAGGCTAATGATAATCATGCCCTTACTTACGTAAAATAATTCGCTCTATTTAAAGCGTGTACACGAAATAAATGTGAAAGAATAAGCAGGTCATTTTTTTTCAGTGGTTGTATTAAAATCTTTTTAATTGTTTTGTATTTTGTTTACAACGTGTTGTGGTTACAAAAAAATATGTTAGTTTTTGGATTTAACTTAAAATCTTGAAATTAGTTTTAAAAATGACAAAAGAATATTTACAAAATCCTAATAGTAGCTAAAATTCGATAGCAAAATTGTTGCAAGTACATCCATACACCGTTAGTTGTGTTATTCAACGTTTTTCTCAAACAAAATCGATCAAACGCAAATCTGGTGGTGGAAGAAAGGAAGGTTTTAAAGATATAAAACTAGTTATAAAACTGGTTAACAGTTTTAAGAATAACCCAAGCCTTTCACTCAGGGAACGCGCAAAAATATATGGAGTTTCTCATAGTTTTGTTGCAAAAGTTAGAAACAAATATAGTTTTCATTCTTTCAAAGCACAAAAAGTGCCCAACCGTTCTGAAACCCAACAAAAAAGTGCAAGAACCCGCGGCAGAAAGTTGTATGACAATTTTATTTCTAAAAATTTCTGTTTTATTGAAGATGATGAAACTTATATCAAGTACGATCATCAACAAATTCCTGGTGCTGTTTATTATATTGCCAAATATAGAGGAAAAGCAGATAAGAAATTTAAAAAAACATGACAAGTTCGCTAAAAAAGCTTTGATTTGGCAAGCTACTTGCAGTTGTGGCAAAAAATCAGCACCTTATATTTCTCAGTCCACACTTTCTGGTCAAATATATGTTAAAGAATGTTTACAAAAACGCCTTTTACCTCTCATTAAATCACACAATAACAGACCTGTGTTCTGGCCTGATTTAGCATCAATTCATTATTGTAGACTAGCTATGAAATGGTATAAAAAGAATAATGTGAAATTTGTGCCTAAAACAGAAAATCATCAAAACTGCCCAGAATTGAGAGTTATTGAAAAGTACTGGGCTATTATTAAAAGAAAAATGAAAAAAACAAAAAAGCTTTGCAGAAACATTAAAGATATTAAAATATCATTTAAAAAAGCATCAAATAGTTTTGATTCTTATTCTGTGCGCAAGCTTATGGGTACCACTAAAGCAAAAGCTCGAAATTTTATTAGATTCCCACAGAAATAATTAATTTTTTTTTTTTTAATGTTTGATCTTCTTATATTATTGTATTAAAATTAATACTTGGTTCGAAATAAAAATTGAGGAGTACTTTTTTTTAGTTGTTTTTCTACTTTCACATTTATTTCGTTTACACGCTTTATAGCAAAGTTTAATTATTTGAAATCATATAATCATATTTCTGGTAGAGCACAAAAGCTAATCGAAGGGCTTAGACTTAGCCAAGACGATTATAGGGAAGCAATACAACTTTTAAAGGACAGGTTTGGTAATACTCAAAGTCTCATTGCAGCGCATATGGATGATCTTCGAAAAATAAATCCAGTGCGAAGTTTAAAAGAATTAACACAACTCCGTCAAATGTATGATAAGCTTGAAATAAACATAAGAAATTTAAAGGACCTAAATGTTGAAACATGTACTTATGGATCACTTCTTATTGCTATTATATCAGAAAGAATTCCACGTGAGTTATGCATTATTATTTCAAGACATTTTAAAAAAGATGACTGGAACTTAAATGAATTTATGAATGTGATTAAGACAGAACTTTCAGCTCTAGAGCGTTGTGAAGCTGTTACTAATACAAGTATCGAAGTAGAAGAAAATATACCAATTACATTACAGAATATGCACATTAATAGTAAAAAATATAATCAGCACCATTTGAGCTATAATCAAAAACATTTTAACCATAACACTATCCCAAGAAATAATCAAGAAGCTAGAGACACTTGTGTGTTTGTAAAGAACGACACTTATCATCTAGATGTAGAAATATAACTGATGTAAAAAACCGTCGAAGTATAGTTCAAAAGGAGAATAGATGTTTTGTTTGTTTAAAAAGAGGACATAAAGCAAGTTTTTTTCGATTAAATTATGAGTGCATAAAATGCAAAAAGAAGCATAACATAACTTTATGCGATGCTGAAAGTAACAAGGTTCCTAATAAATTGTTATCAGAAGTCCAGAGTTATTCAATTACTCATCAAAACCAGCATACAGCTACCAACAACCATGTTATTCTACAGTCTGCTAAAGCTACAGCTACAAACCCATATAAAACTTTATCCAGTTGTATTAGAGTATTATTTGATGGATGCAGTCATCGAACTTACATTACAGATGCATTACGTGAAAAATTGAAGTTAAAGAAGATACGCACAGAAAGTTTAATAATTAAAAGATTTGCATCAGATGAAGGCTTAATCAAAACACTAGATGTTGTTTGTGTTTGTTTGAAGGGTAGAGATCCAAAGAATAATGTTTGCATGGAGGCATAATGTATTCCTTTCATATGTTCACCATTAAAAAATCCTAACTTCAATCTTTTGCAACAAAAGTATGTTTACTTAAAAGGAATCCCTTTAGCTCAATCTTACCCATTAAAGAACAATGAATCTATTGACATCCTAGTGGGTTTAGACTATTATTACTCAATAATTACTGGAAAAATAATAAGAGGTTGCATTAATGGTCCAGTTGCTCTTGTAAGTATTTTAGGATGGATTGCTTGTGGTCCATCTGACATCGGTACTCATGAAAATTTTATTCAAACTAATTTGGCGTCAACTTCACAATCAGTTGACGATGTCTTAAGGTTGGAATTACGAAAATTTTGGGAACCTGACTCCAGTAATTTCCAAGAGCAAGACAATTTTTACCAGCAATTTAAAAATGACATTACTTTTAATGGGGAACGATATGTGATAAAGCTACCATTAAAACCAAAGTGTGAATTTTTACCTGATAATTACAATATTAGTTTAAAAAGATTTATTTCATTGCAGAGAAAGTTTGAGAAAAATACTGGTTTAAAACAACGATACCAAGAAGTTATAACTTCATACGAAAATGAAAACATTATTGAGCGAGTCTATGATCCAGGTGAACCTGGAAAAGTTCATTATCTACTTCATCGTGCAGTAGTACGAGATGATAAAGAGACAACAAAGTTACGTATAGTGTTCGATGGTTCTGCAAAAGAGGGTGGTCCTTCAATTAATGAGAGCTTGTATACTGGCCCATGTTTGCTAACATGCATATATAGTACACTTTTACGTTTTCGCATGTTCAAGATAGGACTGATAACTGATATCCGTCAAGCGTTTCTAAACGTTGGTATATGCAATAAGCATAAGGATCTATTGCGATTTTTATGGTATGATGATAAGAACAACATGTTAATCATTTACCGTTTCTTGCGAATAGTATTTGGAATCAATAGTAGTCCTTTTTTGTTAAATACTACAATTATAAAGCACATGGAAAATTATTCAGACACATTTAAAGAGTTAACTAAAGAGTTTCTAAGAGATATGTTGACGATTCTACTGTTGGTGTGAATACAGTTAGTGAAGGTATTCAAATTTATGAATTCATAAAAGAAGCTATGAAAAAGGGAGGATTTAACCTGCAGAAATGGTTTAGTAATTCACCTGAGTTAAGCAGGTACATTGCAGATAAAGAAAAAGAGAAAGCCTTGCTGAATGAGGAAGACAGTTATGCAAAATTTGAATTAAATAGAAGTAATGATATGGAACTTAATTGCGTAAAGGTTTTGGGATTAATATGGAATGGGAAAAGCAATGAGTTCC
Source organism: Hydra viridissima (assembly GCF_058129835.1). Lineage (NCBI taxonomy): Eukaryota > Metazoa > Cnidaria > Hydrozoa > Anthoathecata > Hydridae > Hydra > Hydra viridissima. Next base: position 17,972,382 of record NW_028324304.1, read on the forward strand.
ATTTCAATTTTTCAACTATTGTACAAAAAGCATTGAATTTACCTTTTACTAAAAGAAATTTGCTTAGCCTTGGAGCCAAATTTTATGATCCATTGGGTCTTATTTCACCGATTGTTATTGTGACAAAACTATTGTTTCAAGCTTTGTGTATTGATAAACTTGATTGGGATGATAAATTACCTTCTGAAATCCATGAAAAATGGTTAACGTATTTAAAAGGACTAGAAGTTATTTCCAGTATTACTGTACCAAGATACTGTTTTAAAGAACTAGATGATATAGTAAAGTATGTTACTTAACATGGTTTTAGTGATGGTTCTCAAGTTGCTTATTCAGCAGTTATATATGCCCAAGTGAAAACCAATGATGGTTGGATGTCTAAGTTGATAACCTCAAAGACCAAAGTTGCTCCAATAAAAAAGTTAACAGTTCCACGTTTGGAATAACTTGGCTGTTTGTTATTAGCGAGTTTGATGCACAAGGTTGTTCAAGAATTTAAAGAAGTTTTAATTGTGGAGAAAATTTATTATTGGATAGATAGCGAAATAGCTTTATTTTGGATAAAAAATTCTAAAAGGGGGAGAAAACAACCCAGCAGATATACCGACTAGAGACTTAAATCTGTTAACGTTTCAGACCAATTTCTTGTGGTGGGTAAGTCCTTTGTTTTTAAAAACTAATATCACACCAAAACAAAGGAAATATTTTGATAGTAATATGGCAGAAAGTATTAGTGAGTTAAAAAGTTCTGTAACTATTTGTGTTAACTATTTTGATGAGCCAAAAGATGGAGTTCAGTATATTATTAAAGCAGAAAATTTTAGCAGTTTAACTCAGCTATTGAGAGTTACAGCAAACGTTTTACGATTCGGAAATAATATTAAAAATAAAGTTGTTAAATACCAAGGGGAGTTGACAACAGAAGAGATAAATTCAGCTGAAGAATTATGGATAAAGTCTGAACAAAGTCTGCTGAAAGGAGAGAATGATTCTAACCAGGATTATGAAAACATTAAGCAACAGCTGGATTTATTTATTGATGAACATAACATTCTACGGTTAAAAGGGCAGTTTGAAAATAGTTTGCTAGAATATACAGAGAAGTATCCAATTATATTGAGAAGCTATAGTCATTTTACAAAGCTAATAGTATTATCTGCACATGAAAGAGTAAAGCATTTGCGACTGGGAGGAACGTTAAATGAATTAAGAAGTAGGTTCTGGATTCGTAAGGGACGACAAGTAGTGAAGAAGTACATTAAAAGTTGTGTCAAGTGCAAAAGAGTGCTTGCATAGACTTTATATGGTCCTGGACCTCCACATTTACCTAACTTTTGAGTGGCAACACATAAATTTGCGTTCACCAATATTGGATTAGATTATGCTGGCCCCTTGTTTGTGAAAAATATATATGGACAAGAAAACTCTATGTATAAAGCTTATGTGTGCTTATTTACCTGTGAAACATCCTGAAATGTCCATGTGGAATTAACACCTTCCATGGAAACTAATTCGCTTATAAGATGTTTAAAGCGTTTTATAGCTCGAAGAGGAAGTATAGAGATAGTAATTAGTGATAACTTCAAAACATTTCTAAGTGAACAGTTAGAACAATTTTTAGCAAATGAACGTATATCATGGAAATTCATTTTGCCTAAATCACCTTGGTGGGGAGGATTCTATGAACGACTTATTCGAGTTGTCAAGATGCGTTTAATAAATGTGTAGGAAAAAGTCGATTGTCGTATGAGGAATTAGAAACAGTATTACATGAGATTGAAATGACATTTAATAGACGACCACTAACTTATATTTATGATGAAGTACATGAACCATTGACCCCATCTCATCATGTAATTGGAAGAAGATTGCCATCATCTAATGTAAAAACTCAGATGGATGATTCTCAAATTGATAATTCTGACGATCACAACAGTAGATTGAAGTATTTGAAAACTGTTATTGATCAATACTGGAGACGTTTCAGTCGCGAATATATTGCACAATTACGAGAAAAACACCTCTATGATAGTAAAAACCAAATGACAAAGTGCAGTGAGTATCTACAGGTTGGAGATGTTGTTTTAATAAACGATGATCAGTTAAAGCGAAATTTATGGAAGCAAGGTGTCGTGGAGGAATTAATTATTTCTAATGATAAAAAAGTTAGGGGTGCCATTTTAAAGACTTGTATAAATGGACATATATCCTTTATAAAACGTCCACTTCAACGCTTAGTTCCCCTGGAAGTAGTAAAGATTAAAAACACAGAGGGGAACTCAGCTGAACCTAAACGTCAGAGAATGGCTGCTATTCCTGGTGAACTAAAAAGAAAATTTAATACCTAAAAATTTGTTGTTCTGGGATACTAAAAGTCCGTGACGTTGTTTCTTATACTTATTGGTCACGTGACGTTATTTCCTATACTGATTGGTCTGGATTTGTAACAGGGCATTGTGGTTAATCCCACGTTTTTGTTGTAACAATATTTTTTTGTGCAAGTTATCCATGTTTGTGTCTTGTTACAAAGTAAATAGATTCAGTCTGATTTATAAGGAACGCTGCCATTCAAAGTAATGCAAGAAATCATTGTCCTGTTTGCCGAGGAGCAACATCAGATTTTATCAAAGTGTTTATTTAAGAACTTTTTTTAGATAATGTATAGCATTATAGATTAATACTTTCATTTAATTAAGAAATTCGATTTAAGAAGATTCGGTTCTAGATGGAGATTCTATATTATTCTACTGAAACAATTTTTAATAATTTAATTTTAAAAATTTAACTCTAAAAAATTCGGTTGCAACAAATGCAACCGTTATTGCATTGAATTGCAACCATTGAATGCAACCGTTATTGCAATAAATATATGCAAAGGAACATTAACAAGGAATATTGATGTTCGATTCTGAATAGTTTTTCAATAAAAAATTCAATTTTATATTTCTATTCTATTTTTATTCGGTTACTCTATATGACACAATGGCATTTACCTTAATCTGATTTCTTGTACCTACCAATAAGTTTGTTGTTCAATTTGATTAATTTTTTAGTTGATAAATTTCTGTCATTATATAGAAAAAAAATGTAGAAATAGAAATTTTAAGTACAAGAAGAATCAACTCTCAAATGGAGAGGAAAAAATCTGAATATAGAAAAGAAGTATCACGATGATTTTCACGACACATAGTTCGGATTGGCACAAACGAAGAAGATACTACCAGTCAGGTCAAGAAAACTTTCTAAGATGTAGCATCGACGTTATTAAGTATATTGTTAACAACGAATAATAGCATAATGGTACCGGCAACATTTATACAATAACCGATATTTATACGAAAAAAACCGAATACTAACACTTTTCATAAAAAGAATCTTACTTACATTTTTTGTTGGAGTTTTTAAAGTTTTTAAAGTTTTTTCATTTAACACAATTCAAATTTTGTTTGATTTGTTTAATTTGTTTAATAATTTGTTTTAATTTGTTCAATTAAATGTAAAAAAAAAATTTGTTTAATTTGAATGTTTAATTCTAAGTATTGCTACACAAAAATTTTGTTTTCGTACGTGTATTTACTTAATGATTATTTACATAATATATAACACATAGTATATAACATGTTTATATATAAAAAAAAACTTCCACAAAAAAAATATTAATAGCACTTATCCAAAATATTCTTGGACTGTAGACGCTTGGAAGTCATACTTAAAAATTGTTCGAAAATGACAGAAACGCTCTAAGATTGAGTAAAAGTACACGAGTTAAGTATATATACATTACCTTTTATACATATTTGAAAAACATGAATATTGTTTCTTTTTCTTTACTTGTACAAATTTAGTGCAAATCTTAAATCTTTACTTGTTAAATTTACTTATCTTTTCAATTTAATTTTTGTGAAAATTTAGACAAACCCTGTCTAATGCTACTACTTGTTATATCTGGAGGTTGTTTTTGTTATAACGAAGTTCACTCTGTGATTGTAATAAATAATTAGTCTATTTTTGAAGACACAACTTTTAAGATTTGAAATAAAATCCCTCAAATATAAATGAAAACTACCTTCCTCTCAGTTGAAAAGCTTTGATGGCGCCGTTGAAAACAGTAAAAAAGCATTTAAAAAGACCAGTCTTCAATTTCAACTTATCTGCATCACAAACAAGGCCCAGTCAACGACAACCACTTTCGCTTTGATTAAATTGATTTTACTTAAATTAGTAAGTCTATGTAACAATTAATAAACTAAGACCAATATTTGCGGCAGTTACACCAACTTACTCAGTAATTAAGTTGGTTTATTATTCATAAGTAACCATCAGTATGACCTTAAAACCATCAGTATGACCTTAAAATCTTTTTGCTTGGATTATGGTGCTTTGTTCGTTGTATATCGAATTTTGAGTTTCTTGTTCATAAAGTCCTTTATCATTAAACGTCTAAGTGACCCAAGATTGGCCACCCCAAATATATATTCGTTTACCTTTCGTTTTATAAGCTGAGATTACAACAAAAAGTTTAAAGTTTAGCTCTTTCAACCAAAGCTTTTGTTTCTCAATCGTCAGCTAACGTTACACTTTGAGAAGTTACTTTAAACAAGCTTTCAAAAATTTGATAAAAAATTTCTTAAAGTTGATCATTAATTTGAGTCGCTGTACAACCATTGCGACATAACTTTATACAACAATCTAATATAATTCCATATAAAGATCTCGCTACCTCCTCTGCATTTTTTCTGTAAAAAGATTTTGCTTGAATCCACTTTAAAAAGTAATCAGCAACGACAATCCAGCTAACACAAAACGTTTAAGAAACGGTCGGGCAGGATCTAAGAACGTTCTAAGAACGTTCTAAGAACGCTTCCAACGTTCTTTGAACGTACTTGAACGTTTTGTGTTAGCTAGGTAAGTATTAGATTTTTGCGTAAATGACGAATAACAAAAAATATAAATAAATTTTTCAATTTTTATATTTTTCAAGATAAAATTACTACTCTAGCAACAGAAACAAGACTCCACCAAGTGTTAAATATCGCAAAAAGCGTAAGTTCGAACCCAAGGTGCTTGTCTGGTTGGCCGCTTCTGACAAAGGTATTTTAAAGCCACTTTTTGTCCCCAGCGGCCTTGCAGTCAATAAAGCCATCTATGAAATTATTTGTATAAAGAGAAGATTAGTGCCGTTCATCAACGCTCATCATGCCAATGGTAATTATATATTTTTACCGGACCTGGCGTCATCGCATTATGCCAAAACCGTGACCAACTGGTATAAGACTCATAACATCAATTTTATCAAAAAAGTTGACGTACTGGAGTGTCGTCCAATAGAAAAATTTTGGGCTATTTTGAAAGGCAAAGTGTATAAGAGTAACTGACAAGCAAAAGACGTGAAGCAACTACAAACCAGAAATAAGGCTTTGCCTGAAAAAAATTGACCTTAACCTTGTATTTCCACATTTTGGGTCAACTCGTGTTAGAGTTGGCCGAATCCGAAGAAATAGACTGGTTGAAGACAAACTTAATTAAAATAAATAAATAACTAAAAACTCTTTTTAATGATAGTTTCAGTAAATCTCAACCATAAAAACGATGCCCATGAAAGTTTGTCCGGATTTTTAGTAAACACCCGTTATGTTGTCAAAACGCCTTTTATTTCTTCTTTCTCTCCATAAATTGAATATATCATCGCAAATAAATAAATCGATCTTATTGAATTGAGACAGAAAAAAAATACGGGTACCATATGTGGTGATCCAAAGCTCTTTTTATGCTTTGGTTTTTAGAATAAAACACTCGTGCTTGTTGAAGCATGCAAAAAAAGTTCATAAATCTCATTAACTTTTGTATCACTTCATCGTTCTTGTCAATGTCAACGAGCTCCAGAATTAGTGCAATTAATAACAGCTCGAACCATTTGTTGTGTTTAAAGGCAGCATCCACATTCATACCACAAGTTTTAGCTGCAAGTTGTGTTAGGTCACTATGTTGTTAAATAATATGGTGGGGACGTGGTTGAGCACTGGAAATAAATTGAATGGATTGAAGAATTTTTGTTGTTAGCATTTTTATTGCATCGAACTTTATCATAGGATTCGATAAGTAATGCATACTATCCCTGAATTTTTTCTCGACGTGAAATTTTTATAATTGGAAGCAGAATTTTATGTACTTTGTCGCTTATTTTGTTGAGCCATTTTTTATAAAGTTACTAAACACAATAAATAGCAAAACAGGGTTCATAGGTACTTCATCCTAATAATTCTGCATTATTTCCAATTCTTAGAAAAACTGCACTACATCACCAGTAATCTCTTTGAAAAGTAAACAAAAAGTAAAAAATAGAGGAAAAATTTTTTTATATTTTTAACAGGTAAAGACCACTGAATAGTAATTCAAACCATTTTTAGAATTACAATACAGCGATCTCTACTGGTCTACCGATTTCTACCAATCACTGAAGAGTAATTCCAAACATCTGTTTTGAATTACTCCTCAGTAATCTCAATTGGTTGAGTATTTTGTACCTCCCTCATCGCCGTGTGAGAAGTATTCTATACCTCTCTGCAGGTTCTACACATCACATACATCCCTTGTAGTGATTTCTATTGGTTTTTATATACCATTGCAATCAAGAAATTAGAAAAAACATCAATTGGCAATAACTTCTTTAGGGAACCAAGCACAATAATAATATTAATAATAAAAAAGAAAACACAACCACAAATAGTGGCCAAACTCACCCATAATTGTTGGTAGCAATTTTGCCAACAAAGTTCATGAAAGTAAAAATAAACGAATTACACGTTTTTTACATTTTTGATATTTTTTTCTTAATCTTTTTTGTTAGTTTTTAATGACTTTTACAGTTTTCAATTTATTGTTTTTATTTTATTTATTTATATTTGTTTTACAGTTTCTTTATTGTTTTTATGAGAAATTTTGTTGAACTTTCGTTGGCCAGTTAAACCCAGTTGATGGTACCAACAAAGTTTATAAATATAAATTTAAACGAGCTCGTTTGAAATCTTGAAAACAAAAAAATAAATGGAAATTTTGGCAAGAAATTTGAATGTTATTATTTGTACAATGAAATCATTAAGATGGGATCTTCTTAAGTTATTTCTGGAACTTCGGCCAACTTCAAAGTTTCATTTTTATGCGCTTAACGCATTGCGTAATTTTTTGTCATATAATAAGTTTCGTTTTTGTTCAGATTACTAAAATTTGATAACGATCAAATTTACTGAACATCCAAATCCCGTTTATTTGAATTTGATTACAATTAAACTTGAAGAATAAAGTAAACAATAAAAATAAATATAAACTAACAAAAATAAATTCGAAAAAATAAATTCCTAGATGTTTCGTTGTTTGTTTTTTTTTATATCAAAGCTACTTTCGTAGAAAATTTTTTTCGCAAAATTCATAATGTATCGAAGGTTAAAGTTTAATAGAATTAACAATGCACTGATTCTATTGTAGCGCTACACCAGTTCGCTCTGACACTTGTTTTCTTTTATGTATGCTCGCACTGAAACCAGTTGTCCGTTATGCTATTATTATCTTTTGTACAGACAAAAATATTTGTGCTAAGAAATCTCTAAATGCAACTTTTGAGAAAAAAGAAAGCAAAAAAAAGAAGCACAAATTTTTATTTCCTTTAATTTGTATTTTTATTACATTTTTAAAAAATTGTAAAAAAACATTAACAAACTTTATTAAAATAGAGCGATACTTGCCACTGAATATTTACTGATCATTCTGACCAAACACTAAACAAACTTTCTTCGTCCCCAATCGCAACACTATCTGGTGTTAATGCTTCACCCTGTGTGTCGAAACCGATAACTTTATTTTCATCATGAAGTAACCTGAATGAGTAATAAGTTGGATTTGATTTATCTAGGACACGTTCAAAGAGCGTTTCTGGATCAATATCATCGATGTTGACGACTAGCTTGACATCACTGTAATCAACGTTTGGTATTTTTGCGCACACTTTATTCTTAGAAATAGCAAGAACCAAGTTGTTTTCAGTGCATTGTATCACGCAAACTGTTTTTTTTTCAACATCGGTGAGGCCAGGATACAATTTAAGTTTAGTAAACTTATCTGTTTCATTTCCGTTGCAGGTGACTTTATGATTAATTTGTAAACAGTGGTCACCTGCTTCTTCTCCAACCTGACATTTTGCGATTATTTGGCAAGGTACCACATTGAGATCAATTTGAGAATCGTCTATAATCGCTCGTAAACCCGCTTTAGACATTTCTTTAATATTTTTCAAGTGTAAATATGTTCTTTTTACTTACTCAAGAAGTAACTTTTCTTCAATGAGAAGTCTTGAACACCTTTTTTATTTTATTTCTCTTAAACTCGTATTGGTTTAAATCAAGCAAAAGACCTTTGAAGAAAAGGAAAGGGCAGACGTTTTATACGAAAGGAGAACAATGACAAGTGAAAATTTTATTTGAGTTTCTGTTTTTTTAAGTAATCTTTAGAAACTAAATCAAAAATGCTGCAAAACTCGTTGAAAATAATAAAGCGAAATCTGAATCTGTTCACTTTTCAAAAATCTAAACCCTACTGAGTTAGCAGGACAGTTTTACTTATCATACTTTAATAATTCGTTGAGTTTAATTCAAAATAGAGACGGTATGATGTAGCGAAATGAGAGCAATTATCATCTATTTTCATTTAAAATATAGACGGTATGGTGTAGCGAAATGAGAGCAATTACCATCTATTTTCATGTAAAATAGAGACGGTATGGTGTAGCGAAATGAGAGCATGTACCATCTATTTTCATGTAAAATAGAGACGGTATGGTGTAGTGAAATGAGAGCAATTACCATCTATTTTCATGTAAAATAGAGACGGTATGGTGTAGCGAAATGAGAGCTATTACCATCTATTTTCATGTAAAATAGAGGCGGTATGGTGTAGCGAAATGAGAGCAATTACCATCTGTTTTCATGTAAAATAGAAGCGGTATGGTGTAGCGAAATGAGAGTTATTACCATCTATTTTCATGTAAAATAGAGACGGTATGGTGTAGCGAAATGAGAGCATGTAGCATCTATTTTCATGTAAAATAGAGACGGTATGGTGTAGCGAAATGAGAGCAATTACCATCTATTTTCATGTAAAATAGAGACGGTATGGTGTAGCGAAATGAAAGCAATTACCATCTATTACGTTAAAAATAATTTATTTTAAAGTAAAAGTTTAAAGCAAACATAGCCTTTTCTATGTAGATATAAATTTTTTTAAACTTTTAGAATGACAATGTTCTAAATTATGCATACATTTAAGGGACGTCATATTTTTTCTGGCAAGACAAAAAAAAACTTGTTGTGCCAAGAATAGCGGAGCTGTTGAACTTTGCTGTGAGTGGTTTGTATAAAAGTAATATGTAAAAATTCTGGTTTGATTGCTCATATCAATCAACTTTCTTCCTTTAAAAACCCACCCCCTACAATATGCAAGTCATTTATGCAACTCAATTAAAAAACAGTCTAGTGAAAAATAGTTTACAAAGAGCAGTTATCTACATTTATATATTCGCATGCACCACAAACAAAGTCCTGTCAAAAACGCCTTCTTTAAACCTTCTAAAACCAAATCGCGCCTACGTGACTTCTAGAACTTATTAAACTTAAACAAAAGTTTAAGCTTTTAATTTATTTAGTGATAGATTTAAAATTCTTCTTTAAAAAAGTACATCAAAGTTTGACTCAAATATTAAATGCTTAACTTGCTTTGTGGCGTATATTCAGAAAAAGGTCTACGTAAATACTATTACTCATTTTTAAAACCTTCGGAATTTCAACTGTTGATAGGTTTACTTAGGAACATGAGCAAATTTGTTCAACTAGCTGCAATGATTCAAAAGTGAAAATCTTTGCAAGATCAACTTTTTGTTTACAGAATAAGTTTTGCTGAAAAAAGTTCAAAAATGAGTTTATAAAACATAAAATAAATAATCTGACCTCCAATTATTCCAATTGTTAAAAACAAACCGGGAAACAAGAAAACTACCCAATTAGGTAGATGTACAGACCTTTTTACAATACTTTATCATACAGCAGTTATTATTATTTTGCGAAGTTTAAACTTCTTTTTTTATTATTTATTAATAATTAACTTAAAAAAGGAATAAAAAACTGAAATTAAGAAATAAACGCTAACAAAAAAATAGAAAAGAGCATTTGCAATTATAAAATACTTTCGGAAAAATATCTGAAGATAGTTTAAATTCTTCTGTCAATTACTCTTAGAAGGAGAAAATTCTTCAAGACTCAAAGTTTTACCTAAAAAAGATAACTAATAAGCGTGAGGGATGTTTAATATATCTAAAGATGATCTCTTTTTAGCAAGAAAGATGTTTAGACTTTAGTAGAAAAGCCTTAGTCTACCTCAACCTTGTGACCTTTTAAAAAAAGATGTGACTGTATGTAACTGAAGTATGTTTGAAACATCAAGCTTGATAATTCAGGCTGTTTTATGTTATCTTTCAAAATGCTTTTAGAACCGTCTGGCTCGGCTATTGGAGCTCTTGAAAGTCCGACTTGTACAGGATAAAAGAAAGCAAGATCTAATGATTCAAATATTTGTTATGTAATACTGTTACGTAATATTGTTATGTAATAAAAAAAAAAACATAATAAATTTGAGATATATTGATATATTCTTTGATTATCAAAATTAGGACGGATGATTGTTTGAGAGTTTCTGATCATAGTTTAAGAAGTAATATTAAATACCACATGGAAAGAGTGGTGAACTACATTGAAAGAGCGGGGATGAAATTGCTGTAATAACTAGTGGGTGCAATTACATACAAAAAAATATCAAAACTGATTATTCTCTCGCAGAATGCTCACAATTTAATCTTGTGACCACCATGATGGCATGAAAAAGAATTAAACACTTTTTTACAATTGTCCGAATATTGTTTTGTTTGTCTTTAGAAAAACGCGTCGGAAAGTGTTGTGTGAAATATGACCAGATGTCAGGATAACAAAAGAATGTTTGACATGGAATCATTCGGTGTATTGCTTCAAAAAGCGGTTTCACTAACTACGACAAATGAGTGCACTACTTCAATAGACTGCTTAATAAATGCGTGTAAACTTGAATCTGGTCAACAAACATCAAAAGTTGTTAGGGATCTTAAATGATCTTCACAAAGTCCAGGCTTAATTCCTATCGAACAATAATAGGAACATTTCTGCGGGCAAAATCATGGAATAAAACCTTCAAATAAGCTTTCTATATTATTTAAGATGCTTGCAAAAACACCAAATATGATATCATGACTAAATTTTCTGATTCAATGCCAGCTCGTTATCAAGTAATTTATGCTATGCCACATGATATCAAACATAAGTTAAATATAAGTACTTAAAAAGATTAAACAGGATTAATTATAATTTGCGTTTTTGTAGATATCATTAACAATAATTGCATTTTTATTGTTGTAAAAGTGCTTAAAACTATTTGAGTTAACATGAAGTTTTGGACTTCGGTTTTTATGTTGAAAAGAAAAACTTTTTTAAAATTAACATCTCATGTTAGTTACAGCGGCTTTAACAGTATAGTGTGAGGAGGGAGAAAAGTTACCAACAATAACGAAGAAAAGTCGTACACAGAGACTTATACTATATACACGGGTCGTACTCAGAGACTTATCGTCATATAAATAAATGATGAATGAGTAACCGTAAATAAAAAAAAAGACTATAAAAAGCTTAAAAAAGTGGAGAGAGATGAGAGAGAAGGGGAAGAAGAAGAAGAAGGAGGAGGAGGAGGAGAAGAAGAGATGGAGTAGAAGATGGATAGAAGAAGAAAAGAGTTTTAAGGATTTTATAGACTTTAAGAGTAAAGATTTTTAAGAATTTTAAAGAAGATTGTATGAGAAAAGATAGTTAAGAGTTTTAAAAAGATTTTAAGAGCAAAGAATTTTAAAAGATTATATGAGAAAAGAGCTTTTAAGAGATTATATGAGAAAAGAGCTTTTAAGAGATTATATGAGAAAAGAGCTTTTAAGAGATTATATGAGAAAAGAGCTTTTAAGAGATTATATGAGAAAAGAGCTTTTAAGAGATTATATGAGAAAAGAGCTTTTAAGAGATTATATGAGAAAAGAGCTTTTAAGAGATTATATGAGAAAAGAGCTTTTAAGAGATTATATGAGAAAAGAGCTTTTAAGAGATTATATGAGAAAAGAGCTTTTAAGAGATTATATGAGAAAAGAGCTTTTAAGAGATTATATGAGAAAAGAGCTTTTAAGAGATTATATGAGAAAAGAGCTTTTAAGAGATTATATGAGAAAAGAGCTTTTAAGAGATTTTAGAGAAGATATGATGGAAATATTTATTAAGAAGAATAATTAAAAAAAAAAAAAAAATAAGCTGTAAGTATTTTATTTGCTTTAAGCTAATGTTATTATTACTTATTACTATAATTTTGTTTAAACAAGGTGGAAATTTACTGGAAAAAATAATAAATACAGAAATGGTTAATTTGAACGTATTTTTGAAAAAATCAAAAAAATTCGATGTTTATAAAATAAATATATAACAAAAATAATTAAAAACAATTAAGAACAAAAACAAACTTTTCTTTTTTTCTGAAAAAGGTATATCAAACACTTAACACATTATAAGCGGGTAGCGAAATAGACTAAAGTATAATATAATAGACTATTATATTATACTAATTTAGTCTATTATATTATACTAATAGTATAATATAATAGACTAAACAGGTGTGCGTAGCGGGCAAAAATTCGCATAAAACTACGCGTTTGAAATCTAATATGTGGTTCATAAAATAGATGAACTGATGTATACAAAAACATATTTTAATAAAAATTAATGAAACTGCAACAATTTTTTATAATAGTATAATATAATATATTGCTAATAGTATAATAAAATATTTACAATTTATTTAAACTAATTAATTTCTAAAAACTGTTTTTAAAAATTACGAGCTAGTCTTATCAGTTTCATATGTAAACCAATCGAGTAAAATTACTTTGTGCCACTTTTAAAGTAAATTCATTCAATCGGGTAAAAATACCCGACCCGCTATTAGACAGCAGTCCGCAAAGCAGGCATTTTTACCCGCCCCGCTTGTAATGTGTTAATATATTATTTACAAAAATTGCCTAATATTTTGTTGCATGTCCTTTATTTTTTTTAACTTTGATTAAACTTTTGGGCATGCTGTAGACCAAATTATGGCATGTTGATAGTGGAAAAGCGAACCATGATGTTTTCACAGCCTTCCACAGATCCCTTTTGTTCGAAAGCTTTTGTTTTGCAACACCATCCTTTAAAATTTTTCATAAATTTTCTATTGGATTTAAATCTTGCAATTGTGCTGGCCAGTCTTATACCATTACTTTGGAACCATCTCTTTTTGGTAGAAGCTGTATGTTTTGGATCGTTATCTTGTTAAAATATCCAGAGCAGCGGCATGTTATCCTCAGCATAAGGAAGCATTATTTCTTCAAGTATATTAGTATAAATCATTCAGTATGAACATTCATTGCGTCTGTTATTAAATAAATAGGACCAATACCAGATGACGAGAAACATCCACAAACCATAATCCTTCCACCACCAAATTTAAGTGTTTTTTTAGTGTAATGTGGGTCAAACTCTTTATTTGGTGGTCTGCGGACAAACTGCTAACCATCTGATCCAAAGATATTAAATTTAGATTCATCTATCCAGAAAACTGTGCCTCATTTCTTATTTGTCCATGTAGAATATTTATGACAAAACTCTTTTCTGGCTTTTACATGACGTTTTTTCAATAAAGGCACACTTCTTGGTGATCTTGAAAACAAATTAGCTTCAACTAAACGTCCTCTAATTGTTCGTGCTGTTACATTTAACTTTAAATTTTTTTAATGATGTTGCTGGAGATAAATAGATCGTTTTTAGCTTCACAAGTAATTAATTTAACTTCTCTGTAATTTGTTATTATTATAATAATGTAATTTATTATTATTAAGTAGCGTAGGAAGGTCATATCAGTTTATGGGGGAGTGACTAAAGCAGCCAGGGTTGGAGATTTGAAGGGAAGGGTGAGGGAAGTGACCCTCCTCTTAAATAAATATGGGGGAAGAGGCTATTACCCCCTCTAAATCCTCTTCCTACGAGTTATTAATAATAACCGGAGTCAAACACATATTTGAAAAGAAATAACAGTTGAAAATTAAAGAAAATAAAAAAATTAATTATAACCATATTTATTATTTTTTCCGTATTTATTATTTTTTCCGTATTTATTATTTTTTCCGTATTTATTATTTTTTCCGTATTTATTATTTTTTCCGTATTTATTATTTTTTCCGTATTTATTATTTTTTCCGTATTTATTATTTTTTCCGTATTTATTATTTTTTCCGTATTTATTATTTTTTCCGTATTTATTATTTTTTCCGTATTTATTATTTTTTCCGTATTTATTATTTTTTCCGTATTTATTATTTTTTCCGTATTTATTATTTTTTCCGGCTTTAAACAAAATTGTAACATGAGAAAAATTCAAAAAAAAATCATAATTTTTTTCAAAAATATAGTTTTTAGCAACAAAGTTTATAAAAATATAAAAATTAATATCAGTTAACATCAATTGCTGTGAATAAAACGATTTTTTCTAAATGTTTAGATGTATTTATTATTTTTTCCACCACTGTATAATCTTTTTGAATCCCTTTTTTCTTATCATTGTTATCATTATTAGAAACTCAAAAAGTTGCTAAAAATAATCATTTTACAAGACAAAGTAATCATTCATCAAAATTTGTTTCTTTAATTGGACAAAATATGTGGGAAATGATGTTTAATTGAATTTTTTTTACAATTTGGAACTTTGACTTGATCATTTTAGTGGTTTATCATATCCAAAAATTTAGAATTTATAAGGAATAAGTTTTCATCAGGAAAATGGGAAGACCAAGGAATTGCACTTTCAGGTTACCTAATAATGAATAATAAAGTTATCAGTTTTGACAAAGATGGTATTGCATCATCACCATACTGGTAGAAGTTCAGCGTTTTTGATAAAACCCTTTAACTTTATATCGAGCATGATGATAAGATGACACCTTTAAATCTCTCTCGAAGGAATTTTTTAACGTTTCTTCAGCCCCTCCATTTCAACCAGATTTTACTTTTTGCATGATCAACTTAAGCCGACATGTTTAATGCTAACCAATAAAGTGTCATTATTAAAGACGAAACCATCCTAGTATATATAACAAAAAAAAAAAAAAAAAAATTGCATTCTTAAACAAAATGTTTTTGAACGAAAGATTGATTAACAATAAGTTTTTGTAAAAAATAACATGGAAAGCAAAAGTTTAAGTTTTTAATTTATTTAGTGAAAATTAAAATTAACACTTTAATAATTAGATCAAAGTTTGCCTCAAATATTAAATACTTAACTTCATTTGTGGCGTGATTTATGGAGAAAAAGGTCTACGTAAATTCTAAAAGTTATCTTTAAAACCTTGGAACTTCAACTGTTGATATGTTTACTTAGGAACGCGAGCAGATTTGTTCAACTAGCTGCTATGATTCAAAAGTGAAATTCTTTGCCAGATCAACTTTTTACAATACTTTATCATACAACGGTAATCATTATTTTGCGAAGCTGAAAATTTTTTTTTTTTTATTATAAATTAATGATTAACTTAAAAAAGGAATAAAAAACTGAAATTAAGAAAGAAACGCTGAAAAAAAAAAAAAAAAAAAGAGAGAGAATTTGCAATTATAAAATACTTTCGGAAAAATATCTGAAGATATCAGGATAATAATGAGAGAATGTTTGACATGGAATCATTTGGTGTATCGCTTCAAAAAGCGCTACTTTTGAGCGCTACTTGTTTACATTTTAATGATATATATTCTTTGTGAAACCCTTTTTTCTTATCATCATTATCATTATTAGAAACTCAAAAAGTTATTAAAAATAATCTTTTTACAAGACAAAGAAATCATTCGTCAAAATTCGTTTCTTTAATTGGACAAGATATGTCGGAAATGATGTTTAACTGAATTTTTTTTACAATTTAGTACTTTAACTTGATCATTTTAGTGGTTTATCACATCCAAAATTTAGAATTTAAAAGGAATAAGTATTCATCAGAAAAATGGGAAGACCAAGGAATTGCACTTTCAGGTTACCTAATAATGAATAATAAAGTTAACAGTTTTGAAAAAGATGGTATTGCATCAACACCATACTGGTAGAAGTTCAGCGTTTTTGATACGACGCTTTAACTTTATATTGAGCATTATGATAAGATAACACCTTTAAATCTCTCGAAGGAGGAATTTTTGAATGTTTCTTCAGCCCCTCCATTTCAACCAGATTTCACTTTTTGCATGATCAACTTGGCCCAACATGTTTATTACTAACCAGTAAAGTTTCTTTATTAAAGACGAAACCATCCTAGTATATATAACAAAAAAAAAAAAAAAAATTTGCATTCTTACACAAAATGTTTTTGAACGAAAGATTGATTAACACTAAGTTTTTGTAAAAAATAACATTAATTTACATTATTCAAAAAGAAATTTGAAAACATGATTGTTTTTTATGCTCAATTCCTTTTTGTAAATCTATAAAAAATTGTCTATGATTATTATTCGCTTGTGATGATTCAAAAGCTATGAGCTTTAGCATTGTCAATGTTAGTTTTAAAAAATAAAACGTTAAAAAATATGAATTTTTTAAAAGTACAATGCATCACTCTGCCGCCAGATCTTTTTCAACTTATTTTACAAAATATTGGGATTATTTAAGTATAAAGGAAAAAGTAAATAGATATCTCGCACTTTTCTTCAATTTGCTGAAAACTTAACATGGAGATAATCAGATATAAATAAAGTTAATTAAAATAAAATAAATTGTTATTTAAAACGCTCCAGATTTGTAAAAAGGGTCAGGTTCTTTTACTTTTTCTTTACCCAAGAATCTTTTCTTAGTTTCAGCTTTCTTGCTTTGCTTTCGTTTGTGTATTTTATATTTTAACACTGTGTAGCTTCTATCATGAACCGTCTATTACTTACACCTAAAATTTAAACAGCCTCATGGCTCCTTGAAATCCATGTGCGTTTAGAACTCGTATTGATGTTTTTTTCCCATTTTCACAAAATTTTACATATCGAGCTAGAGTCAGAGGTGCATTTCTAAATATTCCTCTTGCTTTCTTATATTCTCACCTGAAAATACACTTTGAAAGGCTTCTATATATATTTTTTTTCACACGAACGCCTGGTAGTTGTGCATGCCTCTTATTGACTATTTTTGTAAATCTATACAATTAGAGTCAAATAGATTACAATTAATTTTAAAATCAATCTATTTGATTTAATTGTTAGCTAAGAATGATTTTAAAAAGTTCTACTTTCCACTAAAATCATTATCAAAGCTCGCAATCTTTAAGAAGTGATGCAAAATATCTTGTCCCCAGGACGGTTGGAACAGCTTTAAACCTCATTTTCTTGTGTCCAATCTCTTCTTGTTTGAAGTAAAAAAAAATTTTATTACATTTTCAAGATAGAGTAAATCGTAATTTGCTATTAGTATTTTAGATTGGTCAAGAGATTGATCACGAGACTCACCTAAAAAGCAGTAAGTTTTTGTTACCTCCGGTTAGTATACTTTAACATTATTATCAACATAATATTAGATAACATACATGAATCCAGAATCATGTTTCGCATGAACTAAGCTAAATCAATTGAAACTTGTTTTCAGTTTTAAAGTGTATCACTGTTGGATGTCGGTATTAATTGATGTTAAATTTTTATAAAACTTTGATGAAATACAACATTTTAAACACGCTTTGAGTTGTTCTTTTCGAAGATCCATAGAATTGTTGAATTAACAACCGCAGACATCTTTCTCTGCAGCTACAAAGGATGTAAGATTGAAAAAGTAGATTGAGGTAGGCATCTACCTCAATCAGTTTTCTTGAACTTACCCTAACACTTTGATAAAAAATTTTTTCTCAAATTTGTTTTTTTTGTCATTCTTTCTGTCGTTTTATAGAAGACAAATGTATGAGAAGAAACTTTAAGGACAAAAGAATAAAATCTTAGAAGGAGAAGTTTATCAATATTTTGATGGTTTAGACCCTCCAGTCTACTAGGAAACTCAAGTAGAAGAGCCTCCTCAAGTAAACTATTATCGTTTCTAACTCTTGAATGATAGGAGTTAAATGCATTCTTTTCAAGATGAATATAAGCAATCAACTATTATTCATTACTTTGTACGCAAGTTCTATTTTTAAAGTTTAATTCAGATAGTAGGCCGCCATAACATGCAAATATTGGTTTTTGATTTTTGAAAGCATGATTCAATTATTACAACAGTTCAAAACATTTTTGCGAATATTGTTCTAAGGCGCTCAAATAATACGTGTAATCAAAGATAAAAATATAACGTGTAATCAAAGATAAAAAAATAACGTGTAATTAAAGATTTCCTTTAAAAAATATAAGGACCAAAGTAAAACATCAGCAAAAAGTTCAAACGAAACCGATGCACATCATACAATAGTTCTGCATCATCTAAATCATACAATAGTTCTGCATCATCCAAATCATACAATAGTTCTGCATCATCCAAATCATCAATGACAGTTAACGAGGTTTTTAAAATTCATTAGAAATTGCGAAATTCCTAAAAAACTAGACTGCGCAATTGCTCACTTTATAAAACAAAAAATGGTTAAAAACAAATCACATTCTTTTGAACTCAATTCTAAAGGGTCTAGTGTAAGATATAATTATTTAAAAATTTACTTTCAAAAAGTAGTAAATTAAATATTTGCATGTAATCAAAAGATAAAACATTTGTTATTAACAGGCTATTACAATGAAAACTGAAAAAAAAGGAACATTACAAATGATGAAATAAATATCTAACTTAATAGGTTGTCATTGTTGCTTATTTTGCGAAATCACAACAATTGAAATGCAATTGAATGCCGATCATCAAAGTTCTTCTCATTATAGGAAACTCACCCCGCCGTCCTTTTAGGGTTAATCGAATATACATTTAAATGTGAAAAACTTCGTTGAAACTCCCATTCTCTCGAATGGTTTGAAGAAGTTTCGTTGCCGGCATTTTTGTTTCATCTAACTTTATTCTGGGATTTTTTTTTATTATTGGAAATATAACTTGTAGTACTTTGCCATTAATTGTGTTTAGGAATTTTTTAAAAAGTGATTCAACGCAATAAATGGCAAAGCTTGGTTCACAAGTTCTTCAGGTTAATTATCCTGTACTATTTTTTTTCTTTTAAAAAAGTCCACTACTTCACCTGTACTCTCTCTTTGAAAAGTAAACAAAAAAAGTAGTAATAAAAAAAGCTTTTTATTTTCTTAACAAATCTGAAAAGACTACAATACGCAAACAATTTCTTAAATTATCTTAGCACAATAACAAAACAAAACATTTTCAGGAAACCATGTTTGCAAATAGTGGCCAGTCAACCCAGTTGGTGGTAGCAATTTTCATTTTTTAATTTTTATTCAATTATTTCATTTTTATTGACTTTTATAGCTTTTAAGATCCGTTTTAAAATTTTTAAAAGAAATTTTGTGGTGATTTTGTGGTCCAGTTAACCCAAAAAATTGATGACCAAGAAAATTAAGCAAAGTAAACTTAAATGAGCTCTTTTATTTTGGAATTAGAAAAGGAATGTAAATCATAGAAAAGTTTTAAATACTACAATTATTATCATTTGCATAATGACATCATTCAGATGCGATATCTTTAAGTCATTTCTGGAATTTCTTTTGAAGGAAAAAAAATCTTTTTTTGGAAAACTCATTTGACAGAAAATTAAAAAAATGTGCGTAATGCATTTCGTAGTTTTTCATATCTGTGAAACGCTCCATTCGGCTGTAAGTCCAACTGGTAAATTAGGAGGAACTGAGTAAATGTTTGCGCTGTCCGGTTTTAAAATTTAATGTTCGGCTTGAGTTTGTCAGTTTTCAAAATATTTGAAAAGTTTGATTACAATTAAACTTGCTGAAAATCTTAACTAAATGGTAAAAAAAAAACAAAAAAAAAAACGAACAATTATCCTGTTTAAAGCTTAGGCAAGAAAAAAAAATTTTTTGTCTTTTTTTCATTAATTTTTTTGCAAAATTCGAAATACGGCGTAGGCTAAAGTAATATGGAATTAATCCCAGTTTGCACTGACGCTGGTTTCCTGTTACACAATGTCTTTCTGACCTTTGTTTGCTTTTATATCTGTTCGTACAAAAACTAGTTATCCGTTATGCAATCATGATCTTTTATAAGATTTTTTTACAGACGAATTTTTTTATTGTAAAAAATCTCTATATGCGATTTGTGCGAACACTTACTAAAGTCCATTTCTCATTCAACCACAATTATTGACAAAAGAATTTCAAAAATAAAGAAACAAATGTGAAATAAAAAACTCTTAAATTAGTTTTCCTTTGATAAAATCAACCAAGCCTTCAACTTTGAACTTTATGGCTTAGTGGAGAAAAACTTTGCTGATATTAGTGTTCGAAAACAAGAACTTTGCTATGATCTTCTCAGACACAAGTATCAGATTGAGTGAAATAGCCATTTCTTAATTTGTCTAGAGAGTGAAAAAAATATTTTAGAGGCACTACTTTTATTTCTTTTAATATGATTATAATTCTGATTTGCTTTAAACAGTATTCTATTTGTTGTCCAAAAAGCAAATGAAACTTTGATGTCCATTTGACTAGCATTTTTAGTGGAATTTTTAAACTTTCATATTTTTTTAGGCAAAATATTAACATTTAAAAGTTAATATAAAACCAAATTATCATATTTTATCATACTGTAGCCATTATAACCAGTATTACAAAAACAATGATCAAAAAGTGGAAACCTTTTTACACTACCAATCATAAAACTTAAAAAATAGGTAGCTTTTTTACATGACTTGTTTTTTGAGTCAAATAAAAGTCAAAAACCATTTTTAGGAATAATATATTTTTTCAACTTGAATAGAAAAAATCAAAGTTATATATGTAAATGTGTATACTTTATGCCATACTGATTCATGTTACTGGATTGATTCATTTTACTTGATTGGAAGGTTGGAAGGTTATAATAACAATAAACAATGTGTAATTACAGAAGAAAAGTCTATTAGTTATGTCACTTGTTTATTTGTGTCTTTGTTAGGAAGTATAATGCCCGTTTTAAAATGAATAAGGTTTTCTTATCACGATTACAACGTACAATAGAGTTTTTTTAATTTGAATACTTTAAGCGTTTTTTCATCAAAAAAATTATATTAGAATATTAATAATAATACGATAAAAAGTCTCATAAAATATTCTAAAATGATAAAATTTTTGTAGCTAAACTTTTATTGATCATCTTGGACCTAATTAAAGGTTTGCCAAACACTAAACAAACTTTTTTCGTCCCCCATCACAACACTGTCTGGTGTTAATGCTTCACCATCTGCGTTGAAACCGATAACTTTTTTTTCATCATTACGCAACCTGAAAGAATAATGACTTGGATCTAATTTATCTGGGACACGTTCGAAGAGCGTTTCTGGATCGATATCATCAATGTTAAGTTTTAGATTTGGATTACTGTAATCAACGTTAGCTTTTTTTGGGCACACTTTGTTTCCAGAAACAGCAAGAACCAAGTTGTTTGCAGTGGATTGTATCACGCAAACTGTTTTCTTTTCACCACTGATGAAACCTGGATAAACTTTAAATACAGAATAATTATCGCTAATGAATCCGTTGCACGTGACAGTATCTTTTATTTGTAAACAGTGGTCACCTGCATCTGCCTCCTGAAGTTTTGCGTATATTCTGCAAGGTACTACATTGAGATCAACTTGAGCGTCGTCAATAATTGCTCGTAAACCTGCTTCAGACATTACTTTAATATTTTTCAAACATAAATATTAGTTTATGTTAATAAGTTTAAGTGCTCAAAATTATTACGAAAATTTACTTCAATGAGACAACATTAAAATTTTTCTTGCATTAAAACTTAGTCTTGCATTAATACTTAAACAAAACAGTTTTATTCACCTATTTATTTAAGACCCTCTCTTAAACAAATTTCACTTTTCATGAAGTGAGGAAGTTTTGAAAAAGTGCACGTTTTATACTTAAGGAGAACAATGACAAGTGAAAAGTTTATTTGAGTGTCTGTTATTTTAAGTAATCTCTTGCAAATAATCTCTTAAATGTAAAGCAAAAAAAAGCTCCAAGTTTATTCAAAATAATAAAGTGAAATCTGAATCCGTTCACGTTTCAAAATTGTTGACCACTACTGAGTTAGACGGACAGATTTAATTAAAATACTTCATTATTTCATTGAGTTGAAAGACTTTTGCTTCGCATATCGTATTTTCATATAATATAGAGAAATAGAAACAAGAATATAAAAAACGATCAGATACGCAGAAAACAAAACAAATTAACCATTCTTGACCGATCGTCAGGAGTGGTTAATTTGTTTTGTTTTCTGCGTATCTGATCGTTTTTTATATTCTTATAAAAAACGATCAGATACGCAGAAAACAAATTAACCATATAAACAAATTAACCATTCTTGACCGATCGTCAAGATTTTTTCTGATAAATGACTTCTGCATACTGCTAATTAAGAGAGTATTTTCAAAAACCATTTAAATTGATTGTATCACGACAAGTATTAAATTTTAATTTGAGTAAGATTGAACAACAAGAATTGTAATTGATTAAAGTTATTATTACTATTATTATTATTATTATTTTTATTATTATTATTATTATTATTATTATTATTATTATTATTATTATTATTATTTTTATTATTATTATTATTTTTATTATTATAATTATTATTATTATTATTATTATTATTATTATTATTATTATTATTATTATTATTATTATTATTATTATTATTATTATTATTAGTATTATTATTATTATTATTAGTATTATTGTTATTATTATTATTATTACTATTATTATTATTATTATTATTATTATTATTATTATTATTATTATTATTATTATTATTATTATTATTATTATTATTATTATTATTATTATTATTATTATTATTATTATTATTATTATTGTTATTTTTGTTATTATGATTATTATTATTATTATCATTTTTATTTATATTATTGTTATTATATATGCATATAACATACATATAATACAATATAATATAATTCAGGTCTATGTTTTTATACGATTCTTAAGCATAAAATTATCTACCATAATCAATCATAAAAATAGGATGGGAAACCTGCAGTAGCGCAATATAAATTATAAATTAAATGGTGTAAGTCCAATCCTTTTTGTACGTTTTTCTGACTAAGTTGCTTTCAGTCAATTGTATGTAAATGTAGGTTTTCTTTTCATTTTAAATGTTCATTTAATAATTTCTAGTTTTGAATTTTAATTGTTATTTAAGGTGATTCGATTGGTAATTTATGTTGATGATATTTCCTATTTTTTTGTGTATAGAAAATAAAACGAATGATAATAATTGTTGTTGTCAACGGAAGTTTAGACGCCTGATTTTCTTGAGTCTAGTGATAATGAGTTAAATGTTATTGAAGATATAAATGAAGGACAATCTTCATCAATCAACATCAAACCTTTTTTACCAAACCAATTTCTTCTGAAAAAGAAAATTCCTGTCCAAGACATTGGATATACAAACCAATATTTCTTGATTACAAATAATCAAGAATCATAGGCTCTGCTGAAACAACCATGTTTTCATTGAAGGAAGAGATTGCTGCATGGGCAATAAAACATAAAATTAGTTGTTTATGTTGCAAGGAACTTCTGGATATTCTTTGTATAAATAATATTCCTGGGTTGCCATGAGATAGTCGAACATTGCTAAATGCACCAAGACATGTTAATATCCAAAAAAAATGTGGTGGGGATTTTTTATATTTTGGAATAGAGAGTGGTGTAACAAGGTGTATAAAAAAAAGTCAAAAAATTGTTTCTTGTGACATAAAAATAAATGTAAATATTGATGGGTTGCCTTTATTTAAATCCTCTTCAGTTCAATTATGGCCTATACTTGGACTATTTAATAAAAATGTTTTGTGATTGCTTTGTTTTGCGGATCATCTAAGCCAAGTCATCTTGATGATTACTTAAATGAGTTTATCATGGAGTGTAAAAATTTACCTAAAAATGGAATTTATTTTGAAAAACATCAGTACAACTTTAAAATAAATGCTTTTATATGTGATGCTCCAGCTAGAGCATACTTAAAAAATATTATGGGTCATACTAGCAAACATGGTTGTGAGAGATGTGAAATTGTTGGAGAAAGTCTGAACCATCGAATAATATATAGGGGGAGTGGTTTTCCACTTAGAACTACTGAAAAGTTTAATAGTCTTGGATACCAATTTCATCAAAAAGGGTTCTCCCCTCTTAAAGAAATTAATGCTTTGTTTAACTGTTTTGTATTGGATTACATGCATCTTATTTGTTTGGGAGTTGTCAAACGAATCCTTGTATTTCTTAAATATGGCCCCAGAATTTGCAAGTTATCTAATCTTTTATAAGCAAAAGTTGATGATAGTTTAATTAGATTGGAAAATTCAATTCCAACTGACTTTGTGGGACAACCGCGCTCTTTATTATTTTTAGAAAGATGGAAAGCAACTGAATTTCACCAGTTTTTAATGTATACTGAAATGATTGTATTAAAAGGTATTGTTAGCAAAGAGTTTTATATACATTTTCTTTCTCACCATGTTGCAACATCAATTCTATTGAATTCCAATAGAAAAGTAAGAGAACACTATTTAGATTATGCTAGACAATTGTTTGCCTATTTAGTAACAAATGCAGAAGATTTTTATGGCAATAGTTTTTCAGTATATAAAGTTCACAGTCTACTGCATATTGCTGATGATTTGGAAAAATATGTTTCACTTAATAAAATTTCTGGTTTTCCATTTGAAAATTTTTTGCAGACCCTTAAAAAAGATGTTGGAAACCATAAAAGTCCAGTTTTCCAAGTTGCTAAAAGGTACATAGAATCAGAAATTGTTATACAAAATTACCTTTAAGAAAAACCTATCATTTTTCCGACAAAGGATTGAAAGATTCTTGCTTCGTCACAAAATATCTGTTAAGTATTGTCACAAAACTAAATCTAGGTGCCGAAACCAGTTATTTTTGTCATGTGTATAAATTAAAATATTTCGAATCATTTTATGAAGAACCATTAAATTCTAAAGACTTAGGTATATATTATATTCGCAATCTGCAAAAATATAAAAAGTGTAAAGTAATTAAACAAAATGAGATTGAGAGAAAAGTAACTCTATTACCAAGTGGCAGTGTTTATGTTTGCATCCCACTTTTACATGAGACAGAATATTAATGATTCAAATATATAAACTTTGTAATTAATATTTAAGACTAAATAATTTTCAGCAATGAAAAATTGTTATGTTGCTTGTTTAATTGTATTAAAATAACTTAAAAAAATCAACAATTTGAACTTTTTGATGTACACAGTGATATATTTAAGTTTTGTGTATCTTTATATCCTGTTTAATGATATTTACTTGCTTAGTGTTAAAAGATTATATATGCATTTATCTGTATATATATATAATATATATATATATATATATATATATATATATATATATATATATATATCATCTGTATATCTCCCTTTCTCTCTCTCTCGCGCGCGCTCTCTCTCATCTGTATATCTCCCTTTCTCTCTCTCTCTCTCGCGCGCGCTCTCTCTCATCTGTATATCTCCCTTTCTCTCTCTCGCGCGCGCCCTCTCTCACCTGTATATCTCCCTTTCTCTCTCTCTCTCTCGCGCTCTCTCTCATCTGTATATCTCTCTTTCTCTCATTCTCATTCTCTCTCTCTCTCTTTATATATATATTTATATATATACATTTATATATATATGTTATCAGATAAATTAAGAGATGTACTTATGCAATCAGGCTAGAACTAAATAAAAATCATATTATTAAATGATATTTACTTTAACAATTACATTTAGCAACTGATAACATACATTTATGCATAATTAAAATCACATTAAAGAAATTTGATAATCTTAATAACTTACATGTGGGAATGGAGATTGAGACATTCAAGTTTTGTTTTCACTCAAACTCAAACAGAAATAACAGCTTTATATGAAGAGATAAAAAATGACACTAGGATTCTTCTTTACTTTCATGACTTTCTCTTAATGAAACTTTACCTGAAAAAAACAATTTTTTTAAAAATAGGCCTTTTAGCACTGTAAGGTACAGGGGTGTATGAGTTTGTTCAATTAGTTTGACTAATTACTCTTAGTAAAAAAACTGACATCAATCTTTTTTGTAGCATGTGTTTTGTGAGTATTAGTCTCAAAAATTAATAATTTAGATTAAACAAAGGAAATCCTAATTTACATTCATTGCTTTTGTGCTCCATTTATTCATATAATCCAGTCGCACCATCAAAAATAGTAGGCACACTTCTATCAAAGTTATCTTCACCAATTTTAATATTCTCCTCCTCTGCAACAGGCTCACCCTGCGTCATATAATTGGAAGATTCTCCTAAAATGAATATATTTGACCAAAAATATTTTAAAAAAAAGTTACAAAAGTTTAGATAAAAAAAGGCAGTCAGATATTTGTCTGACAGTCTATAAATAGGATGAGATAAAAGTAACAATGTACTATAATTACTTTATAACATTACTTTGATATTTTTAAATTATCAAGATTATTAGCTACCTATTTATATTGATGTATTACCTTTTCATCTTGAGACAAAAATATCAAGTTGATTACGACGTTTTCTTCTTTCAGTTCTTGAAGCCATTTTTAAATTAAACAACAAATATTTTGTTGCTATTATAGGATTATATCTTTATTATATTAAATAACTTATTAAAAATAGTTTTAATAAAAATTGATCATCATGATTAATGTCTATCAATACTTAGAAGCTATATGAATGGACAAAATCTTTGAAGCAAATTTATTTTCTAACCATGTAGCTTTCTCGTAGCGAACACAACGGTTCAATTCTACATTTCCTCTTATACTAAAAAACTCTTCTCTACTTAAGTTTTGCATACAACTTAAGTAGAGAAGAGTTTTTTAGTATAAGAGGAAAAAAAATATCTTAATTACTATCATAAAAAAGCCACTCAAACTATATTTACAATTTTTTAAGGAAATTTCAATATACGCTTTACGGAGTGTCTTTCTGAATGGTTCAAAATTGTTCTGTTAAATCGTTTTTTTCCCAGTTTTAAAACTCCAGAAAATTAGAGCCGATTTCGGGATAGCCCGAGTTTAGCCCTAAGCCACCCCTTATTAGGATCTGCCCTAAACATACCCTAATTTTAAAAAATCATCAAAAATATACTAATTTTGTGCTGAAAAGAAATGTAAGCTGCTATTTTTTAGTTTTGATAAAAAATTGTTTGAGAAAATTCGCCCTTAGAATACCCTGAACCACGAAGGGACCCTTAAGAGGCCCTTAAGTCATTTTAAGGCGGGTACCTTGTTGGTCGGCATTTTACTCTAGTCACCGACCAGCGCTCTGTCTCTTTCATGCTTGACAATAACAAGAGTGGAAAGATTAAGAATGACAAGACTTTGAGATGGAGGATAGAACTTTCTTCATACAGCTTTGATATAGTTTATTGCCCTGGACGTAACAATTTTGTTGCTAATGCCCTCTCTAGATCTTGTTGCTCTATGACTATAAACCGACCCTCTCTTAAAGAACTACATGAATCTCTTTGCCACCCTGGAATCACTAGAATGTATCATATAAAATCTAATAATCTGCCTTTTTCAATTGATGATGTAAAAAAACCATTTCTTCTTGTCAAATTTGTGCTGAAATAAAACCTAAATACTATGTAAGCAATTCTAACCACACTTTTATAAAAGCTACTCAACCTTTTGAGCAACTAAGTATGGATTTTAAAGGAACTATTCCGTCTTAATCTAACAATAAATATTTTTTAACAGTTGTTGATAAGCATTCAAGATTTCCCTTTATATTTCCTTGTCATGATATCTCTACTCCAACTGTAATTAAATGTTTAACTCAACTTTTCAATTTATTTGGTATGCCAGCTTATATACATTCAGATCGAGGCACTTGCTTCATGTCTACAGAGCTCCGCAATTTTCTTAACTCTCGAGGTGTCAACCTAAGTAGAACTACTCCTTATAATCCTCAGGGCAATGGTCAGTGTGAAAGATACAATGCCATAATTTGGAAAGGAATTTTACTTGCTCTTAAATCAAAGAATTTACCTGCCATGTACTGGGAACATGTTTTACCCGGTGTCCTTCATTCAATGCGTTCCTTACTTTGCACTTCTTCTAATGCTACATCTCACGAACGATTATTCGGATTCAGTCGACGTTCTTCTAATGGGCACTCTGTTCCTACATGGTTAACTAACTCGGGTCCTATATTGCTTAAAAGGCATGCTCGAAACTGCAAATATGAACCTCCTGTTGAAAAGATTGAGCTTTTAGAGGCTAATAGTAAATATTCTCATGTAAGAATGCCTGATGGGCGTGAGACCACTGTTGCTACAAGACATCTCGCACCAATGGCTGAGGAAATCAGTGATAATGATAGAAATAATAACTACAAAGATAACTCCTATGAATCTGATACAATCCCTTCATCTAAGCCTCTCCATTCCAAAAGATCTCAAAACTACAAAGATAACTCCAATGAATCTAATATAATCCCTTCACCTGAGCCTCTCCATCCGAAAAGATCTCAGAACTTTTCTACTTCCTCCCCAACAAATCCTAAAGGAATTTCTATTGAAGAATCAATCCCTAATTGTTTAGGAAGATCCCGGAATCCTCCTAAATATTTAAATGACTATAATTGAACTATTTGAACTTATTTCTTTATTTTGTTTACTTAGTACAGTAGAATGTGGTGATTCTTATTATTATTATTATTATTCTTGTTGAGTTTAATTATGTGTATACTAAAACTAACCTGTTTGTATATTTTAGTTACATATTATTATATGAAGAATAAAGCCCTCTATGTTTGCTTAGAACTATTAATAGACTATTGAATGAATTACACTACAAATAGTAATCTTATTGCATAAAATAAATTTTTAAAAATGTTATTAAAAAAAACCTTTTAAAAAACCAAACTTTATATTATGTGTAAAAACAAAGCTTTTATCCAATAAAATCTAAAAAAATAAGTTTTTTATGAATTCACTATTATTTATAAAATTTTGCTTTTTTTAGTACCAGGTTGACTTTAAAAGAACTTTTTTTTTAAAATGTTAGGGACACACTAAATAATCAAAGGTATAGCGCCACCAATTACAAAAAATTTTATTATATGTTCTATTTAATAGAACACATTTTTGGGTCTATTAGATAAATATATAAAAACCTTGCTTTGATGTCACGCTACAGAACATATATTTGTGGAAATATTTTTGAAAATGCATAGTTTCTACCCTCCAAATTAAGGTTTGTTAATCCATTACAGCTATTCTGTAACTTAATAGTAATAATATTATGTTCTCTTTAGGCCTTCCACCTATACCTGAAAAAATAAATCAATTCAATGAAATGGATGATTGTGATTTTAACATATCCCAATCTAGTCAAAGCTTAAGATCTAATAATATACCTAAAACATCTTATAAGAATGTATCTACATGTCATGGTTCAAATTACCGATCACCTTCTAGATTTCCTATTCATTGTAACTTAAGATCTCCTTACAGACGCAAAGGTGCAAATTACAATACCCGATCCCCTTCTATATCTCCTATTTTTCACATCTCAAGATCTTGTTACAGACAAAATAGATCAACAGGCAATAGCCAAAGCGGAAAATCCTGATTGGAAAAGATCTCCAATTAGGTCAAGTTCTTTTTTATCAGAATCTCCAACTAAGATCATCATCAAAACAGTCATCAAATGTTACGTTAAAGAGATTTGAAGAATCGTTCAATGAAAAAGGGTTTTAATGATTTTTTTTTTAATAAATTAGTTTAGATAAAACATTTTTAAGTAAACTTTTTTTACTTAAAAATGTTATGCCAAAATAAATCTAAATTTTGATTTGTTTTTAATCTCTAAAAATGTTTTAATTTGATTATTTCTTCAAATTAATGAGGTTTTAATGGTTTAGAACTTTAAAGCACATTTTACTACTACTTTTTTTATTATTCTTATATCCATTGTGAGAAAATTAGTGTTAAAGGTAATGATTTTGTCATGTTTAGAACTTTACAGATGCTTTGCAAAAAATCAGTTATCCGATTGAGACTGGAAGTAAGTCTTTGTTCAACTTGCTAAATATCTGTTTAAAAATATTGAAATAATATTGTAAACATTGAATAATTATTGTAATAACTAATTAAGTGATATTTTATTTAAAGATGTTTAATTATTATGGTATATATATATATATATATATATATATATATATATATATATATATATATATATATATATATATATATATATATATATATATAAGCTTGGGTTAAAGTTTGGACAACCCAAAAATTGTACCAAATGTTATTATACAGAAAAATAATTATCTACATAATAGTAATTAAGAAAAAAGAAAGAAACTTAAGAGATTTAATAAGCTTTAATAAATTCTAATAATAATTATAATTATAATTAAATTTTGTTAAAACAGCAATATATGCGTGATGCACGCTTGAGCAGAAAATCCGAATTTGTCTTGATTTTAAACATTGAATGTTCTAAAATTGGATAATCTAAAATTGGATGTTCTAAAAGTACTGTACTATTAGAACGTTCGGAAGTATTTAACACTTGATACAATAAATAGAATGTCTAGAGGGGGAAATAACTAAAACATCATAAATTTTCAATTAAAAACAAATCAACTTTGTAGCTCATTCCAAATCTTTTAAGTTCAAACAATAACAATTTTCATTTTTACTTAACCCAAGCTTTATGTATCTATGTATACATATTTTCTTTATTAAGAGTTCCAAAAACGAGTGATGAAATTCATGGCAAAAGTGAAGCTTTTCATGAATGACATGAACATATTTATGGGAAAGGAGATAAATAATCGAGTTGAAAATAAACGAGAAGAATTAAAACAACTACTTCATACAGATTAATTTTTCCAGTTTGAAGAGAAGCTTGTTGATCCTGTATTCCAGGCCAAAATAGTATAGTTTAACTTATTTTATCCCATTTTTATTATTTTATTAAATAAGAAGGTCACGTTTAAAGATAAAATACTGAATAATTTGGTTAAGCCATTTTATCTATGTTTTCTTTTTTCATTTTTTTAAAATTATTTTCTTTCTTCGCAAAACTAAACTAATGATCATTTTTCTGGGTTTATTTTAGATTGAGCATCTTAAAAAAGTTAGGGGTGTTGATGGTAAAGATGCAATTCGAAGAACAATAGATCGAGTTTTTTTTGTCCAAAGCGACAGGTCGTAAGATTGGTATTGAAGATAAGTTTATATGGTAAATAATAAAAAGTAATTTAGTTATCCAAGTAATGAAAATTTAATTAATAAAGGAAATAATAAGCTGATTATATTGTTTTTTAATTATTTTTGACTAACGGTTATGTACCCAATTTTAATGACAAAAATACTATCAACTTTTTATTTCTTTTCATTCTGCGTTTGGTTAATATTTTGACTTTAAAAAATTCAAATTTATGGTGAATATGGATTTTTTTTTTTTTTAACATTTAACGTTTTAATAAATCTTGTTTTTAGAAAGCCTATTCGCCATCTTTCCACTAAGTAGAGAAGCAGAAGTTCGTGAAAAAGCGAGTGTAAAATTAAAGAATGCTCCTCGCAGAAAGAGCGGTGATGGATGAAAGACTCAAAATACTGAAAAATAGTTAATAACTAAAAATTATATGCATTAAATCTACTTTTGGCAATTGACTTCTTTTGAAAAAATGTAACTGTGTTTAATTTCTATTAAGAAATCAAACTTAATTATAGATTGATTTTTTACCTTGTTTCTAAGTATATACTTTAAACTGTAAACAGTTTTAATAAGATATTTTATTCAGTTATGAAGACTTAAGTCATCCTCAACAGAACTACTTGAAGTTGAAGTATTCTGGCTTTGAGGTACTTTTCAGTATTCTGGTTTTTAATCTGGCTTTTAATCTGGCTTTCATTGCAGAAAAATTTTAAACGTCTACGTAAAGACGTTTAATACATATGCAATAATGTCTAGATCATGGAGTTGATAGATATATCAACTTCATGATCTAGATATTATTGCATATGTTATTTTAAATATTTAAAAATACATCTGCAATAAAACGTCTTATACATTTTTCTGACGTTTAAAAGACAGTTTATTTTAGAGTCTAATTTTAACTTTATTTTTAAACTTTAAAATTAGCGCGCCAGTGAAACGTCGAAAAAACGTATAAAGGACATTTAAAAAGCGCATTTGTAGACGTCTAGATCATAAGGCTGAAAGACAACTTTAAAAAGATGACTAAAAGACATCTTTACAAAGACGTTGAAAAGATATTTTTGAAAAGATGTCTTAATGACGTCTTTATAAAGACGTCTTTTAGCCTTATAATCTAGAAGTCTACAAATGGGCCTTTTAGACCTCTTAAGAGATACCTTTTAGAGGTCTTCTACACGTCTTTGTGTTTACTGGGTATTCTCTATTCGTTTTTAATCCTACTTTTATAAAATCATTTCTTGAGTTATTCAGCAATTTATTAAATTCATTTTTTTTTTTCTAAGTTTATCAAAAACAAATGACATATTTATTTTGGTAATAAAAAGTAACGTAACTAAAACTCTCTAACTATAAAAACTCGGCCATTCAAATCTATAGTAAATCCATTGAAATCATATATATTTTAAGTGTTTCTTTTTTTTTTTCAGAAAAGAATTTACAATATTTAGTTGTGTGGGGGGCGATATGTTTCTTTTGATCTGAGAAAGTTATTTACTTTTGAATGTTTCAGTTTACAGCATTCTTTTTTGCTTAAATACAAGTGAATTTAAAAAAGTCTTTGTCCTCACACCAGTTTACAGCATTAATACATTAACAATCTCTGACAAAAGAGCAATAAACTTCACCGTGACATTCAAAGGAAACAAATCTGGAACAATAAACAGTAAAATAACATTTGTAATCTAATTTAATCGATTCACTTTTTCTGCTTTTTTCCAATGTCATCTCCTAGATTAGACAGTATTTCAATATACTGCTAATGAGGTGCTAAAAAACTCACACAGTGTGTTTCAGATAGTTGCTTCAGTTTCAACAATAGTTAAATAGAGGAAGTGTCACTAGATGTTCACCTAACGTATTTTTTTGTTTTTTTATCTAGGTATGTGCTTTTATTTGGCCGATGCAGGTAAAAATGGCGCATCAAGTTTTGCCGGATGTGGCGCATCGTAACTTTTCAACTTTCCCAGTATTGATTTGAAACTTTTTTCAAAAACCAATAAAGCAAACTTTTTATTTTTGATGAAAA
The DNA here is from genome assembly GCF_058129835.1 of Hydra viridissima. Lineage (NCBI taxonomy): Eukaryota > Metazoa > Cnidaria > Hydrozoa > Anthoathecata > Hydridae > Hydra > Hydra viridissima. The sequence continues at coordinate 18,005,978 of NW_028324304.1, forward strand.
AAAAAAAGTAATTGAAATGAAGAACACAAAGTTAATCTCTACGAACAGCTATCAGTTAATCGCCATGTTTAATAACTTTTGTGGTTTTTATAATCAGTTTTAAATTTTATTTTAGAAATCTTATGGTAATTTAGTGGGTCAGTCAACCCAGTTGATGACCATGAAAATTAAGTAAAGTAAACTTAAATGAGCTCGTTTATTTTGAAAATAAAAAACGAATGTAAATCCTGGAAAAATTTTGAATAATGCGATTATTTACATAATGACATCATACAGATGACAACATACAGCTGCGATATTTTTAAGTCATTTCTGAATTTCTGTAGAAGGAAAAAAATCTTTTTTGGAAAACGCGTTGGACAGAAAATTTTAAAATGCACGTATTGCATTACGAAGTTTTTTATATCAGTGAAACGCTCCACTCGGCTGTAAGTCCAACTGGTTTATTAGGAGGAACTGAGTGAATGTTTGCGCTGTCCGGTTTTAAAATTTAATGTTCTTGAGTTTGTCAGTTTTCAAAATATTTTTCAGTTCAATTTCGTTCAGATTTTGAAAAAGTGATGTTGATCAAACTTACAGAAATTTTGATTTTTTTTAGAGTTTGATTGCAATTAAACTTGGTGAAAATCTTAACTAAATGGTAAAAAAAAACGAACAATTTTCGTGATTTAAGTTTTGGGCAAAAAAAAAATTTCTCTTTTTCTTTCATTTAAAAATGTTTGCTTTCAAGTTGATGGGACTTTTCTTGATTGGGTTCTGCTATTCTTTATTCCCTTTTTGGTTTTAACACCCAGGGTTGAAGTTACAAAACAAATACGTTGGTATTTACCCGAGTTCTCTCGGTCTTAACGAAAAAGTTTAAAAACCGTTATTATGAAACAAATACTTTCTTATTAACGCGAACTTTTTAGTTCTTCAGGAAAAAAAGAAATCGTTATTAAAGACGTTAAACAATTTTCCCTTAATTTATAAGTCAGTGGGGGTCTTTAATTAAGAATTAGTGATTTTTTTTATCATTATTTTTTCGCAAAATTCGAAATGTGACGAAGACTAATGTTACATTAATTAATCCCAGTTTACACTGACGCTGGTTTTCCGTTAGACCAGTTCTCTCTGATATTTGTTTGCTTTTATACCTGTTTGTACAGAACCCAGTGGGCACGCGATGTCAAACCGACGTCTAGTTTACGTTGGGTTTTCATCGGCGATGTAAATCGACTTATTACGACGTTGTTACAACGTCGCGATAACGACGTCAAAACAACGTTGTCTTACCAACGTCGTTCTGACATCGTGCGATGACTTTTGCCATAAATACAACGTATATCGACAATTTTACTAATAAATAAAGTTTACATAATTTTATTATATTTTTTTGAACTGGAAGTTTGAATACCGGAATCTAAACATCTTACATAAAAAAAAGTAGTTATTCGACTGGAAAAATTATTATTATTGGAAAAAAGTAAACTTACCGAGAAGATATAAATTTAATACGTAAGACTTTATTTACAGCCATTTACAAACCATTAAACGCATGCTTTTTATAGCAAGCAAAAGTTAGTTTATTTTTTTATTTGATTTAATTGGTTGTGATACTTTAATATATATATATATATATATATATATATATATATATATATATATATATATATATATATGTATGTGGCGCTAGTGCACTTTTGCATCCCCTTTTTTTTATGATTGATTATGATAAATATAAAAACATGGACCTGAAAATCAATAGAAAGTGCTCTAATTCGAAGTCAAAGTTGTAAAAAATCCCACTAAAAACCCTAATATTCGCAATTTTTTAAAAATCTTTTTCAATAGACTCAGTTTTAAAGAAAATTAATTACCTTTACATTGCGCAATAAGCAGGCCTGGTTTCAATTAGCCTTGCATTACAGTTTTAAAGTATTATAACAAAAGTGTAATAACGAAATGAAATTAATGGATGATTTCAAATAAAGGCTCAACGTAGAATGTGAGAATGTAGACAAATTAATAAATAATAATTATTGTGCGCTATTGTACTGTACGCTGGTTTTTTTTACTTAGAAAACGGTTTGAGGATTACTACTTGAAGCGCAATGCGCTCTATGCTACTCGGAGCGCAATACTTTGTACGCATGCGCTAAATCTTGTTGATGTTATCCCTATCCCTATCCCTATCCCTATCCTTATCCCTATCCCTATCCCTATCCCTATCCCTACCCCTATCCCTATCCCTATCCCTATCCCTATCCCTATCCCTATCCCTATCCCTATCCCTATCCCTATCCCTATCCCTATCCCTATCCCTATCCCTATCCCTATCCCTATCCCTATCCCTATCCCTATCCCTATCCCTATCCCTATCCCTATCCCTATCCCTATCCCTATCCCTATCCCTATCCCTATCCCTATCCCTATCCCTATCCCTATCCCTATCCCTATCCCTATCCCTATCCCTATCCCTATCCCTATCCCTATCCCTATCCCTATCCCTATCCCTATCCCTATCCCTATCCCTATCCCTATCCCTATCCCTATCCCTATCCCTATCCCTATCCCTATCCCTATCCCTATCCCTATCCCTATCCCTATCCCTATCCCTATCCCTATCCCTATCCTTATCCCTATCCCTATCCCTATCCCTAACCCTAACCCTAACCGCCTATCCAACCAGCTTTATTGTGAATTATAAATCGCACTGTTATAATAAAATAGTTGCGCATGCGTGTACAATATTGCACTCTGAGTAGCTAATGGCTATGAAGAGCTCATTGCGCTCTACGAAGACAATTCGGTTAAACATACTTTAACGACTTTTTTAACGTAAAAACCATGCTGTTAATATATTGCTTTTTTAAGGTGGTTCCTTCGTTATCAAAAAAGTTAATTTTTATTCATTAAGCATTAATTTTTTCAAAAGTAGGTACAGAATCTGTAAAAAAAAAAAAAAAGGTTTTCGAACACCAATAATTTATTGATAATCACATAGAGGCTTACAATAGTCAAAATAACCCCTAAAAATTGAGTTTACTAGAAACACAATTACTCATGAGTAAAAGCTCATTTTACTTTCAAACTTGGTATACTTGTTCCAGCTACCAGTATCTAGTGCGTGAGTTTTTTTTAATTAAAAGATCATGTTTCTACTAAAAATATGCTTCAAAACAACTGTATTTTTGAAAAATGTGCTACTAGGCCTCTGATCTTAGTTCCCTAACCACAAATTACAAGTAATAAACTTATTTGAAAAAAACTCAGGCACTAGCAGTACACTGGTTGAATATGTCCTGAAAAATTCAAGTAGCTATCACTAATAATTCAAAAGTTATGATGTTTTTTGTGAGACAATTTTCTTAAAAAACGATACGGTAGAAAATCAAAAAACAAGAAAAAAATTGGTTTTTAAAACTAAAATCCTCCTTTTAAATAAGTTTCTCCTCCCTCTTTATGTAAGTCTTTATCCAATAAACCCTTCTTGATGGCTTTTAGTTTTTTTCTTTTTGATTTTGTCTTATTTGATGTTTTAATAAGTAATTTTTGGATGCTGCGTCGGTTCATTTTTTCAGATATAATATTAAAATAGACACCGGTCTGTATTCCAAGTTTTTTATACACTTTAACAAGTCGAAATTGACGTTCGTTGAATTGAAGAATAGCACTATATACACCTAACTGTAGAATTGACCTTTCTACAAAGACTTGCTTAGGACATTTCATCCAGATAATATTATTCAGGGACTCGTTAGCAGTTTGAGTTTCCCTGAGAATGCACTTGCGAAGAAGATCATAATTTGAAAGATCTTGGAAAATCTTTGACAAAATAGGAAACATCCACTTAGGTAAATTAATCTTCTCTTTGAGTTTTTTAAGTTTATTTTTCTTATAACTACACCACGATTCTTCTCCTGGTGGACAAAACATGTGGCGCTTATCTAAGTTAGAAAAGTTGGTACAATGATGAAGGATAGCACCTATCCACTTTTTCATTGTGTAAATTTTTTCATCGTTAGTGCAATTTATTTTCAGACTTCTTCTAATGGCAATACCATAATAATTTGTTATTGAATTGATGGAGTTGTTTGTCAGTTTTCCTTTTCTACCAAATGGTGTAGAGGTATTTTTATATTCTTGTACCAGTGCCCTAAGTCGAAAACCTATTCGTTTATTTACATGTCCAACTTTGACGTATAAGGCAACATTAGAATAGCAAAAGAGATGTACTACTTAAAGTTTTAAAGTACATTAAAAATATTTACTTAAAAATTAAAACGGTTGCTATGGCCGTTGCTAGGCACTAAAACTATACCTACCTCTATAAAATTAAAAATATTGTAAAAAGCATAAACAAACTTAAAAAAAAAGTATATACCACGAGAAAGAGCAATAAATTTTACATTAGAATATCTAATTTGCCAAAAAATCAATTTTTGAAAAAATTTCCACTTTTGATTATTAAGAAACCACCTTAAGCTAAAAGATCATTAACTTATATTCCTGAAAATGGCGAAAATTAGGGTTTTTAGTGGGATTTATTACAACTTTGACTTTGAATTAGAGCCTTTTCCGTTAATTTTCAGGTCCACGTTTTTATATTTTTCAAAATCAGCATAAGTTTCTCTACCATAATCAATCAAAAAAGAAGGGCGGTGCACTAGGGCCTATGTATGTATGTATGTATGTATGTATGTATGTATGTATGTATGTATGTATGTATGTATGTATGTATGTATGTATGTATGTATGTATGTATGTATGTATGTATGTATGTATGTATGTATGTATGTATGTATGTATGTATGTATGTATGTATGTATGTATGTATGTATGTATGTATGTATGTATGTATGTATGTATGTATGTATGTATGTATGTATGTATGTATGTATGTATGTATGTATGTATGTATGTATGTATGTATGTATGTATGTATGTATGTATGTATGTATGTATGTATGTATGTATGTATGTATGTATGTATGTATGTATGTATGTATGTATGTATGTATGTATGTATGTATGTATGTATGTATGTATGTATGTATGTATGTATGTATGTATAAGTATATATGTATATATATGTATATATATATATATGTCTATATTTATAATGTATACATACGTGTGTGTGTATGTGTGTATGTATATCTATTCTGAGAATATATATATATATATATATATATATATATTTTAACGATCTCTATGTTTATACATATGTATGTATGTATTTAAATCAGTAAAAAATATTTATCTGACTTTTTTTATTAATTCATTACTGCACATCAATGAATAAAATTTGAGTAATGCATTTTATTTTATGTGATAAATTTAAAATAAAACTACATAACGTTTACTACTTTAAGTTTCATGCTTATTGCAATCATCAGGTAAAAAGTACATTATTTTTGCTTTTTTGTTAAAAACTTTTTCTAAATGGTTAAATGAAGGAACTTGTTTCATAACAAAAGGTGATGAATTTTTCTTTCATTTCCTACAAATACTTAGTGTTATTGAGTATTTGAGCTTTTTGTGAATAAATGTTTGTGGTTTGCTTGTCTTTATTTCCATTATTCTTTGGATTCGCCTTAGGATCCAGTTGTTAAAGGGATATTTATATATATATATATATATATATATATATATATATATATATATATATATATATATATACATATATATATCCCTTTAACAACTGGATCCTAAAGTTGACAACAATTTAGCTGATTTTGGCATTGACGAAACCCTGAAGTAACAAAGTAGACTTTATATAAGTCTGTTTTATTTACCTATAAAGATAGTAAATGGGTATAGTTTTCTGAAAGTTTTTAACGTTTTCAGTCAATTTAAGTTGTTATTGTCTGTTAGTCAATGGATTCTTTTTTTTAAACTTCACTAGTTGGTTGTTTTTGTAACGGAAATAACTTTACTTATATGATTTGAAATTCTAAATTGATTAAGGGGTATGCCCCCTGATAAAACTAAATCAGTAACTTGGTATTGCATGCTATAAAACTATATATTTTCTAAGAGTTCTTTATAAATTAGTGCAAATTATTAAAAAAAAAAAAAAAAAATTTCATAGCAAACAACTATAATGGCGGAAATAGTGGAAAAAGTCTATGATTTTAGCAGTTGATAATTTCAGAACTATTATGTATTTCTAAATGAAACTTTGATACTAGACTCTTTAAAGCAAGGTCTACAACTTAAACTAAAAAAATATTATAATTCTTGCCTCGATCACCCCAAATATTTAGTCGAAAATTTTAGCAAAGTTTAGACAAAAATATTTCTTGATTTAAAAGTCAAAACTGGAATGTTTTTAGCTTAAGTTGCAAGTACAAGTCATATAAACTTACCTTGAAAATTTGATCACTCTACCATCTCTAGTTCAAAAGATATCATTTGCTAAAACTGGCTTGTCAACAAAAACACTCATTTTGAGTAAAAGAACTTTAAAGTTTAAAATTGTGTAAAGACCACTTCAGCTTTAAACATATCATACATTTTGAGAAAAAACTATTTAAGTATAGGTTTTAAATTGTTTGAATTCGGAATCTACGTTAAATTTTGATTTAAAAACAATCATACTAATTTTTTGAAAAAAATTAAAAATTTTCTTACATAATTGGGGGGCATACCCCTTAAAGTTGATCTTTATATATTTATGCCTTTATACTTTCAACTTCTATTTAGCCAGCGTCATGACGAAAAGAAGCGAGGTTACGGTAGTCGACATCATAGCGGAAGTTCAAAAGGTATTGCGATATGCCCTAGCAAAGTTGTTAGAGGGGATGGTGGGCGTCTCCAGAAAGATACTGATGCAAAATAGAAAGTTGTTTTTTGGATTGAATGCTTTTACGTCAGAAAATATGTACCACGTAATGACATCGTCTTTACGTCAGTAATCTGACGTCGTTCCGATTTTGGTTTAATATTGCTCAACGTTGAATGACATCGGAATTCTGACGTCGCCCGATGTCTTTTTTTCGACGTCGCCCAACCTTTCCATTTCCAACTTAAATCCGACATCGATCCGACGTCAGCTCCGATATCAATCCGACGTTGTTCCGACGTTGCTTTGCCCACTGGAAAGCTACCCAGCAAGCACACAATGTTGAAATAACGTCGATCGACGTTTTTTTATCAACGTTATTTCAACGTTGTGTGCATGCTGGGTAGTTGTCCGTTATGCAATCATTAACTTTTATAAGATGTTTTTACAGACGAATTTTTTATTATAAAAAATATGCGTTTTGTGCGAATACTTACTAAAATTCATTTCTCGTTCAACCACAGTTCATTGACAAATGAATCTTTAAAAAAATAAATGAGGCAAAAAATTAAATTACTTTTCCTTTGATAATATCAATCAAGCCTTCAGTTTTGAACTTCATAGCTTAGTAGAGAAAAACTTTGCTAAAATTGGTGTTCGAAAACATGAACTTTGCTATGATCTTCTCTGACACTAGTTTCAGATTGAGTGAAATAGCTGTATGGATTCTATTTTTTAATCTGTCCAGAGAGAGAAAAATAAAGGATTTTTTAGAAGAACTATTTTTATTTCTTTTGAAATGTTTTTTAATAAAAAAAAAAAAAAAAAAAAAAAAAATTTAATAGAATATGATAACAATAGCATAAAAAGTCTCACAAACTATTCTAAAATGATAAAGTTCTGTGTAGCTCAACTAAAAAAAACTCTTTTAAACTTACTCTGTTCTTATAAGTTGAATCTTATTTTCTCAGAGCAAAGTCTCTGATTAAGATAAAAATAGCTAAGTTCCATTTTTTATTGTCCTGAGAGAGAGAGCGAGAGAGAGAAAGAGAGCGAGAGAGAGAGAGAAAAAAGGATTTCTTAGAAGAGTAATTCTTAATTATTCCCTTTAATAATTTTGTTTTCATAGAAAAAGAAAAATTATAATAGAATATGATAACAATAGCGTAAAAAGTCTCACGAACTATTCTAAAAAGATGATAAAATTCTTTGTAGCTCAACTTTTATTGATCATCTTTGACCTATTTTAAGATTTCCCAAATACTAAACAAACTTCCTTCGTCCCCAATCACAACAATGTCTGGTAATAATGCTTTTCATCTGCGTTGAAACCGATAACTTTATTTTCATCATCACGTAACCTGAAAAGTCTTGGATTTGATTTATCTGGGACACGTTCAAAGAGCGTTTCTGGATCAATATCATCGATGTTGACGACTAGTTTGACATTACTGTAATCAACGTTTGAGATTAAGTTAAGAATCGTCTATAAACGCTCGTAAACCTGCTTCAGATATTACTTTAATATTTTTCAAATATAAATTTTACTTTATGTAAATTTATGTTAATAAGTTTACGTGCTCAAAGTTATAACAAAAGTTTACTTCAATGAGAATGCTTGCATTAAAACTTAAAGTCTTAAATTAATCTTAAACCAAACAGTTTTATTCACCTATATATATAAGACCCTCTCTATTAAACTGATTGTACTTTTCAATAAGTGAGGAAGTTTTGAAAAAGTGAAAAGTGTACGTTTTATACTTAAGGAGAACAATGAGAAGTGAAAAGTTTATTTGAGTATGTGTTTTTTTTTTTGTAATAACTTGCAAGTAATCTCTTGAATGTAAAGCAAAAAAAGCTGCAATTTTATTGAGAATAAGTGAAATCGGAATCCGTTCACGTTTCAATATTTTTAACACCTACTGAGTTAGACAGATAGATTTAATTAAAAGACTTCATTACTTCGTTGAGTTGAAAATCTTTTGCTTCGCATATCGTATTTTCATATAAAATAAAAAATTATAAACAAAAATATAAAAAACGATCAGATACGCAGAAAACAAAATAAATTAACCATTCTTGACCGATCGTTATTCTCTGCTCGTTTTTTAATCCCACTTTTATTAAATCAATTTTCGAGTTAATCAGCAATTTATTGAATTCCTTTTTTTATTTTTCTAAGTTTATCAAAAACAAATGACGTTTTTATTTTGGTAATAAAAAGTCACGTAACTAAACTCTCTAACTATTAAAACTCGCCCACTCAAATCCATAGTTATCATATACGTTTTAAGTGTTTCTTTTTTCTTTTTAAAAAGAATTTAAATTATTTAGTTTTGCGGGGGGCGACATATTTCATTTGAACTGAGAAAGTTATTTCCTTTTTAATGTTTACATCATTGTTTTTTGCATATACCAGTTTATTCGTTATGTACTTTAGTTTTTTTTCAGCTGCTTTTATTATTTTTGTTTCTTTTTTTGTTTTCTAGGTAAGGATTTGTATAAGTTTCCTCGTTTTTAGAAACATCTAATGAAAGTTAGAAGTCTCCCTTAACACGTTGAAATCTTTTTTTAACATAGCTGAGATTCCCAGTAAGAACACACAACGTTGAAACAACAATAAAATAACGTTGATCAACGTCGATCAATGTTATTTCAACGTTGTTTCAACGTTGTGTGCTTGCTGGGTTTTGTTGAAATCTTTCCCCTATAATTTTCAAAATGAAATTTCCTAAAGTCGTTTTTTTTGGCAACTATATTTAGTTTTAAAGCATTAGTAATTCAATTGCAACAACAAAATCTCACAACGTCACAACGTCACAACTTTTTTGTAAACATAAAGCCCTTAATTTAATAACATTAAGTTACAATGATTATTTATTTAAAAAGTAAAAACAGTTTTTTCATAAAACTTATATTTTATATTTTTTGGTTGAAAGAAGTTAAAAACTTCAATATTATTTTCAAAGAACTCTGAAAAAATATTTTTATTTCATTAAAATGGAGATTTTTTTAATCTAAATAAAAGTCTATATTTACTTTTAAGATAATCTTTAACAGTATATGTTTCAAATATATTGAAAAAAAATTAAAATCTGATTACTTTTGTTCAAATTAGAAGAATTTTCTAAAGTTATATAGAATATGTGGATTCTTTTTTGTTTTAAACATCAGCTAAAAAAAATGTTCCACCGAGTTCCAAGGAGATATGTGATTTATTCAGTCAATTTACACTTTTACTTTTAGAATATAAAGGGATTGCTGCGGTCACATGCGGTATAGGGAAATATTGAAAAAATACACCTCAGGGAATCCATAAAAACCTTCTTTTCCGCCATTTTTTTAACATTATTTTGTTATACCAAAACAAATGAAAAAGGCAAGAAACTTGACTTTGAGTTTTATTATTTGTATAACTTGTTTTAAAATATCAAATAACGTTTTGTTATTATATATTACTTAGAAGTTTGTTAAAATTTTTTAATTTGAATCTTGAATTTGAAATTTCATTTTAACTAAAAAATGAATAATTAAAATGAATTTTAACTTGAAAAATTTTTAATTAACGATTTATAATTCGATAAGTACAACATATTTGAAATAGCTTTGCTCAACAACTTCATCATTTCCTGTAATATACAAGTAAACTTATCTACTTAAATATTAATGCAGTATTCTTTCATGAAACCAAATGTGATAATTTTTAAAGCAATAATAACATAAAATGTTAAACAGTGTTAAGTAAAAAATGTATAAAGATTTAAAAAATGTTTCTGATATGGATATATTAAACATTTTATTATATTGGCGATTCTTAAAAACATTAACGATGAAAAGATTAGATCTTATCCCGATTATACATGAAATATGAGTGGATAAATTACAATTATTGAAGGATTTATTAAACGAAATAAAAAAAAATGAAGAAATTAGCAAAGAAAACATAAATAAAGTAAACTTTACTTTAGCTATACTTATTTCAAACGTGAAGAAAAGACTTAAAAATGTGTTAGAAATTATGATACATTTACAGAAAAAGAATATTAATGGCTTCAAGGAAATCTTGTGACCAATAAAAGTAGTCATTTTGATTCTGAAAGGCTCCATAAACAATGAGAGATCCTTGGAGAGCGAAGCAAAAGAGAAAAAAGAAAAGAACTACCTGTTGAACATCATGAAGCACTATTTTTAGCTTCTGCAAGAAGTGCAAATGCTGCTGATGAAAAAGATAAAGCTTACGTTTTAAAGAAATACATGTCTAATGTTTTAGATGTCAAAAAAGTCAAAGACAGTTTTAATAAAAAATATCAAATGCTCAGAAACTCAGCTCTTGTACACAATGTAGATATCTATCCCACCTTGCACAATATTTTAGTGGAAAAGAATTAATGCTATCCTGAAAATTCACGTTTTTCTGAGATTTGTGCAAAGTGTACTCTTCAAAGCATCTTAGACCACACTTTTAGTAAAATTTCTGAAATGATAGAACGCTGGAATCCGGTCAAGATGGCAAAATATCTGGAGTTTTATATACAAAGATTGGTTTTGTTGGGGCATTGAGCCAAAGTATTTACAAGCAGAAGTATGACACAAGCAACACAACTATAGAGTTTAAGCATGAAGAATGCCTTTTCAGTACAGCTTTTGTGACTAAACTGCTTAAAGTAGGAGATGCCGAAATTTGGAAAAATAAAAGTTCTTCAATTTGTCACTTTTGTAGACCTCCCAATCTACAATTTATAAAAGAGAGTCCAATATTATGCAAAGAAGAAGAAACAGATCTAAAAAATTAAATACCTACGTTAGAGCCGTTATGCAAAGTTTTGAAAATTGCGGGAAGCGTAGTGGCGTTTTAAGTCAACTATAAGATTGATCTTACAATGTTTGATATCAAAGTAGTTAATGCACTTACAGAAAAAAAATCCACTCAATCCTGCAATCTATGTAATGCTAAACCCAATGAAACGTATAATATTAATATGGTAAAAGCAAAGACAGAAAATGATTCTGCCTTAGCGCTCGGAGTTTTAGGTTTGCACTGCTGGATAAAGTGCTTGGAGTATATTCTTCATTTAGGTTATAAAATCGAAATTAAATAGTATAAGGCAAAAACAATTTACGAGAAGTTTTCCATAAATGTAAGAAAAAAAGAGATTCAGTTACACTTTGGAGAACGATTATGTGTTGACATGCCTTACGCTGGATTAGGCAATAACAATGATGGTAATACTGGCAGAAAAGCATTTAAAAATCATGAAGTTTTTTCTGAAATTACTAAAGTTGATTGTAATACAAATAACAGATTGCGTAAAATTCTCATTACCATACCTTGTGGATATCCAATTAATAACATTGAGTTTCATTCATACTGCATTGAAACAGCTAAACTTATGAGTTTGTACGACTAGTATGTAGTGCCTCCAACTGTACACAAATTGCTACTGCATAGTTCTTCCATATCACATAAACTAACTTTGCCAATTGGGGCATATTCAGAGAATGCACCGGAGAGCTTGAACAAACAGATAAGAAATACTTGACTTCTGCACACGGCAAAAATATCAAGGTTAAACACTATGATGAATCAGATGCACTACCTTCTAGAAAGATCAGATCCAAAAAATATCAAGCATATCTTTCAGAAAACATAACAATTATCAAGGAAAATCATTGACGGATGAAGTTATTGAAATAATTGTAATGTAAATAATAAAACAAACATAAAAAAATCTGAAATGAAGCTTTTTTCCATGCATCGACGTCCTATAAAAACGATAGTTTTACAAGTATCAAGTTGAGTAAGGTATTAGTGTTGTGTTTTGGCTTGAAGATTCTAAAATTTTAACTAAAAATATTTTTCATAAAAATTGTCAAGCCCAACGCGCGCGCGAACGCTTATGCGCGCAATCTACGCGTCAAAGGTGCGCGTAATAAACATTTTTGTTAACAAATTTGAATTCTTTGATCCAAAAAACTGTTATTTTCACATATAATATGTATATTTTTGATGTTTATCAGATTTTATTGAACTTTTGCAGTTTTTTTATCATCCTTAAACACTGTGCAACGTCAGTACGTCAAAATATAAAAAAAGTGTAATGTATTCTTTTTACTCAATAAATTAAACGATCAGGTTTTTGAATGATTATTTTCTAAGCATTTATGAAATATTTGAGGTTCGGAATCAGTGTCAGAGGTTCGGAAAAATTAAACTTTTAGAACGCAAAAAATATTGACTCCTAGCGGAAGCGATAGAATCTAAACAGTAAATTTTTTTTCGTAACCTCTGATAATTTTCCGTGACCTTTTTTACTTAAGTCATTAACTTAATCATTTAAAAACTTCAAAATGCTGTTTTAAAACAATTTAAAACTTCGCTGCTTATTTGCGATTTTGTTGTCACTGTTCCTTAATTCCACACAAACTTATAAAATGCAAGTTCTTCAATAAGTTTGGAATGTTCGCTATTCTCTAATAAAGTTTTTAAAGTTTGCAAAGTTTACAAAAAGAAGCCGTAAAAAAAAATAGCAACATACTTTAAGGAAGCGTTTCTTAAAAGTTCAAGAATTTAAGACAACCATTTTCAAGTTTTAAGACAACCAGTCGGAACTTAATATGCTAAACAGATTGTTAAATCATTTTGATGACGGGATATCTGAAGGAATGCTATAGCATTATATATATTAAAGAAATACATATATTTCTTTAAAATAAAAAACATTAAAGATTTTAACAAACATTACCCAAGCTCCCTACTAAGGTTGAAAAAAACAAAAGTTTTCCAGAATAATTAATAGCCATTAATATTAAAACTAGCAGCAACATGATCAAAAGAGTTCTGAAATCTTGTTTCAGAATTGCTGCATTAATACAGTATCTAATTCTACCATCTTTTAAAAATAAACCTTCAGCAAAGATTTTGAAATGTTTTTATTTTTCTGGAGTAGTTTATGCAGAGAGCAATATGAATTAAGGTCGGCTTCCGGCACTTTTGATAACATTAATGAGCTTCTCTCTAGCAAAGGAGGAGTAAACTTCAGCGTGACATTCAAAGGAAACAAATCTGGAACAAAAAATAGTAAAATAACATTTGTTATCCAATTTAATCGATGCACTTTTTCTGCTTTTTTCCAATGTCATCTCTTAGATTAGACAGTATTTTAATATACTGCTAATGAGGTGCTAAAAAAACTCACTCAGTGTGTTTCAGATGGTTGCTTCACGTTCAAAAATAATTAAATAGAGGAAGCGTCACTAAATGATCGCCTAACCTTTATTTTTTTTGTTTTTTTACCAAGGTATTTGTTTTTATTTGGTAGGTGCAGGTAAAAATGGCGCATCAAGTTTTGCCGGATGTGGCGCATCATTACTTTTCAACTTTCCCAGTATTGATTTGAAACTTTTTTCAAAAACCAATGAAGCAAATTTTTTATTTCTTAATAAAAAAAAAAAGTAATTAAAATGAAGAACACTATGTTAATCTCTACGAACAGCTATCAGTTAATCGCCATGTTTAATAACTAGCTTATTAATCGCATTGAGTATTCATGCCTTTAATTTGAACTAAAAAAGAAGAAAAATATATAAATTCGCAAAAAAGTAAAAAAAAAAATTTTTAAATGATAAAAAATAGGATATGAAAAAAATTTAAATTACCATTATGATCAAGACGAAAGTTGTATCCTGAAGTTTAGTTTTTAATCTTCTAAAATCGAAGATGTTACTACTTATCAATACATCGAAATTTGAAGTTATTTGTATTTAAATACATATAGCTAAAAGATTCCACACAAAAAATTTACAACACCTCACACACTTTCTGTTATTTTATTTCAACCCTTAAGATATTGGACATTAGTACTACTCAATTTAAACTAATTAAACTTGTTTTTCAAAAACTAGAAACTAAAGTATGAATATAAATTTGTCGCAAAAAAGCAATTCGAGATTTTAAACGCTTTAAGAGATTTATTTTGACAAACTTCAGAAAGCACAATTTCTCTTCTAAAACTGAAAAAATAAATGGAATTATTTTACGTAATTGATTTTAAAAAATTAGCCACAACATTAATCAAGATAAATTTTTCATTTTTCGAAAACGATTTTGTCCAAAAATTCTGCTATTATTACGTTGGAATTTCCATCCACGTCGATGGTTATGCCTGACTTTTTTTTCTATGTGTCACTTTTTTTAAATCATTTTTTAAATGGCCTCTTTCGGAAAATAAAAATTGTCAAATCCGCTTCGATATTTTCCATTGTATATTTTTGAGGACAAATCGATAACAGCAAACCCGTGAGGTTCAGACTAGCAATGTCTGCAAAATTTTTTGAATTCTTCTTTTTTATATCGCTCGAAACATGGTCTCGATAAATATGGTCTTCATTTTTTGAATCTTGAGGAAAAAGACAAAAAAATTTGGTGTTTTCTCTGATCGTTTGTCTTGGGAGCATAAAATAATTTTGGGCGAGGTAAAAGCAGACGACGTTAAGGTGCCTTCCTCGGATGTAATATTTTTCGCACTTGTTTTTTTTGGTCAATTGCAAATCGTCAAAGATCATCAAATTGTTTTTGGACGAATCGAGATCTTCAGGTTCAGGCACATCGTCAGCTGTTTCGAAAAACTGACATTCCATGTCCTCGTTTTCGGAATAATTTTTTGAAAGGTCGTGGATGACGCATTCAGGGTTTAAAATTAATTTTTCCATTTCGTTTTGTACCTTGAACAAATCGAGAATAATCTTTTTTGGCAAATTATTTTCGAACGAACTTTTTAGTATTTTGTACTCGGGTTGGAAAAGAGATTTTCCAAAACCTTGCAAGTGGTTGTAATCCAGCCATCCCGGTCTGAGCAACAAATTGAGAAGCAACGTTGTTTTTCCGCATCCGTATATTCCGACGATGATTCCTCGAATGCTTCTCGGCAGAAGATTGTTGTTGTTCCTTTTGCTTTTTCCAATATTCCATGACAAATCAGCAACTTCCATTTTTTTTAATTTAATTTTTTTTTAAAATAAAAAAATGTACTGCGTCAAATGCAAAAGGAAAACAGAGACAATCCATTTGAGAAACGAGGTCACAAAAAACAACAGGAAAATGGTCAAAGGAACATGCGACGTTTGCGGAACGAGAAAATGTAAGTTTGTTTCTTCGACGGCAAAAGGGGGAGACTTGGTGGAATCGATCAACAATTTTTCAAAAAAAATAAAGCTTCCGTGAGCAAAATTTCCTGGAGAAATGCACATTCCAGGAATGAATTTTGCAGGGCCGGGCACCAATTTGAACAAAAGGCTCACATCCACCGACATGTATCAGGAGTGTAGCGAACCGGTGGACCGAGTGGACAATGCGGCATACAATCACGATTTGGCTTATAAATATTAAAACGACGTTCAAAGCAGAATTTTGACGGATCAAATGATGCTTGAAGAAATGAACTCCATTCCAATCATCAAAGCCAAAGCCAAATTCGGACTGGGTGTCTCTGCAAAAAAAAAAAAAAATTCCCAGTTTAAAATGGACGGATCAGCTTGCAGAGGAGCTTCACAAACCGGTGATTCAACATTTTAAAAAAAGAAAAGTGTTTAAGAACGACGTCGATGAAATATGGGCAGCAGATTTGGTCGACATGCGCTCTTTTTCAAAATTCAACAACGGCGTAAAATATTTGCTCACGGTGATCGACGTGTTTTCAAAGTATGGGTGGATCGTTCCGTTAAAAAGCAAAACGGGTCTTGAAGTGGCTGAAGCGTTAAAAAAAATCTTTGAAGGTCTCCACGGATCCAAAAGATCTGAAAAAAGAAAGTGTGTCAAAATGTGGGTGGACAAAGGAAAAGAGTTTTACAACAAGCTCGTGAAATCGCTTGGAGTGCAGTTGTATTCCACTGAAAACGAGGAAAAAAGTTGTGTCGTCGAGCGATGGAACAGAACGATGAAAGAAAAAATGTTTAAATATTTTTCAGCAAACAACACCAATAAATACATTGACGTTTTGGACGAAATGGAGAAAAATTACAACAACACAAAATATTCTTCCATCAAAATGACTCCAGTTGAAGCCAGCGATGAAAAGAATAAAAATGAGGCCTGGATGAACCTGAATGGAAATGTTCAAAAAGAAAGACCGGAATCGAAATTTTTAATGAACGACAAAGTGAGGATCATAAAAAAGAAGTCTAATTTTGAAAAAAAGTACACGCCGAGATGGACTGAGGAGGTTTTTACCGTGTCAAAAATTCAGCGAACGGATCCAACCACGTACAAAATTACCGATGCCAACGGCGAAGAGATTCAAGGAACTTTTAACGAACAGGAGATGCAAAAGACTCATCAAGACATATTCAGAATTGAAAAAATAATTCGCAGAACAAAAAGCAAATCACTGGTCAAATGGAAAGGATATCCAGACTCGTTCAACTCATGGTTGGATAATAAAGAATTGATCCGTTTGAAAAAAGTGATGTAAAAAATTTTCTTTTCTTTATAAAAAGATGAATTTTGTTACGATTGAAAATTTTGACGAGAGCAAATTATTGGTTGGAGAAATTTATTCTGCAACCAAACCAATTCAGTACCAAAAGATTCCACTTTTTTATGAGTACCCCTCTGGAAAAGGACCTTTTATTTTAAGAACGCCCGTTTTGTTTTCTCGCTTCAACGAAAAAAACGGAATGAACGAAAAAGAAAAAAAGTTTATCGAGCCGACTGAAAATATATCAAAATTTCTTCGCGAGAAAGTCAAGGAAATGGTTCCCACTTTGAAAAAAGGAGGAAGGACGAAAAAAATAGCGACTGAGGATTTGTCCATTTTTAAAAACAAATTCGATAATCCAAACGCAACGCCCATTTTTTTCGGAAAGTTGTTTACAAAGAAAAACGAAAAAAACATTGAAGTGTCTTCTTTGTTTTTCAAAAAGAAAAAGAAAGAGTTTGTGAAAGTGAATCCTTTGGAATATGTTCGACAAAAGTGTTACGCCGTAGCCTCTTTGAAAACTGAGGGTGTTTTTGTAGGAGCGCAGATCGAGTCTATTTAGGTTAGAGTTCCCGAAGTGGTCATTGCAAAAAAGCGCCTTCAGTTAAAAGCATCATTGGTAACGATTTGGATTTTGGAGAAATGGAATCTGACGAAGAAATGTGAAAACGCTAAAAAAAAATAGAAAAAAATTGAAAATAAAATGATTTAAAACATTTTCTTTTCATATTAAAAATGCATGCCCCTCACAAATTATTTAAAAACAGTGCCTCAGCAGAGGTTCACAATTTTAATTTCCATTTGAGCTATTTGGAGGAGAGAATCAAAAAGTTGGAACGAAAAAATCCGAAAAAAATTATTGCGGTCAAAAAAAAGTTGGATCATCCCACTTATTTCAATGCCAACGGACTGCACGAGATTTTTGCTCAGAAAGACATTAAGTTTGTTGCTCTTTCTCACACGCAAATCTCGTTGTCCGTTGGTCTGCAATTGGACAAAGGGATTTCTATCGTCACTTTGATGAACAAAATCAACGATCAATTGAACTTCCACAAAAACTGCGCTATTTTTTCCGAGTCTGTGGACGACGTCATTTTGGACGTGAACAGCAACAGCATCCACGACGTTATAGTCAAAAAAGGCGAAAAGCTTTGTAAAATAAATCACATCTATTAGAATTAAAAAAAATAATCTGTCTTTGTTAAAAAGATGGAGATAATAAAAAACACTGAAAAAATTTACCCAGTTCTTCCAACGGCACCATCGGATGGTGGTCACATTTACCGGCTTCAAAAAATAAGCGAGATCCAAAAAGAAATGGAGGATGAAAAAGTGAAACGAATGGCCTTAACCAAAAAATACCATCGAGCGGCAAAAATTATTCGTTTCGCAGACGACGGATTGCAAACGCTGTGCATTGGTTTGGGGGTTACCGGGATTGCACTTTTGTCGACCGTCGTTGCCACTCCAGTTTCGATTGCGTGCGAGGGTATTGCTGTTGGATTGGGAGCTTTGTCCATTTTCGGAAATCAACAGAACAAAAAAATGATGCTGAAGGCTGAAAAGCGCGAAAAATTGAAAGTTCTTTCCGAGTCAAAATTGAACACTATTAGCGACCACATTTTAAAATCGCTAATGGACGGATTTGTGAGCGATTCCGAGTATGAATTAATTCTCAGCGAGCTTCAAAAATTCAAATCTATGACTGAAGAAATCCAAACAAATGCAAAAAGCGTCATTGACGAATTGACCAAAGAATCATTGATTCAAAAAGGAAGAGAAGACGCGATAAAAGCATTCGACAACCTTTTTAAAAAAGGCGAATAAGCGCAAATAAGAACGAGTTTTCGTTTTTTGTTTAAGTTTTTTTTCTCCATATTTTAAAAAAATGTCTTTTTTTTAAATTAAAGATTCGAAAAAGAGAGATGAGATTGTGAAAAATTATATGGCAAACAAAGAAAAGCTTTACAATGAGAGTCTCAACGCCAATATTTCAGATGCAAATTATCAGGCTGATTTGAGCAAGTTTTTTAAACCAATGATTGAGAGCAATGAAAATGTGAAAAACGAGCTAAAAAGCATCGCATACAGAGAGGTTGAAAGAACTCCACTGGCTTTGACTTACCAGAAAGCGAGCCGTCTTTTGAAAGTTTAAAAAGTGTTGAAAAAACTTTTGGAAAAATGAATGTTGGAAATATTGCTTTGGAATATTTGTCAAAATACGCAGCTAAACGATTTGTTGCAGACAGAGTGTTTGGAATTCACTCAAAAGAACGCGGAAAAATGTTTATTGGAGACAAAGAAATTTTTATCGACAATAACGACATTATTAATGATGGAGAAAAGTACGAGGGGGCGGTAGGTTTTTGGGAGTTGATCACAAGATCCAAGCCTGATAAAAACAAATACACGAATGAGAACTTGAGAAATTATGAAAAAACACTGGTTGAAACGCATGCAATGGAGAGAGAAGGGAAACCAACCGTACCAAAAGCTTCAAGAAGTGAAAAGTGGGAAACAATTATTTCAAAAATTTGGGAAAAAAATTACACAAAAACGAGAGGGAAAAAAGGTCACGGGGTGATCATTCTTCCGAGCGATCCAAATGCGCTTGCGGAAAGGCTTAGCTTGAGCATCGCAGCAGGACATGCTGGAAATATCACATCGAGAAACGAAGCTGTAGCCATTTGTGAAGAGCTTTTGAGGCAGGGGGAAATCAACAAAGAAGAATACAGGTCGATTCAAATATACATCGAGTCGTGAAACACGACGAATTTAAAAAAATATTTTCTTATTTTAAAAAATGCCCATTGTGAACAACAGAAGATATTTAAAAAAGAACGTCGTTGGAGGCGGAGGGATCGTGGGTACGATTAAAAAATTTTTTAGGAGAATGGCAGCTTCAAACGCTTTGAGATCGTAAACTGAGTACCCTTAAGTTAAAAAATCATAAAAACAAGCAAGTGATACCCATCCAATGTTTGACCTTATTTAGCTAACAGTTTTTAAAAACCACCATCTTTAATGTGCTAATTTGCAAAATATTGAGGCTTCGGTATTTTCATTTAGAAGGAATCCAAAAGGCCATACTTGAACTTTCTATAAGATGAGGAAAGTACTTAAAAACTGAAAACAAAATATTAAATGTATTTGACAAACCAAACCCTTCAGATCCACCTACCCCCTTCCCTTTGGCGGCCGACGCCAGTTAAGAAGTGGAAACCACGGAAGGCAACCTTTTCATCTTTTTGCATACAAAATAACTTCTGACGGCAACCGCCAGTGGTTTTTCACCTTTTGGTTGGCATCGGCCTCTAAAAAAAATTTCCAGCAGCGGCCGCCAATCGGAAGGCAGAAGCTACTGTGGGTAGAGACAAAAACATTCTGCCCGCAAAATTATTTTGGGAGGCGGACGGCAATTCTTTGCACCTCCAAAAAGAGCTCGTGTTTCGGCATAATCTTACTTTGCCACCGGAAGGGATTATTAACGCTGATGCGTTATATCACCATAAAAAAAAATATTTGATCAAAAAGCGCAATATAAAGGAAATTTTCGAAAAAGTGCGCTCCGTCGGAAAAGTGACGTAGTTAAGGATTGGCATGGATAGGAAGCAACCCACCATGTTTATTAAACTTGCCCCCAATTTACTAAACCCCTCCACAAAAACGGTCCGCATACATGCAGAATAATTCCTAACATTATAACCCAGAAGTACCCAGAAGTACCCAGAAGCAGGCAATTCTCCTTAATACGCTGTTTTTCTTACCAATCAGTATGTTAAAACAACATAAAATGACTTTGTTACTTGATAAAAGTAAATAAAATAACTTACTTTTTACTTACTTACTAAGTAAAGTGTAGTATTTCAATGATAAAAATTTACATTTACTTGTAATGGTAACTAGTTTTTTTTTCAAATAGTTTTTATGTAAGTTGCCTATGTTAATTTTTGTTACTTTTACGCATAAAAGTAATTTCATATTACGATGCAGTATTCTCTTACTTTTAAAAGTAAATATGACTTTTTTAAAATCTTATATTTACGTAAGATCACTTTCAAAAATAATTTACTTTTACATGTAAAAAGTAAATTACATTTCGATACAAACTATTTGTATAAGTATAAATCTAAATTACTTTTTAAAGTAAATTACTTTCACACGGCTTACTTTTAAAAGTAATTTACAAAAAGTAAATAACTCTTTTATGTAAACTACTTTTACTTGCAATAAAAAAATAACGCATTTCTAATAAGTTTTTATTAAGTTACGCATTTTTAAAATGAACTTTATGTAAGTAATTTTATATGTAATATAAGGTTATTTTTTTAAAAATGAATTACTTTAAAATGTAAATATATTTCATAATTTAATCTAAGTTATGTAAAGTAATTTTTTTTTAAAAGTAATTTTTTTTTTACATCAAAATAAGTAAAAGTGCCATCCCTAATCAAAAGTTAGTTTTAATTCATCAAAAGTTAGTTTTAACGTAAAATATAAGAGACTTGTTGAATTTTTTAGAATTTGTTATTTTTAAATTCATCTTAATCATGTAAACCCTTTAAGGACGAGGAAAACAGTCAACGTTAAGGACAGCTGCGGTATAACTAACTTTAATTTAATAAGAGTTATGGTCCCCTGAATTTTTAGGTTTGTCACCTTTTGATTATGCATTCTGAGCCTATGTGAAGTCAAGGGCTTGCCAATGTCCCCACAACAGTGTCAACTCCCTGAGGGCTGTTATCAAGGAGTCCCCAAGGCTATATCCAGACCAAGGCTATATCCAGCATGTGATTGATGCTGAAGGAGGACATATTAAATAAAAACGTGGCAAATGTACACTTAACCACAAAATTATGCACCACTTATACATTTCAATTTACAAAAGTGGGAGCTAAGTTAGATAAGCCTAATATAAAACTTATATAAAACTAATATAAAACAAAATTTTTTAATAATAAATTTTTTTAGATATTAGTTATAAATTAAATTACCAAAATTCAAAAACGTTTTGCAAATATTATTTTATTTTTATTTAACTTAATTGTTTACACAACACCAACAATCGTTTTTCTTAATGTTTAAAAAAAAATTTATATGAACTTAAAAAAAAAACATTAAAACATTTTTTCCTAAACAAGATAACTGCTACAATCTTGCTATGGGCCTTGCAAACTGAATGATTGCATGAAACACATTATAGGCCACTTTTTCCGTTACTTACATGAACACATATAACTTCTTTTATTCTGGTTTTCTTGTATTGATCGAGCTGGTTAATGTATGAGTAGAAGATTGCAATTTGTTACTATTTATGGAAGAAGACTTTTAGCAAATTATTTTAAAAAACCTCTTCTTCTATGTGAAGCCCATTTTTGTAACTTGGACAAAAACAAATTTAAAACGTTGTATGCTGCAATATTCATATAGTTACAAACATTGCAATATTCATACAGTTACAAACATTGTAATATTCATATAGTTACAAACATTGTAATATTCATACAGTTACAAACATTGCAATATTCATACAGTTACAAACATTGTAATATTCATATAGTTACAAACATTGTAATATTCATACAGTTACAAACATTGCAATATTCATACAGTTACAAACATTGTAATATTCATATAGTTACAAACATTGTAATATTCATACAGTTACAAACATTGCAATATTCATACAGTTACAAACATTGTAATATTCATATAGTTACAAACATTGTAATATTCATATAGTTACAAACATTGTAATATTCATACAGTTACAAACATTGCAATATTCATACAGTTACAAACATTGTAATATTCATACAGTTACAAACATTGCAATATTCATACAGTTACAAACATTGTAATATTCATATAGTTACAAACATTGTAATATTCATATAGTTACAAACATTGTAATATTCATACAGTTACAAACATTGCAATATTCATACAGTTACAAACATTGTAATATTCATATAGTTACAAACATTGCAATATTCATACAGTTACAAACATTGCAATATTCATACAGTTACAAACATTGTAATATTCATATAGTTACAAACATTGTAATATTCATACAGTTACAAACATTGCAATATTCATACAGTTACAAACATTGTAATATTCATATAGTTACAAACATTGTAATATTCATATAGTTACAAACATTGTAATATTCATACAGTTACAAACATTGCAATATTCATACAGTTACAAACATTGCAATATTCATATAGTTACAAACATTGCAATATTCATACAGTTACAAACATTGTAATATTCATATAGTTACAAACATTGTAATATTCATACAGTTACAAACATTGCAATATTCATACAGTTACAAACATTGTAATATTCATATAGTTACAAACATTGTAATATTCATACAGTTACAAACATTGCAATATTCATACAGTTACAAACATTGTAATATTCATATAGTTACAAACATTGTAATATTCATACAGTTACAAACATTGCAATATTCATACAGTTACAAACATTGTAATATTCATATAGTTACAAACATTGTAATATTCATATAGTTACAAACATTGTAATATTCATACAGTTACAAACATTGCAATATTCATACAGTTACAAACATTGTAATATTCATATAGTTACAAACATTGTAATATTCATATAGTTACAAACATTGTAATATTCATACAGTTACAAACATTGCAATATTCATACAGTTACAAACATTGCAATATTCATACAGTTACAAACATTGCAATATTCATATAGTTACAAACATTGCAATATTCATACAGTTACAAACATTGTAATATTCATATAGTTACAAACATTGTAATATTCATACAGTTACAAACATTGTAATATTCATACAGTTACAAACATTGCAATATTCATACAGTTACAAACATTGCAATATTCATACAGTTACAAACATTGCAATATTCATATAGTTACAAACATTGCAATATTCATACAGTTACAAACATTGTAATATTCATATAGTTACAAACATTGTAATATTCATACAGTTACAAACATTGTAATATTCATATAGTTACAAACATTGTAATATTCATACAGTTACAAACATTGTAATATTCATATAGTTACAAACATTGTAATATTCATATAGTTACAAATATTGTAATATTCATATAGTTACAAACATTGTAATATTCATATAGTTACAAACATTGTAATATTCATATAGTTACAAACATTGTAATATTCATATAGTTACAAACATTGTAATATTCATATAGTTACAAACATTGTAATATTCATACAGTTACAAACATTGTAAGTAACTGTCAATTGCTCTTTCGATGACTCGAATAGTATCTGACAACCTGGTCTAATATGTCGGCACCATCTTAATATTTGTTGTATTCCAGATTGATGCGCGGTTTTTCATTTTGATCAGTAACAATATGTAATGAAAAGTTGATAATATTATGACAGCTTTGCTTTTCTGAGGGAAATAAGAAACAACAATAGGATCAGTAATTATGAAAACGAAAAAAAAAAAACAAACAAAAAATCATAATGGTATAAAATCTTAAAAGGGCAACGTCCTCTAATTGTAACAAGCTGCTCATCAATGTTTAGATTTTGATTTGATTTGAATTCTGCTTCTACATTTAGTACTAAACAAATCCTTTACATTTCGCAGAGGTGCAAATATGTCGTGAAAACCCCTTTCATTTCTATTTTTACTCTCCATAAATTGAATACATCGTCGCAAATAAATAAATCAATCTCATTGAACTGAGACAGAAAAAATACGGATACCATCTGTAGTGGTCGAAAGCTCTTTTATGCTTTGGTTTTTAGAATGAAACATTCTCGCTAGTTGAAGCAGGCCGAAAAGTTCATAAGCCTCATTAACTTTTGTATCAACCCATCGCTCTTGTCAGCGAGCTCCAGAATTAGTTCAGTTAACAATAGTTCGAGTCATTTGTTGTGTTATAAAAAATTTAAAAGCAGCATCCACATTCATACCAAAAGTTTTAGCTGCAAGTTGTGTTGGGTCACTAGGTTGTAAAATAATATTGTGGGCACGTGGCTGAGCACTAGAAATCAATTGAATGGATCGATGTATTTTTGTTGTTAGCATTTTTATTGCATCGAACTTTATCCTAGGATTCAATAAGTAATGCATACTATTACTGAATTTTTTTCTCAACATGATGCTTTTATCAGTGGAAGCAGAATTTATGCACCTCTTCACTAGTTTTGTTGAGCCACTTTTCATCAAGTGGCTAAACACAAAAAATAGCAAAGCAGGGTTCATAGATATTTCATCCTATTTATTCTGCATTATTTCCAATTCTTTGAAAAACTGCACTACACCACCAGTAATCTCTTTGAAAAATAAACAAAAAGTAAAAATAGAGAAAAAGTTTTTTATATTTTTAACAGGTGAAGACCACTGAATAGTAATTTAAACCATTTTTGGAATTACTATACAGCGATCTCTACTGGTCTACCGATATCTACCAATCACTGTAGAGTAATTCCAAACATCTGTTTCGAATAACTACACAGTAATCTCAATTAGTTGAGTATTTTGTAGCTCCCACATCGCCGCTCGAGAAGTATTCTATTCCTCTCTACAGGTTTTACACATCACAAACATCCGTTGTAATGATTTCTATTGGTTTTTATATACCATTGTAATCAAGAAATTAGAAAAAACCTGAATAGGCAATAACTTCTTTAGGGAACCAAG
Source organism: Hydra viridissima (assembly GCF_058129835.1). Taxonomy (NCBI): domain Eukaryota; kingdom Metazoa; phylum Cnidaria; class Hydrozoa; order Anthoathecata; family Hydridae; genus Hydra; species Hydra viridissima. Next base: position 18,031,938 of record NW_028324304.1, read on the forward strand.
CACAATAATAATAATAATAATAATAATAATAATAATAATAATAATAATAATAATAATAATAATAATAATAATAATAATAATAATAATAATAATAATAATAATAATAATAATAATAATAATAATAATAATAATAATAATAATAATAATAATAATAATAATAATAATAAAAATAATAATAATAATAATAATAAAAATAATAATAATAATAAAAGGAAACACAACCACAAATAGTGGCCAAACTCACCCATAATTGTTGGTAGCAATTTTACCAACAAAGTTCATGAAAATAAAGTTTAACGAGTTACACGTTTTTTCCATTTTTGATAAATTTGTCTTGATCTTTTCTGTTAATTTTTAATGACTTTTATAGTTTCTATAATCAACTTTATTGTTCTTATAAAGAACGTTGCAAATCTTTCGTTGGCCAGTTAAACCCAGTTGATGGTACCAACAAAGTTTATGAACATAAATTTAAACGAGCTCGTTTGAAATCTTGAAAACAAAAAACCAAATGGAGTTTTTGGCAAGAAATTTGAATGTTATTATTTGTACAATGAAATCATTAAGATGGGATCTCCGACAGTTTTATTTCAGGAACTTTGGCCAACTTCAAAGTTTCCTTTTTATGCGCTTAACACATTGCGTATTTTTTGGTCAAACGCGTTTTCTAAAAAAAACTTTTTCCTCAAAACTATTTAGTGTGAAACGCTCACTTAGTTAAAAGTACAAATGGTAAATTCGGAAGAACTGAGTGAAAGTGTGGGCGGTCCGGTTTTAAAATTTTATATTTGGCACGGATTTCTCGGTTTTCAATATAAGTTACGTTTTTTGTTCTGATTACTAAAACTTGATAACGACCAAATATACTGAACATCCAAATCCCGTTTATTTGAATTTCATTACAATTAAACTTGAAGAATATAGTAAATAATAAAAATAAATATAAACTAATAAAAATAAATTTGAAAAAATAAATTTCCTAGATATTTCGTTGTTTTTTTTTTTTAATACCAAAGCTACTTTCGTAGAAATTTTTTTTCGCAAATTTCATAATGTACCGAAGGCATAAGTTTAATGGAATTAACAACACACTGATTCTATTGTAGTGCTTCACCAGTTCGCTCTGACACTTGTTTTTTTTTTTATGTATTTTCGCACTGAAACCTCTTGTCCGTTATGCTATCATTATCTTTTTTACAATGTTTGTACAGACAAATTTTTTGTGCTAAAAAATCTCTAAATTTGCGACTTGTGAGAAAAAAGAAAGAAAAAGAAGAAGCACAATTTTTTATTTCCTTTAATTTGTATTTTTATTACATTTTTTAAAAATTGTATAAAAACATTAACACAATTTTTTAAAATAGAGTGATACTTGCCTTTGAACATTTACTGATCATTCAGACCTTCCAAATAGTAAACAAACTTTCTTCGTCCCCAATCACAACACTATCTGGTGTTAATGCTTCACCCTGTGTGTCGAAACCGATAACTTTATTTTCATCATGAAATAATTTGAATGAACAATAAGTTGCATCTGATTTATCTACGACATATTCAAAGAGCGTTTCTGGATCAATATCATCGACGTTGAGGACTAGCTTGACATCACTGTAATCAACGTTTGGTATTTTTGCGCACACTTTATTCTTAGAAATAGCAAGAACCAAGTTGTTTTCAGTGCATTGTATCACGCAAACTTTTTTTCCATCATCGGAGGCGCCAGGATACACTTTAAATATAGTAAACTTATCTGTTTTAATTCCGTTGCACGTGACTTTTTCATTAATTTGTAAACAGTGGTCACCTGCTTCTTCTCCAACCTGACATTTTGCGATTATTTGGCAAGGTACCACATTGAGATCAATTTGAGAATCGTCTATAATCGCTCGTAAACCCGCTTTAGACATTTCTTTAATATTTTTCAAATGTAAATTTATTAGTTCTTTTTACGTACTCAAGAAGTAACTTTTCTTCAATGAGAAGTCTTGAACACCTTTTTTATTTTATTTCTCTTAAACTCGTATTGGTTTAAATCAAGCAAAAGACCTTTTAAGAAAGTGAGAGGGCAGATGTTTTATACGAAAGGAGAACAATGACAAGTGAAAAGTTTATTTGAGTTTCTGTTTTTTTAAGTAATCTTTAGAAACTAAATTAAAATGCTGCAAAACCCATTGAGAATAATAAAGCGAAATCTGAATCTGTTCGCGTTTCAAAATTGCCATCTCAACCCTACTGAGTTAGCAGGACAGATTTATTTATCATACTTTATTAATTCGTTCAGTTAAAAAGCTTTTTCTTAGCCTACCGTATTTTCATATAAAATAGAGACGGTATGGTGTAGCGAAATGAGACCAATTACCATCTATTTTAAAGTAAAAGTTTGAAGCGAACATAGCAATTCTATGTAGATATAATTTTTTTTATACCTATTAGAATGAGAATGTTCTAAATTATGTATAAATTTAAGGAACGTTATATTTTTACTAGCGAGACGAATAAAAACTTGTTGTGCCAAGAAGAGCGGAGCAGTTGAACTTTGCTGTGAGCGGTTTGTTTAAAAGAAATATGTAAAAATTCTCGTTTGCTTGCTCATATCAATCAACTTTCTGCCACTAAAAATCCACCCCCTACAATTTACAAGTCATTTATGCAACTCAATTAAAAACAGGCTAGAGAAAAATAGTTTACAAAGAGCAGTCATCTGCATTTACATATTCGCATGCACCACAAACAAAGTCCTGTCAAAAACGTCTTCTTGAAGCCTTCTAAAACCAAATCGCACCCACGTGACTTTTAGAACTTATTAAACTTAAGCAAAAGTTTACGTTTTTAATTTTTTTAGTAATAGGTTTAAAATTAACACTTAAAAAAATAGAGAAGTTTGCCTCAAATATTAAATACTTAACTTCCTTTGTGGTGCAATTCATGGATAAAAAGGTCTACGTAAATACTAATAGTCATTTTTAAAACCTTCTGAATTTCAACTGTTGATATGTTTACTTAAGAAAGCGAGCAGATTTGTTCAACTAGCTGCAATGATTCAAAAGTGAAAATCTTTGCCAGATCAACTTTTTACAATACTTTATCATACAGCGGTTATCATTATTTTGCGAAGCTGAAAATTCTTTTTTTACTATTTATTAATGATTTAATTGAAAAAGGAATAAAAAACTGGAATTAAGAAATAAAAGCTAAAAAATATAAAAATAAAAAAAAGAGAATTTGCAATTATAAAATACTTTCGGAAAAATATCTGAAGATAGTTTAGATTCTTCTGTCAATTGCTCTTAGTGGGAGAAAATTCTTCAAGACTAAAAGTTTCACCTAAAAAAGATAACTAATAAGAGATGATCTCTTTTTAGCAAGAAAGATGTTTAGATTTCAGCAGAAAAGCCTTAGTCTTCCTCTTCCTTGTGACCTTTTTAAAAAAGATGTGACTGTATGTAACTTAAGTATGTTTGAAACATCAAGCTTGAAAATTCAGGCCTTTTTATGTTATCTTTCAAAAATGCTTACAGAACCGTCTGGCTCGGCCTTAGAAGCTCTTGAAAGTACGACTTGATGCAGAATAAAAGAAAACAAGATCTAATGATTCAAATGTTTGTTATGTAATACTGTTACGTAATATTGTTATTTAATAAAAAAAACATAATAAATTTGAGATATATTAATATATTCTTTGATTATCAAAATTAGTTCGGATGATTGTTTGAGAAGCAACTTAAAGTTTCGGATCATAGTTTGAGAAGCAATATAAAATACCACATGGAAAGAGTGGAGAACTTCATTGAAAGAGCGGGGATGAAATTGCTGTATAAACTAGTGGGTGCAATTACATACAAAAAAATATCAAAACTGATTGTTCTCTCGCAGTATGTTCACACCCTAATCTTGTGACTACCATGATGTCATGGAAAAGAATTTAACACTTTACAGTTGTCCAAATATAGTTTTTGTTTTTCTTCAGAAAAAAGTGTCGGAAGGTGTTGTGTGAAATATGACCAGATGTCAGGATAATAATGAGAGAATGTTTGACATGGAATCATTTGGTGTATTGCTTCAAAAGGCGCTTCTTTTGAGCGCTACTTGTTTACATTTTAATGATGTATATTCTTTGTGAATCCCTTTTTTCTTATCATCATTTTCATTATTAGAAACTCAAAAAGTTATTTAAAATAATCTTTTACAAGACAAAGGAATCATTCGCCGAATTCGATTCTTTAATTGGACAAAATATGTCGGAAACGATGTTTAATTGAATTTTTTTTAGAATTTAGAACTTTGACTTGATCATTTTAGTCAAAATTATATCCAAAAATCTTAAATTTTTAAGGAGTAAGTTTTCATTAGAAAAATGGGAAAACCAAGGAATTGCACTTTCAAGTTACCTAATAATGAATAATAAAGTTATAGTTAACAGTTTTGAAAAAGATGGTATTGCATCAACACCATACTGGTAGAAGTACAGCGTTTTTTATACAACCCTTCAACTTTATATCGAGCATGATGATAAGATAGCACCTTTAAACCTCTCGAAGGAGGAATTTTTGAACGTTTCTTCAGCCCCTACACACATCAGCACCTACAAACATTAACACTTTTACACACGCTAATTACAGCTTAAAGAAGTTATTTACGACAATTGGGATTATTCAAATATAAAAGAATAAGTAAAAAGATATCTAGTACTTCTTTTCAATTTGCTGAAAACTTTATATGGAGATAATCAGATAAAAATAAAATTAATTGAAATAAAATGAATTGTTATTTAAAACGCTCCAGATTCGTAAAAAGGACCAGGCTCTTCTTTTTTTTTCTTTATCCAAGAATCTTTTGTGTATTTTATATTTTAACATGCTAGATGCATGATGAGATTGTGTAGCTTCTACCATTACTTACACCTAAAATTTAAACTGTCTCATGACTCCTTGAAATCTATGTGCGTTTAGAACTCGTATTGATGTTTTTTTTCCATTGTTACACTATTTTACATATCGATCTAGAGTCAGAGATGCTTTTCAAAATATTTTTCTTGGATTCTTACATTCTGACCTAAAACTACACTTTAAAAGGCTTCCATATATATTTTTTTTTTCACAAGAATGACTGGTAGCTCTGCATGCCTCTTATTGACTATTTTTGTAAATTAGAATCAAATAGATTACAACAAATTGTAAATTAATAATGATTTTAAAAAGTTCTACTTTCCACTTAAATCATTATCAAAGCTCGCAATCTTTAAGAAGTGATGCAAAATATCTTGTCCCCAGGACGGTTGGAACAGCTTTAAACCTCATTTTCTTGTGTCCAATCTCTTCTTGTTTGAAGTAAAAAAATTCTTTTTACATTTTGAAAAGAGAAGAAATCGCAAATTGCTATTAGTATTTTGGATTGGTTAAGAGATTGATCAGGACACCCATCTGAAAAGCAGTATTATTATCAACAAAATATTAGATTGCTTTGAGTTTTAAAATGTATTACTGTTGGATGTCGGTATTAAATGATGTTAAATTTTTATAAAATTTTGATGAGCTAAAACATTTTAAACACGCTTTGTGCTTTTCTTTTTGAATATCTATAGAAATTAGCAGAGATCCGTAGACTGTTGCATTACCAACCACAGACATCCTTCTCTGCAGCTACAAAGGATGTAAGATTGAAAAAGTAGATTGAGGTAGGCATCTACCTCAATCTACTTTTTCAATCTTACATCCTTTGTAGCAACAATCTTACATCCTTTGAACAACAATTTTAACACTTTGATAAAACTGTTGTTCTCAAATTTGTTTTTTTTTGTCTTTCATTCTGTCGTTTTATAGAAGGCAAATGTATGAGCAGAAACTTTAATTACAAAAGAATAAAATCTCAGAAGGAGAAAGTTATCAGTATTTTATCGGTTTAGACCCTCCAGTCTACTAGGAAACTCAAGTAGAAGAGCCTCCTCAAATATTTCTCCGCCACATCATGCAAATATTGGTTTTTGATTTTTGAATATAGCTCTAAGGCGCTCAAATAATAAGTGTAATCAAAGATTTACTTTAAAAAATTATTAGGACCAAGGTGAAACATGAACAAGAGTTCAGACGAAATCGATACATATCAAGTAATAAGACATACCCAAAAACATTTCTTAGAACATAATGAGGAGTTTACATCCAAGACAATTTAAAGATTGCTTTAAATACAATAAAAATTTTTGACAAAACTGCAACGGTTTAGACTCTCCAGTCTTCTAGGAAACTCAAGTAGAAGAGCCTCCTCAAATAAACTATTATCGTTTTTAACTCTTGAATGATAGGAGTTAAATGCAATCTTTTCAAGATGAATATAAGCAATCAAATATTATTCATTACTTTGTGCGCAAGTTCTCTTTTTAAAACTTTAATTCAGGTAGTAGGCCGCCATATCATGCAAATATTGGTTTTTGATTTTTGAATATAGCTCTAAGGCGCTCAAATAATACGTGTAATCAAACAACACGTGTAATCAATTAATACGTGTAATCAAAGATTTACTTTAAAAAATTATTTGGACCAAGGTGAAACATGAACAAGAGTTCAGACGAAATCGATACATATCATGCAGTTGTTCTGCATCATTCAAATCATCAATGACAGTTAACGAGATTTTTAAAATTCATTAGAAATTGCGACATTCCTAAAAAACTAGACTACGCAATTACTCACTTTATAAAACAAAAAAATGGTAAAAAAACAAATCAAAATTATTTTTACTCAATTCTAATGGGTTTGGTGTAAGTTATAGTTAGTCAAAAATTTACTTTGAAAAAATAGTAAGTATATTATTATATTAAAAATAGTGCGTGTAATAAAAAGATAAAACATTTGTCACCAACAGGCTGTTATAATGAAAAACTGAAAATACTTTTTATAGGAACATTACAAACGATAAAATATCTAATTAAATTGGTCGTCATTGTTACTTATTCTGCGAAATCACAACAAGTGAAATGCAATTGAGTGCAGAAGATAAAAGTTCTTCTCATTCTAGATTCAACTGCAATCAAAATAATTTGGACTCTAAAAATGTAGATAACTTGAAATTAATTTACAAGTTAGAGAGAACAGACAAGGTATATTCTATCTATGTTAAAAAGTACTGGAAATAAATATTTATTTTAACAACCTCATCCAGACCGATTTGTACATCAATAATTATATTTAATCGTTAAGGAAGCGCAAATCGCAGGATTTTCTAAAGATGACGTAAAAAAACAGTGGACGCGATAGTAAACGCACTGGAATCTGTATTACAGTTGGATTATATGGCGAGCAAAGTCGCTAGAGTCGACATGCAGAATTTAACAATATAGGAAGAATATACATAAGCACTTCTCGAACCCGAAAATTAGAAAGTAAAATTGTACAAGTAATAAGTTGATTGTAAAGTCTCTGCAACTACCCATCGTCCCTGAAGAAAGCTACTGAATGAAAATATATAGTTGATGTTTTGCATTTAAAATACAGAGAAGGATGACAAATTTATTGGTGCTTAAAATTTCATGCAGGCGTAGTGGAAATCTTACCCAAAGTACATAACGTAAAAACTTTACAAAAAAAAACATTAAAGAAAAAGTCGTTAAAAATGCTTTTAAAATATTCATTGTTCCTATTAATCGTTTCAAATTAGTCTTTACTGTCAAATGACGCGAGCATGTATTTATTCATATGTCCGCACTGGCTCATCAGTTGATGTTTTTTGTTTAATAAGTTTGCGCCCCTACAGATGGCAATTTCAGTTTTTTCATTTAAGCGTCTTCTTGTGGTTACTTTGTTAGGTTGGCATTTCCTAACGATGCTCCATTTAATTAATGGCTTTTTATTGTTTTTTTTCTTTTACGCCCGAAATTCCTAATAAAATTTGGAGTCTTTTTTTGTACCTTCCAGTAGTAAACGTCTTAACGTGGTTTACGTAACGTAAACTTCGTTGGCAGTTCGCTTATGCCATTATAGAAATAACAGCTTTTTATATTGTGCTTTCAGTTAGGCAAAGTTGGTTTAGCAGACAATTAAAACTGCTGATGAAATTAAAGGATTTCTTATTTTGGTCTGCAACTTCGTCAATGATTTTGTACGAGTTCATTATAGATTTTAAACTCGGCATTCAACTGAAACTAACTTTTAAAGTGTTTCTGTTGAATATCTTGTTCAAAAAATACTTTGTTGAAAAAATGTTTGCTTACCAAATCAAGTATTTATGCTGAATGGTAGGTTAAACCATATCATACTACGCAAGCGATTGTGTGTGTGTGTATATATATATATATATATATATATATATATATATATATATATATATATATATCTGTGTGTGTGTGTGTGTGTGTGTGTGTGTGTGTGTGTGTTTGTAAATTCACTTAAAACAGACACTTTAAAATAAAAAAGTCATCTTTAAACGGACACTTACGTAAAGCGGACAATTTGATGTCCGTTTTACGTTTCGTTGAGCATTTTCTCAAAATCCGCTAATTGAAATTTATTACTCATTATGTTTTACATAAGAACGTTGCTCTAGAAAACAATTTTAAAAAGTACTAACAGCCAAGTGTAGTTATTATGAAAATATTAAGCTTTTTAAGTTGGCTAATGTATATTTGATAAGTTGTAAAAATAGTCTCTTAAAACGGACACTTACTAACTTTATTTTTTACTCAGCTTTCTACATGTATATCTCTAAAGTGTATAAATCTTTAGTGGTGTTAGCATACATATCTTTTATTTTTATAGTTATTTGCAAGCAGCAGAAAGAAAATTATCATGAAAATGAGATATACATAATATATATGTAAACAATTTCTTTTCGGATTACAGAGAAAAGACGTTTAAACGCTTAAACTTTTTAAATTTACTTCAAATTTAGCACAATTGCTGTGGTTTTATTAACTAACAATACTAAAATAATTATATTTGTATTTAAACTTATTTTTTTTGTTTCTTAAATTCATTATAACTGTTTTCTCTTAATGTCCGTTTAGCGTCACTTTTTTATGCTTTTTCAAACGTTTTAAATGTTACGCTTTTTTTTTTTTTTGTATTAGAAGCGTGTTTATAAGAATTAATTTGTACTAAGTTACTTTTTGATAAGAAACTTATTTTATCAAGAGTTCGAGGAATAATTTCTAATTTGTGTTTATTTCAGGGACAATTCTGAAGATTATATTACATTGAACGATATTGAGGGAATTCAGATAATTTTATAGTTGACTAAATCTGAAACATTTTATCTTGCTTATTGTTGTTTTCATATTGTATTTTACTTACTCTTTCTCTTTTTGAAAATTAGGAAACTCTTATGAAACTTTTATACTAGAGTTGTAAAAAAATACCCTTAAAATAAGAAACTTTTTAGTACAGTCCATTTCTTGGTTTCTTATAAAAAAAAAACGCGTAAACGAAGCTCCTCCACAAAGTATACTTTAAGAACTTTTTTGTTATGCGAAAGTGATAAAATATAATTTAAAAATAAATTTAGTATTAAGTTAGCCCCATTACTACGTAAATTAATCAATTAAAACATCTTGTTATTCATATGAAAAATGATTTTGATTTATTTATCTCTTAGAAACCGTCTACCCTTTTAGGAAGACTTTGGTACAAATAAACGTTTTCAGAAAGTGCTTTTATTTGTCTTCTGTTAAGAGGCACTATACATAAAATAACAAATTGATTTATTTTTTTTATCATTATTATTATTTCTATTATTATTACTATTACCCAGTGGGCGTTTGGACGTCCAAGTTGGACCTAGGACGTCTATTTAGGACGTCCAGCAGACATCCAAATGAAACACCTTTTTTCCGCCCCTATTAGACGTCCACAGACTTCCTTTTTAGACACTTTTAGGACGAATTACGACATCTGGTAGACGTCCAAATTAAACTTATCCCAGTAAACATTGGACGTCCTTAGACGTCCACTGGTCTCTTAAGGACGTCCAATTTTTTGTGATGACCGTTATATTCGGGCATTAGCGACACTAAAATCTAGGAATAACAACTTTTTTGAAGTTATTTATAAAGATATATTTAAATGTTTAAATTCAGATTAGATAATATAAATGCTACAACAACAAAAAAAAAAAAAACTTTTATTATTTAATTTCTTCTTTTTGCAATTTAGGAATTGCTCGTTTTACCAGATCGCCAACCAGTGTCACGATATTGCCTACGTCAAAACTATCTTTTTCTGAAATAAAAGCTTCTAAAACAAGCAAAATATAGAGATATTTTCTATTTAAATATTTATATTTAAATAAATACAAACTACATAAATTTTATTATAACTTTTTTGTTCTTCATAGAAACACTCAGTAGAAACCTTACAACATAATTTGATATGTAAACTAACTTACTTTTTAAACATTTGTATAACATTGTCGCTACAAATTTCCGTTTTCCCTCTATCCCTCTTTACTAAAACAGCTTTGCAAAGGTTGTGTCATTATGCTGTCTAACACATTTTAACTGTTCTACGTGGCATTGAACCACCAACATTTTTAATCTGTGTAATCTAGAGAAAATAAAAAATTTAGTTAAAAAAAAGTCCGGTGCAAACAAACCTATAGTTGAGGAATGGCAATAACAGTCTACATCAGTGTAGGGATGCTTTTAAATCAAAATAACATAAACTTTGTTTTTAGTTTTGAGCTGTCTTAATAGTGGTAACATTTTAAACTTTATTGATTAAAGTTACTTTTCAAATAAATTTTCTACATTAAAAAAAAAATAACACTGAGAAAACTACCTTCTGAAACCTAGCTGCTTTATTGGAGTTTAATCAATTTTCCTCCACGTCAAACCTCTCTAACATGTGAAGTGGTTCTGTAAATCAGTCTTATCCATGTAATCTAGAGAAAATAAAATCCACTGGGTCCTGCCTCAATATTTTCCAGAAAATCAAGGCAATCAAAGATTTTCTTTTGATTTTCCTTAATTTCATCAAACTGATTTGTGAATTCCATAAAAATAGCATATTGGAATTCTGAAAATAAAAGCTGAGATTTTAAATAAACATTTTTAAACATTCATTTGCCAAAAATGATTAAACATGTAACTTTTTGATTATATTTAATTAGCTTTTTTATTCAATAAATTCTTAATTCTAAAACTAAAATTAAATCAAACAATAGAAAAGCTTATATTATTAACGATATAATACAAAAAAATTAATAAATAGCAGTTTTAATAAATTATCTGTAATACAATATTGATAAAAGTATTCAAATAAATACAAAAGTACTCACGCTTATTTGTCATTTCTTTACAAGAAACTCCACCATCACCAATATTTGAATGTTTCCTTTTTAATTTATCAGTTTTAAAACGATCTAAAGTTGAAAATTTAATGTCAACATTTATTTAAACCAAATCAGGAGGAAAATCATGCAACACACTGGGAGATAGTGCTGCTTTCAATTTTTCTAATTCTAAAAGTTAAAACAAATACTAAGAAAGCAAATTTTATCTGGAGTTTTTTTAAGTATATCTTCATCATCTGTATTTGAATATTTATCACTTAGGTTATGAAAAGATCCACTTATCATAAGTTCATTAGAATGAAAACTGAAATCTAGCACTGGACTAGGTGCATGAACTTTTTTTGACTATCTTATTAGTTGGTACAAAAAAATTATTTACACACTATAATTTTTTTATCATGAAAAATGATCATATAAGTAATAATAATAAAAAAATAAACCTTGATGTTCTGACTCATTTTCTGTTTGAAACTGAAGCATCTGTTGCATGTCTCTAATGTCCCAGCTTCCAAAATAAATTCAATAAACTTAAATTCTTTCCATCCTGGCTTCAGAACAGCCCACTCAGAAATATATGTTCCAAGAGTTTTGAAACTTTTGGGTAGGAAATAAACAATACATTTGGCTAAATTAACCCAATGAAAAGGAACCACTGTCTTGGTTGGTAGACCTTTTTCAGTTATAAAAACAGTACCAAATAGCCTGAGAATAAAAAAAGGACTTAACTATTTAACTAATCAAAAGCATATACACTTTACATTAATTTTTCTAAAACTTTAAAAAAAAAAATTTAAAAGAGGAAAAAACATGGAAGCTCTCTTTATAACATGTAGATATAATCTACTAGATTAAAATATCTTGTATATTTAATTAGATATCTAGATATCTGACAAGAATTTTTTCTAATTAATTAGTTAATTAGAAAAAATTCTTGTCAGTTATCTAGATAATATATATCATTTGCTAGCACCCTGTTAAGCTCAGTAACAAATAAAAAAAATTAGCGTTCAATAAATTAGTTCACGCATGCGTGTTAGAAAATATCCAAAACATTTTCTTTGGAAATCAATAGACGACTGAGTTAGAAATCAAGACACAGTTGATATTTTTGGGGATAGTGCCCTTCCAGCTAACCCAAAAAAACCACCTATATGGGGTGATAGTGGACACATGTAGGTGTCCAGAAATGGGAGTTTTGAAATCCATCTATTACGTCCGAGAAAAATAAATCAATTTTAAGTTGAAAATTTCCCAATTTTTTTACTGTTTCGATTATTTACTAAACAAGCCATAAAATTGAAATGAGTCATTGGAACTTCATGAAATTTTATGGAGTTTTACCTGTATAGTATGGCTATCAATGTATAAAATTTTATGCAGATATCTTGCTTGGTTACAAAGTTATAGGCCGAAACGTTTTACAAAATCATACATTTTGACAGTGTTGGTACCAAAAGTTTTTAGTTTTGGTAAAAATATTTTATGTGATTGCCCTGATTTTTTGTATGTATATTCTATAGGCAATAGGCAACAACTTTTGTTATTAGAGTTTTGGAATTAGACTATTTGCTAAAAAACTGTGGCCAAAATCATTTAAAACCACAAAATCTCCTCATAATATGGATTATTCAGTTTTTGAGTGAAATGACCAACTCTGGGGAAAATTTTTGAAGTATTTGCTACTTTGAGCAGTTATCTATGTAAAATATAATGAAATGCATGTACTCATAACACAATTTGAGGGGTTTAGCAAAATAAGTAGATTTTAAAATTGTAGATTTTTTAAGTAATTTGCTTTTTTCATTATGTCCGTATGAATTTCATTCAGAAAAAGCATTACAGAGGCCGTAAAAATTGAGCTATCGAGTAAAAAATTGAACCCAATGTGAGCAATAGACTAAGGAACATTCATGTAAATTTTGGTTGAAATCTGACGGGTAGTATTTGACAGAGACAACTTTTACCGAAAAAAGAAATGTACGGCATTCCCTATTTTTTTGTTTAAGTGGATTTTACAGGTTAATCCATAAAAAAATCACTTGTTATTTCTTTCAAAACTTGCATTTTATTGCATTTGAAATTAATTTCTTTCTTTAACAAAACTACAATTATCAAGTTAAGATTCTTTTTTTACATTTTTAACTTCTGAAGAAAGTTTTTGGTCTATGATGTTTAAGATGTTTTTCAGCGGAAAATGTAGGAAGTGGTAAAAAGTATTGTTTTTATTGAGTATAGTGCACACTTTTATTACAAAAAAATTATATCAAAGAGAAAGGTACACACTTTAAAAAAAATATTTGTTTAATAGATGTATTCAATATTTATTGTTAAAAAAGTTGAGTGTGCACTATACTCATATGCAAACTATACAATATAAAATACTGTAAGATGACAAGTGGATAAATGAACTAAAGGGAGAGTAGATATGAAAATAGTTTGCTTTTATATCAAAACTATTTTAATCTTAATTTTCTTGAATCAAGAAAAAAAAACTAAATTGTGATTGAGAGTAAATTTTTAAGTTATCAATTTAAGAAGAAAATAAAATTTTTGAGTAGAAAAAACCTCTAATAAATATATTTTAATAAATATATTTTAATGAATATTTTTTAAAGCTCTGAAATTAAATTATGTTATTTTAAATTTTGTGACAAAGTATTGCTTAAATTTAGACCAATCTCCAAATAAAAGGTTCACCCTCACTTTTGTGACTGTCCCTATTTCTGCATACAGGTAAAGTTTTGATTCATTTCAATTGCATATATTGTCAATAACAACAATTATATTTTGGCTTATAAGTCTACAAACTTTTGCCTTTTTTTTTTTTTTTTTAATTCTTTTCATTCGCACAACTGAGAGAGAGTTTAAATTTCAAGACTGATAACAATGCCAAATCATGCAAGAGGTCACGAGGAGAACAGAAAAATTGTCTAACTTGCCTTAAAAAGTGCACCAGGTAAATAACTTCATTCCAAGCGGAGCGTTTGTCAAAAATCTATGGCATCAACTTTGACTTGGGTGATGCAAGAGTGCCTCAAGGAACATGTGATACATGCCGGACAATCATGAAGAAGCGAGATGAAGGCAAAGAAGTTGTTCTAACATCACTGTATGACTTCAAGTCTATCCGTGTCAGATTGGAAACTCGTGGAAAAAACTGTGAGTGTCTCATCTGTAGGATTGGGCGTCTAAAGCTGAATGAGAAACATCCGCTACACGTTTCTCGAGCTGATGAGAAAGGGCCCACTGTGTGCTGCAACGATTGTCTGAGTCCCATCGGGAAAGGCTTTCCACACAATTGTAACCAATCTACATTTCGTGAAAACCTCAAAGGGCTAGCTGCTCAAAATGAGAAAGTTGCAGAACAGATTGCTGCAAAGGTGATTGCGAGCAAAATAGCTTCACCAAAAGGCACTGTAAGGCTTTCAAAACCATCTGGAGGACCACCTCTTCCTGTGACTCCAGGTGCTTCTTTTTATAATAAATACCTCAAGTAATGTTACATTGACACGAAAAATATTTTTATTCAAGAAGCACTTTTCTTCTCAATAATTTAGTAATTAAAAAAATGTTTCATAAGCCAATTTGTAATTACAGGGCCAAGTGGAGATATACCAAGATATATCAGCTCAACACAGGTTTATCTAATGTGGGAATGATGAAATTGGCAAGAGTAGTAAACCAGACTTCAGGCACAAAGCTTGTTGAGCCGAAATTCAACAAACATTTTCTGCTGGTTGAAAACTGAGTGATTTTTTTACCCACTCAAATATAAAGGTTTCTGATGTAAAAGGTGAAACTGGTTCAGATCACACTGTTGCCCACAGTAAAAACATCACTGACCTTATCGGCACAATCAGCACATCTCAAAATATTTCAACTGAGCGAATTATAAAAATCGGAATCGATGATGGCAAGGGATTTCTGAAGTTTTGTTTGGGAGTCATTGACAGAGCCACAAAAGAGTCCCCACCTCAAAAGCATCTCTTGACTGACAGGCTTGCATAAGATATGGGTGTAAAGCGCCAGATGCTTCTGGCAGTTGCAGAAGAGCTTCCCGAGACTTATGAGAATGTCCACCAAATTTGGTCACTCATTCAAGTCGATAGAGTGAATGAGTGACCATTGTTGCTTGTGACTTGAAACTGGCCAACATTCTCTGTGGGCTTCAAGCTCACTCAAGCTCTCACCCTTGTTCTTGGTGTAGCATTGATTTCATAAATCTAGAGAAGGCTGGAGCCTTGAGAACACTTGGGTCACTCAGAAAGAGCTATAAAAACTTCTTGAGTGCAGGGAGCATTCTTGCCAAGGCAAAACACTGGACATTTCACTGGATCATTCTGGATATTTTGCCTCCACCGGAATTGCATCTTTTGCTTCGAGTTGTTAACCACTTTTTTCAGAAGATGAAAAGTGTATGGCCCAATACCGAAAAATGGCCAACTCCTCTTAACATGAAACTGAGCCCCTATCATGGAGGCATGTTTGAAGGAAACGATTGTCGCAAACTTATTCGGAATCTGGATAGGCTTCAACAGTTGGCAAAAGCTGAGTCGGCTTTCCAAGTTTTTGGATTCATCCATATGGTAGTTCACAAGATCAAAGACTTTGTGAGCCGCCACATGTCACCCCTTGGAAATTACAGCGAACAGGTAGTTGAAGCAGCTCATCAAGACTTTTCTCATCATTGGCAACGATACAAACAACTCCCATCTCATCCAGAATACGCTCCTAGACTTAAAAACTGCCTTGTGGACTACAACAGCAAGCACCTTTAACAGTCTTACTCTGCCAAAAAAGCCACATTTTATAATTCTAAAATTGTGCAGCTTGTTTTAGAACTGTTTAATTAAATCAGAAAGTAGGTGTTTCTTGAATCAAGAAAACAAACTTAAATTGTGATTAAGAGAAAATTGTTAAGTTATCAATTTAAAGAAGAAAATAAAATTTTTGAGTAGAAAAAACCTCTAATATTTGAGTTTTCTTCAACTCTTCATTTCAACTATTTCAGGTGACTTACCTGATTAAAATTCAAGTTTTATTGCATCTAAAAGTTTTTTTCAGCTTTGAACCTTTACTAAAGCCCTAAGGTGCATGAAGAGGAAGCCTTGAAATTAAATTATTGCGCAAAGCCCCTCAATTTGTGTTATGTGTATATGCATCCCATTATATTTTATAATCTAATTTTATTTTTTAGTTTTTCATGCAAAAAAAGCCATGGTTACTTATTGCTTTTCCATTTTGAGCCTATACAGCTAGTCACGAAAGTTTAAACGATTGCAGAATTTTCAAATCTAATCTTCGGTTTTTCTTGAATAAAAATCTAACGGAAATAGATATCAAAATAATTATTTTTCCTATTTGGTAAATAGGTTATTTGTTAATAGAATAAAAAAAAGTAGGTTTTGACTCATTACCGTTTACTCAGAAATTTTATTAAAAAGTAGGTGATACAAATTAAGAGGTTTCACAAAAGTTTAAACGATTTTATTTAGGATCAATTATTTGCTAATTAATTGATAAATCCGCTGCGAAATTTTTTTTCGCAGCGAATTTATCAATTAATTAGCAAATAATTGAGTAGTTTTTCAATCAAATAATTCATCACAACTTCATCAGGCAGCTTTTAATTCATTAAAAATCAACTTAAAATATTGTGAATTTCAAATTAATTTCAATTGCGTGCAAATGGGTCGAAAATCAGTTTCTAGTGACATCAAATGGCAAGTTATTGGTATGGCGAGGACAGAAAATCACACAAACGTTCAAATATCCAAATTACTTAACATTTCTGAATATTGCGTTAGAAAAACCATCAAAACCTGGGAACTTACCAAGGACGTCTCCGACATGCCGCGTACTGGGAGACCATCCAAACTCAGCAACCGTGACAAAAATGGTATATTCAGAATGAGCAGAGAAAACCCCAGACTCAGCTACAAAAAGCTAGCACAAATCTTCAATGAGTCAAAAAATAATCCAAAAGTTAGCAGAGAGCTCGTGAGACGAACATTGTTGGACAAAGGTATTGGAACGTACATAGCTGCTAAAAAACCTATTCTTTCAATCACGGATAAACGTAAACGACGAGTGTGGTTATTTGGAGTGATGAAGCTAACTTTCAAGCTGTAAACCTCAAGGGAAGAATCTATGTCAAAAGATTTGCAACTGAGAAATATTCAGACAGGTTTTTGCAACATCGTCGACAAGGCGGTGGAGGTTCGGTTGGTATATGGGGATGTTTTTCTCACAAAAGTATAGGCTTCTGTGAGCTGTATGAAGGCCGAATTAATCAATACACCTACAAGAACACATTGGAAACGTGTTTAGTTCCATCAATCAGACACTTGTATGGCAGAAGCAAGCAATTCATCTTTCAACAAGACGGGGCTTCAGCTCATACAGCACACTCAATCAAAGAATATTTTTTGAAAAAAAGTTCAATGTGATGCCCTGGTGCCATAGATCACCAGATCTCAACCCAATCAAAAATATTTGGTCTTGGATCGACAATCAACTGACATACCATGAAATTCAATCAACTCAGCATTTAAAGCAACTTTTGAATGAGTACTGGCTGAAGATACCTCGCGTGATGTGCATGAGATTAGTTGAATGAATGCATAAACGAGTTTATCTTTGCTATAAAAACAAAGGAGAACACTTTAAATATTAATTTTACTTTTTTTTTTTCATTTTTTGTTTGAATGTTGCAATTTGTTTAAACTTTTGTGCTTCTTATTTTTCCTATAAGATTTTTTGTAATAGCTTTTTTCTAACTAAATATCAAAATTTTTATAACATGTTCATATTCATTTTAAAGCTAATTACTTTTTCTTTGATAAATAAAAAAAATTAAGTCGATATCATTTTACAGTTTTTCTTTATTAAACAAAAACCAAACATACTTGATAAAAATTCTGATACCGTTTAAACTTTCGTGAATAGCTGTACTAATGCATAGAAAATGTACACGAAAAAGGCCTATTTTATGAAAATCTTAAATCTGACCTAAAAGTTGCAACTTTTTGATATTTTTCAATAGGCTCAACAATTTTTTATATTGATTGGTACTCATGGTGGCAAAAAATGCAAAATGGACCCTTTAGTTGATCATTTTCATTGAAAATTGATTTTCAAATTTTATAAGGAAGTTTTGGGGCTCGAAATGATTTTGTGGTCACAGTTTTTTAGCAAATGGTCTAATTCCAAAACTCTAATAACAAAAGTTGTTGCCTATTGCCTATAGAATATACATACAAAAAATCAGGGCAATCAGACAAAATATTTTTACCAAAACTAAAAACTTTTGGTACCAACACTGTCAAAATGTATGATTTTGCAAAACGTTTCGGCCTATAACTTTGTAACCAAGCAAGATATCTGCATGAAATTTTATACATTGATAGCCATACTATACAGGTAAAACTCCATAAAATTTCATGAAGTTCCAATGACTCATTTCAATTTTATGGCTTGTTTAGTAAATAATCGAAACAGTAAAAAAATTGGGAAATTTTCAACTTAAAATTGATTTATTTTTCTCGGACGTAATAGATGGATTTCAAAACTCCCATTTCTGGACACCTACATGTGTCCACTATCACCCCATATAGGTGGTTTTTTTGGGTTAGCTGGAAGGGCACTATCCCAAAAAATATCAACTGTGAAGACGAAGTTCGACTAATTAGGACCTGTATTAGCCAAATCACGTCAGAGGCCTGCGTCTATTTGTCAATGATATATTATATATACTAGATGTCTAACTTGCGGGATTGTATTAGACGAAAAGTGAAGCCGCTTTTTTGTTTAGAAATTGAATCCGCCATTTGTAATAAGGGCAAAAGCTATATCCGACGTGCGAAATAAAAGTTAAAAATGCATGTTTTTGCCCGAATTAGAAATGGCTTCCACGGCTTCACTTTTCGGATCGAAGTTAGACATCTATTATATATAATATATCATTGCTATTTGTAGGAAAAAAAATAAAAATGGTAGTTTTGTTTGAACTTTTTTAGTGCATTTTAAAGCTGTTCTGTTTGTGCTTTTTATTCAGAAAAAGTTTAAATTGATAGCTTTAGCAAGCCTAGATTTTAAAATGGTGAGATGGACATGTGGTTCTTCTATGTGTTTTAATTATTTCACTTTTAAAGACGCAAATGAGAAACCAATAGGATTTTATCGCCTTCCACGTGTAGAAGCTATTCAGAACGAATACAAAAAACTTTTTAAAACTGTTGGAATGAATTGGGATCATGGTGACATTTGTGCAGCTCATTGGAGTAATGAACGAGAAAGTGCAACATCGTTACCCGATATTGTTATTCCTAAAGATCAATATAACAAAATAAGAGGAAACATGAAAAGTATAAAAACCCTAGTGACAGTATAAAAAGTCGTTTAAAAGATGCAAAACAAAAATTCGAAATGGCAACTGAAATTTTAAATGATTCTTTAAACAAAAGTAATCCTGTTAAAATAAATACCATTCTGTCATGCTCATCAATACAAAAAGAGCCTACACATAAGAAATGTAAGAAACAGTTAAGTTCAGCACTACTCAAGATATTAAATCTAAAAAAATATAATTAAGAGACGCAGAAAATCAAATTGACCTGCTTCAAGCACAAAATAAAATCTACAATACAAATAAAAATAATTTTAAATATTCTGAATTACTTAACCAACCAATTATTTTTAAGTACTTATGTAGACTTATTATGACAGTTGAACAGCTTTGTTTACTTTTAAATTCTGTTGTACCATATACTCATTTAATTCCATATCCTGACTGCAAGAATAACACTAATCGAAGTTCGATCGATTACCAACTGAAATGTTATCTATTTTTACTACATGTTGACATGGACATTTAATTATTGACGCAACGGAGTTTAAATTCCAAAGTGCATCAAATTTTAAGCTAAATTCTTTGATGTTTTCTAATTTTAAGAACAATAAAAAGAAAAAATTTGTTAAAAAGCATTATTTTATTTTAGATTGACATGAAATTTTTTAACATTTTTATACGCGAATACAAAGCTGAACTGCGTCATATAGATTGTTTCTAGATTTCAGAAACAAAAGTTATATGAGAAATGATTACACTTACATACTTATATTTTACAGTTTACTGATGAAAGAAACTCTTTTCATCAGTAAACTGTATTTCAATCGCATATAACTTTTATTAGTGAAAACAGTCTTCTCCCAACCAAGATCTCCCACCAGTTTTAAAAATAAAAAAACTTCTTTGATTTTCACATAATCAAATTGACCTCTGTCAACCCCCCCCCCTTGACACTCCTTGTTCGGCTAAGTATATTTCTTGATGTGGTAATTATTTTATGATTAAAAATATCATGTAATGTGAACGAGTTTTATTTAATAATTTCTATATATAGTTTGCTACCATATTAAAATATAATAGCATGAAAGCAATCTTTTTAAAATTTTTTGTCAATTATCTTTATCGTTCAATTTTGCCAAACGGCAGCAATTAAAATTTAGGTGTTACTGCGTTTGAAACAAAATTTTTTTTTTTTTTTTCATATTTTTATAATATTCATTTAAAAAAAAAATTTTTTTGAATAGTTTTTCCAATATTTGATCAATAAAGGGTTAATGAAATCTAGATCCAGACTGTGCGCTTATTTACGTAAATTTAGAATGTGTGTAAAAGGTCATTAACCTAAATCATCAAATGATAAAGAGTATTATTTTGAGTGGATACACACTTTTCTAATATTAAAAATCGTAGATATAACAACTTTATGAGATGCAGAGCTGGCGATATATACTACAGAAATCTAAGAAAATATTCATTTCAAAGTGCGAATTTTTTCTTATCTAACACACATAAATAACCTTACTCTCAAATTAAGCCGTTCCAACGGCATGTTAGCAAAAATTCGACGCTACGTTAATTTTGAAACATTACTATCAATATATGACTCAATTTTTGGTTCACATTTAAAATATGCATGCCAAGTTTGGGGATAT